>NC_080768.1:943750-1258333 GCF_020826845.1 Diceros bicornis minor
GGAATTTAGTGAGGCCACATCAGAGTTCCTCAGAATGACTTCCTCTGAATACCGGAGTGTGTGAATGTAAGAGGGACACACGTGTGAATGAGACATGTTTCCTGCCCTCCAGGGGCTTATGATTTAGGAAGGGAATAAACATGCAGAGTCACGTCGGCATCAGACTCACCTTAGGGCCTGCTTTTAAGATGCAGGTTTCTGGGTCCTTCCCAAGATGAACTAAGTCAGCAACCCAGGGGGAGGCCCAAGAATCTGCATTTGAAGCCAGTAACCTGGTTAATTCTTGTACATTAACGATTGTAAACTGGTGGGATAGAGTTTGGACAGGAGAAGATAGAGGCTAGAAAGCATTCGGAGTAGAAGGGACGGCACATGTGACAAGATCCAGCCTGGAGACGGGGGGAGACTGTAGTTCATCCATGTGGTAAAGGGTGTCGTCATCCACTCGTTCATTTACCCAGTGTTCATGTGGGCTTCACTGTGTGCCGGTGTCTGTGTAGGAAAGTGGTTTCTTTCAGCCGCTGTAAATGGAGCAACGGCTGGGATACAGCACATACTGATGATGGAGACCTTCAATGCAAGGAGAGGAACTTTGTTTTCAATAACGGAAAACAAATCAATTAGAGCAATCTACTTCCTGTTATTGAAGAAGAACATGCAACTCCCTGCCTTGTGTTATTAGGAATGGAGACCGTCGGTACAGGAAAAATTAAATGGGTTTTAAAATTGTCAGACTATGAACTACACAACAATCTAGTCATCGTACATGATATTTAGGAGAAAGAATCTGAAATGCGAACGTAACACATTGCAACTCCATATCAGGGCTTAGAAAGCTTACAGGACTTTTCTGCACGTCCCTCTTCTGCATTTCATGGTGTGGGAGCCGTGATGTGGGTTAGTCATCAGTGTCTGTATAGATTCGTCCAGGACAGGATTCAGGGATGAAGATCTGCGTTTGGTTATAAGAATTGCACTCTGGACACTGAATTATTGATAGTATTTATCAAAGTGAGGTCCACTGACCCTGTGTTCTGGTCACATGGGTGCTGTCACAGGCAGATGCTAGCCCCTGGCCCTGGAGTGTGGAAGGGAGGTGTGTGAAACAGTAATGATGACAGACTTGACTTAGATCAATGGTCTCATCTCCTGGGGTTCTAAGTGTGAGACATTCGACTTCTCCAATGGGATCATCGCAAGTATGTTGCTGCCTGTGTAAATGCTGCCAGCCTCACCCTCTGTGGAACTGCAGCCAAAGTGCCTGTCAGAACCGGGCCCCGGAGCTGTGGGCAAATGAGGGCCCATGTCCAGTGCCTGGGACCCTTCCCAGTGGAAAGGGAACTATAAGTGCAAGCGAGAATCATTTATTCCCTTAGACTACGAAGACTCGGGGAGCTGCAAGTTTCGGGATTACTTAATGTGTGGAAAGTGCTTTAGGTGCAGAGCGCTGTGTAAACAGAGTGTTGTTGCATAACCAACCCTGGCTCGGAGAGTGAACCCAGGAGAGGGAGCAGGGTGGCCTGGGGAGCAGAGAAAGTGCCTTAGGGGCTGCCTACATTAACAGTGATTCGTGGAGGTGACTGGCTTCCTTAGAGGCAGAGCTGGTCAAAAACAGAGATGGTGGTGATGTAGTGGAAGGCCTGCCTTGGAATGAGCCCTGGACTGAAGGCTGGGAACTCCCGCAGCCCTTGTGCCGTGTTTGTGGCTGTGCCCCTCGAGTACCCGCTGCTCCAGGACCTCAGCTCCCTCCCTGCGGGAGGTCGCGCTGGCTCGCCCAGGGCTTCCTCAGCTGTGATTAGTTCTGGTCCTCACAAGATGGATCCTTCATTTCTCCCAATGAGACTGACCCCGGGGACCACGTTCTCTGTGGGAGTGATAGGTTTTCTCTGAGCCGCCCACAGCTGCTCATTCGGTTTGTGTGGATCTGAATTCAGCCCATGCAAAAGGCTGGAGGCTGGGCCTGGCTGTCCCTAAGGAATGTCTCTTCAGAGGAGCTGACCCGGGGGATGGAGGAGAGAGGTTTCCTCTCCCCATTGGATACCAGAGGTTGTTACTGAAGTGTTTGACGGACATCTTCTAGAGCCTAAATGTCAGAGACACCTAGAAGTTAGGATAAAGGGAGTGGAAACGACCAGGGCCTGCTTTGTCATGCCAAAGCCAAGCGAGTTGTCTGGGTCTCCTTCATGCATTTTGCAAAGCTCATCATTCCGACCGGTTGAGGCCAGAAAAGAGTGAACTCCTGATGATGGGTTGGAGAATCAGCCTGCCCTCTGCTCTACATGCGTCTGTGACTCTCGTAGGATAAAGCTGCAAATCCTTAGCCTGGCAAACCTTTGGAATTACAGGTTTCATGGTAAAGAATACAGAGTTACCAAAAATAAGTTGGGCTGGGCTGATTCTGCTTGTGAGGGCATTTACGTTTCTCCCACAAGCTCACACTTCCTGGAGTCCTCCCTCTGCCTCTGCTGTCGGATGAGGGAAGGAGGCCTCGGCCATCAGGGACCCCACAACCTTCCGGCCCCCTGGTGCCATAGAAGCCACACCTGGCTCAGGATTTAGAGCAGGCCCTTGTGGTCAGAGCCTGAATGTTCACAAGGTGTGCGTCTGTTCCCTTGTGTTTGGTGTGCACTGCATTGTGCTAATTAAATTAACCTACTGATTCGTTCGTCAGATATTTTTTGTCCCAGATGTTAGACTGTATCAGCAGAGGAAACAGAAGGTGACCCCTGCCCTCATGGAGTTAATCAGCCGCTGTACATTGCTTTTAAACATGACTTTCATTTTTAAAAATTTTCATTTTTATTTGTTGAAATTGTGTCTCGAACTCAATTATTTCCTTTGCAAATTTTACAAACAACATTATGAAGATTTGATTTTTTATTTTTTTTTTTAAAAGCTAAATTTTCACAACTTGTAGCTCCTGTTACTTTGATTTTTCTTGTGTGAATTTCACTTCTAAAAAGCTTAATTTCCCTATGTTAAATTTTAGAAAGTTAACTTTTTTCAGGAAGATTTAACACTTCTGCTACTTTTTAGATAGTAACATACTTTACCGGGTGAGATTTTAACCATCGTCAAGTTTTTTGTGTTTTTTTCCTTGCAGTACCGCTTGGAGGAAATTTGACTAATTCTGAGAACATTCTGGAGAGCTTCCCATAGGTAACCCATGAGTTTCCTCTTATCTGGCATTACTCTCATGAGCAGTTCCCCAGCTTTCTCTGTCAGGGGTCCCAGCTACGTAACTGCCAGGATGTGCGGCCCATCCTTCCTTGGACCTCTCTGGGATCTGTCCGGTTTTGGGAATTTTTTGTTTTTTAAACAAAAGCCTGCACCACATCCTTCTGCCCCACATGCTGCTGCCTGAGTTACTGCAGAGGGCCCGGCCAGAGGCTCAGGCAGCCCAGGTTTCTCCTCTACCATGCGCTTCCTGCAGCCACGCTCTTCCGCTGGGTCCCACGGGTCACAGAGTGGTGATGGAATTTGCCCTTGATTTGACCTCTGGTTGTTGGGGGTTTCTACCCTCTGTGAAGCTACAGTGAGAGGGGGAAAGCCTTTAGGGGAGAATGTCTGCATGATGGGGAGGGGCGGGCCATCGCCACTGCCCCTCGCTTCCTGGAGCATGGCCCAGTTACGCTGATGTTTTATAGACGGGCAGGGCACTCGTGAGAAATGTCTCTGCGATTTGCTGGTGCTTGTTTTTCAATTCTTTATCCTTTCTGATAACATTAAGTCCCCTGTTGACATCATATAACAATTTAACCTCTCAGGTTAAAAGGGTGGTCTCTGGTAAGGAAAGTGTCGTGTCATAGTTTCCATGAATGGATGATGGTATCAAGCAGCTTATGAAGCTTGTGAAGAAAAAAATAAGTATTTACAGAAGCCTCCAGCTTCTGTGACCAAACAGCAACAACCACAGGAATGGGGGATGCCTCAAACTCACGAGAATAGATCCCTCGGTGTTTTGGTTCCAAGAGATTTATCACAGACCCTCAGCCACAGAGATTTCAGAAGCAGGAGGGACATAGCTGGCTCGCTCGAGTCAACGCACACCAGCACACAGTCATTTCTGCTGCTGCTCGTCTCCGCTTCCTCGCGTGTCCCGTGCCTGCAGTTTTCACTGTGGACCGGAAGAGTGCGCGTGCCCTGTTAGCGTGTCGCAGAGAGCGGCTCGGCAGGAGGAAGTTGGCCGGGAGAGGCGTCGGCCGGGCAGTAGATGCTGCTTGTCCGGCCGTCGGGCAGCAGGATTTTATGAATGTCAGACCGTGTGTTTCTATGTGAATGGACAGAATTACCGGATATTACAGCCCCGAGGGCTTCTCCCCATGAAGTGCAAGCTCCTTTCCTGAGAATCCGATAATAAAAGACCCAGATTGAGTCAATACCTAAAACTATATTGAACATAATTTAGCTTATTTTGGTAATTATGATAGTGAAATTCTTTAGGGCGGTGGGTGTGAAGTCAGTTATTATTGGTCTAGGGAGATCTGGAGCTGACGATCATAGAATGATGTTTGGCAGCAGCGACCATTCAGTTGACAGACTTCTGCTGAATATTTACTGTGCTGACCCTGAGGTAGCAGGTCAGGTATAAAGGACTCGTTCCTAGTCCTGGCAAGTGCTCAGCAGAGTGATGGAGACGAACAAGCTAGCGAGGGCTTAAACTGAGCACGGTGTTCATGTTGGAGACGCACCTAGGCTGCTGCAGGGTCCGTGTTGGGGTAATAAACGCTGACGGAGGGCTTGGGGTCAGGGGGACTCCGGAGGGGCCCTGAGCTGAATACTGAAGACTGGGTTAGGAATTAGATTTTCCTGAAATCTAGGAAGAAGGAAAAACAGGAGGAAAGGTGCTGTTCCTTAGGGGCTGTAACGAGTCCGAACACACACATCGCCGATGCCATGGCAGCTCCGTTTGTTTACCTCTGTTTGCACATCTGCAGGGAGGTGCTACTGGGCGAGGGGCGGGAGGCCAGCCACAAACGCAGGCGGGGGGGCTTCCAGAGGCCTTGTTGCTCATCTACCCTTCTTGTTATGGTCGTAAGTACATTAATTTCTCTCTCTCTTCTCCCTTGGGAATGAAAATTAGATTCCTTTTCTCCACAAAAGGAGTCAGATAATAGTAGAGAAAGAGTTGGATTGAAGCACAAAAGTCAATTCAATTTTCTGATAAAATTAATCTAGGCTTCCCCTTCCCATACCCCAGTTGCCTCCTCATGTCTCCAGATCAGGGAGAGTTTATTTTGTTAAATGTGAAAATTTTTCTAATGACACTTACGCCATGGGCCATAAAATGACTTACTAGTAGCCCACGGTGAGCACAGACATGTGGTCATATGCCTGGTTGTTTCTAACCTGCAGAAGTAGTGTGGGACTCAGCCTGAGAGCAGGTGTCCTGAAGGAGAGCCATGAGTGTCTGGGGAGAGCTTCGTTTTCTGAGTCTCTGTGGCACATCCACCCGAGAGAACCTACATGAATATAGTAAGCTGTAGAAATCACATTAACATTATATTTGTGAGCTAAAAGATCTTTTGTTTGTGAAAAGGAAACTCCATTGTCAAACCTTAATTTGATCACCTGATATGCTAATAAAAGTTGCTTATCATGCGTCATTTCCGGTCTCATTGAAAGTGGGAATGTAGTGTCCAGTTCTGTATGTGAGTCCATCGGTGCTGTGGGAACGTGAAGAAACACCACTATCTTTGAGAGTGTCACAGTAAATGCATCTTTTGGGTTTTAAGGTGACTCGATTTTGTCAAAGTCTTGGAGACAATGTGTGTGGTCAATTATCAGCACCTTTAAGAACTCGACTCCAGATCCACTTTGAGTTAATGATGAGCTGGACGCATGCGTTCCTTCTGCACCTCGTCCTTAGTTACATCGTTAGGAACCTTAGTTACAGTTACTCGGCCACGGGGTGTAGCGGGAAGCACCTGGAGTGTGGACTTAAACAATCTGAGCCTCTGCCCTTGTTTACCTTCTCTGTCTCCACCTAGATCACGTCCACATTAGTGATATGTAGCTTGGGTGTATCACATGCCCTCGCCCAGCGTCTTGGCCTCTGTCTGGGAGTGAGGACCAGTGAATGAGCTCAGCTGAGAGCAACCCACATGGGCCCAGCACGTGTTAGTCTCCCCCTAGAGGCTGATTTTGGCCCATCTTCCCAGAGCTTCTGTGAGCTTCTTAAGGTCTACACTCTGGACGTTGACTCTGGTGTTCAAACAATATACAGAGGACAAATGGAGCAATGGAACACTGTAGCTGGAAGGGACGGTTCTGGAGATCCTGCCCCCTCAATTCTCCATGATCGTAGCTGGTTCAGGGACAGAGTTAGAGCTCAGGCCCCGTATCTCAGGGCAGTGCCCCTCCGCTGTTCCTGCACTGTGTCTTCATGGGGATGGAAGGAAAGGAAGAAAGAGTGTGCAGGAAGCCAAGGGCGAGGAGGACAGCACAGCTGGAGGCTCTGTCAGTGACACACCTGCAGAGCAGAGCAGGACAGACAGCAGGGAGTGCGTGACAGTCACCCCGGTCCTGTCAGGAGGGCCTCCAGGGCGGGCGGGCATGGCAGCCAGGCTCCTTTCGCATGCTTGTGAGATACAGAGGGAGGCAGAAACCAGACACGGTGCTGGATCTCACAGGACCAAGCATGCCCACGGCACGGGGTCAGAGCAGTCGCCAGAGAGTTCTTGGGACACAGTTACACCTTCATACGTGTGGTGTGACGGCTGTAGAAACTGGGGAAATCTCTAAGCCCCGGAGAGCACCTCAGTATTGCATTAACGTTTTTAAAAATTATTCTTTTCTTGGTATATAACAATAGAGTCAACATAGTCTGATTATCTGTTTATATATAACTATATACACATATAGTTATATATAATATTTTACATATAAACTATATTTATATGTAAAATACACAATTTTTTTACCTGTAATATATAATTTTTTACCTATAATATATAATAGTTCTATATATAATTATATATATATATTTTTTTCCTAAAATCTCTAGTTCCCGTGAATGATCAGCCCTCAGTGAGTTAAGAACTTGAATGGGTGCATTTAGATCCTTTCCCAGGCTCAGCCACTTGGATGCCGTATGTCCCACAATTGCGCTTTATTTTGGATTCTTCGCCAAAGCCACATATTTATTTATCTTTCTCCGTATGTTCCTGGAGCATGTTTTGCTCAGGGGAGGAATGGTATCAGTGAGCCTCAGTGTTTTACCAAGTTCTCCAGATAGAATAACGTGTGGTCTCCTGGCCCGAGCGCCACCATCTGTCGTCACGAAGCGTCCTCGCTTCTCCGGTGGTGTTTGTGCAAACTGAAGTCGGCGCACACGTTGACCCGCTTCCGGACACACGGCATCGACGTCAAATATTAGCTGTTTTGGTGTCTTACTGTGTTGCTCTGTTTGTTTGTGTCTTTAATCTTAGCTGATGCTTATTTCCATTACATTTCAATCTCAGAGAAAACAGACAGAGCCCTGAGCAGCATAAATTGATGCTTCAGAGATTCATGTCCCAAAGGAAAGGTATAAAGTGAAGGGCTGTGACTGTGGCCAGTGTGGCGGCTCCCGCTCACCGCAGCCCATGGTGGCTGAGCCTGAGCTGAGGGACCAGTGAAGAGGGGAGTCTGGGTGGGGTCATTAAAGTAGGGGTCTCCTCGGGGAGAAACATTAGCCCCAGAGGACTGTCTGAAGGCAGTGAAAGGTGAATTCGAGGAAGACGCTAGTTTGCTGAAGTGTGTGTATGCAGGTCATTTCTGAGAGTTGATTTACAAAGTTACAGTTTGGCATTGGCTCTGAAGGTTTGCATGCCAGGGATTGCTCTTTTCTCATTTGGACAAAACCTGCATTTCCAAAAAGTAGCTGGTGGCCGGTGGTGGGTTTTCCTGAGGTTGTGAAATGAACTAAGTCAGAGATCAGACCCCCATCCACTGTCTGTCTATCATGCTTTTCCTATAATAATAGAAATCCTTATTAAAACAGCTAAACCCAGACATCAACTAATGTTAATGAGCATAGCGTGTGGTCTTATGTGGGGTTTAAAGAAAATAGAAAATATTTAGGTAAGGTTAAGTATTTCTCTTGCTATTTTTCAAGTAAACTTTTAACTACTGCTTGATTTCACCCTGATTCTAAAGCCTGAATGCAGGACAATTTTCAAACCGTCCTGGAATCGTTTTTTGGGAAAGGCACAAAATGCAGAAGTTCTAGCCACCTCAGGAGTGCGGTTTTCTTTCACTTTGGGGAAGAATCTTATCTGCGACTCTGCTCTGTTAATTGTGGGGAAGACATGAGGTCACCTTGCCCTCCATCAGCATTCTGACCACTGCACCTTCTGCTTCTGTGGCTGCAAGAATGAACAGAAGCCTTGTCTGCCTTGCGTTGGCTAGAGTGGTCCGTCCGTAGTCCCCCTCTGACCACTCTTAATTAGGAGGAGTGGTCTGCCCCTCCCTGCCTCCCTTACCATCAGCACTCAGAGCCTGTGCCCTTACAGGTGTGTCTGCACCTGCAGCATGTACCTGTGTGGTCCTAGGTCTCCATGTTACCTGCTTGAAGGCCCCACACGTTTATTTTGTGCCTCTGCTGTAAAACTCCCAGCTTATGTCAGGAGTTAAGTTTAAAGACACACACGTGCACACACACTTAGGTTGGTTTAAAACAGAAACATGAAGTGACTTTTCTACACCTTTGTATGATACTAAAGAGCCTAGAGTGTTTTATGGACTTAATTTCTTTAATCCCTTCAGTGCCCTAAGAAAGTAAATGGCGATACGTATTGTTGTTCACATTTTGTAATTTGGGAGAAATGATCAGTTAATATTTCAGAGAAGCTAGATGCAGAGTCAGAAAGGGAACTCAGCTTTCCAAAGAGCTCACCTCCCACCAGGCTTCGTCCCTGCACCGTGGCCGGGCACCGGCCTGGAGGCCGGCGTGGTGAGGACACGCACCCATAGCTTTCAGAGGGAGAAGTGTACTGCTGCTGAAATCGAGGAGACGCTGTGTGCCCAGCTTTCCAGGGAGACGCAGCACCTTGTTCTCACACCTTCAGTTGAATCCAAATCGAGACTCTGCACGTCTTTGCTGCCGAATAACTGCACTGTGGCCTGACGGAATGAGTTCTAAAATTTATTATTTTGTTTATATTTATTTAGTATTATTAATGCTGAAAATTAATATATTAAGTTTCTTTTTAATTCAGGAAGGTAAAATAAATATGTACAGAGTAATTAAATTAACTCTCCAAGTTGCCTATGCATTGTCATTTTAAATAAATGTTTTACTCTGTGTGCTGCAATATGATTTTTAAAAAAATATACTAAATGATACAAGAATATAAACTAGCACGTTAATATACACTTACATAGAGTTGTAGTGTTTTTATAAAATGTAAATGTGAGTACAGTTGTGTGTTGCTTAACAATAGGGATACGTTCTAAGAAACGCGTTGTTAGGTGATTCAACGTTATGTGAAAATCACAGAGTGTACTTACACAAACCCAGCTGGTACAGCCCACTGCACACCTAGGCTCTATGGTACTGATCTTATTGGGACCACCGTCGTCCCTGTGGTCCATCAGTGACCAAAACACTGTTATGTGGCACATGACTCTATAAAATTCTTGAACTAAACAGTGAAAATACTTGAGCCTCCACAGCGTACTCTTGAATGTATACCCAATGATTGCCAAGAATAGATTGAAAAATATTCAGTATATAACACTAGCTGCAGTGCACAAATAATTATGTGAAAACAATGACTAGTAGATGGAAAATTAAAGTGTTCCCTTTAGAAATAAATATTGGACTCTTGTTTGACTAAATGCAATTAAAACATTTGGTGTTTGATATTAGCAATTAAAGTGAAACGTAATCTCACTTGTTTTTATTTGAATGGAGAGACACTTGCAAACGGTTATAGACTGTTCATATTACGTTTCTGTCAATTCCATAAAGTTGAATAAATAGATCAAAACAGATACACCTTCCCAGTGACATAAACTCCCTTTTTTCCCCCAAACTAATGGGGATACAAATTATAAATTATTTCTCTCATAAAGCCAGAGGTGTTCTTTTTTTATTGATGTATAATTTACATACAGTGAAACGCCCAGATATTGGGTGTGTATATGCCCACGCAGCCTACACATCAGTCAAGACGTGGAACTCGTCCGCACTCCAGAAAATTCCTCATGGTCCTTCCAGATAAGCCTCGGCCACCAGAATTGGTCTTCTGATTGCTATCACTGTAGATTAACCAGTTGTAATTTAGCACAAGAACTGGTACTTATTGCATATATGGTGTGAAAGTCATTATATGTTCTATGTCTCTTATGGTCTGTAGAGAAATCAAGGTTAAATTTGATCACATTATTCAATCCGTAAGAATGGAAAGTAGTGTAATCATGCCGTATTGAGGGAAAGGAAGCCCACTGCCCCACGAGGAGGGGCCAAGGTTGGGATAGGAACGTCTGGGGAGGAAGCCTGCTGGTAGATGTTCCGATAACGGGGAGAGGGAGCCAGCCATGAGGGAAGTCCTGAGTTACACTGCATTCTCTTCTGCTTCCCACAACTCTCCATGGCAAATGACTTCAATATCTTCCGTGCAAATCCACGACATATTTTTCCTGTTCCTTGCACGTGATTAGTTGATAGAAGTTCACATTTTAGGTGAACATAAATGCCGCGGGATAATCAAGGTTAAAGGTGAAGAGGGGGCTTTATGGGTGTAGTTTCATGAAACCCATCCTGGCAGCCTTCAGACTGCGAGAGGGTGAGTCGTCCTCTAGCAGGTTGTTCTGGCTGAGGAGCTGATCTTCAGCTCAGAAGCGTTTCCGTTTAATACTCTCTGTGGGAGATGCTACGTTATGTGTTGGTGCCACCATGTTCACATGAATAGTCTCTCTGGTGTGTTCTGAGCACCGTGTAGGCCTTTGCAAGTTCCCAGCTGGGTGGCTCACGGGCGACGACCACCTCCCTATTCTGGACACAGACGTCGGGGGAGGACAGGACATTATCACCTGAGGGCCCCTGACTGTTCAGGGCTGAATGAAACTGAGTCTTCTTCCCATAGGTGTGACATCTGTGTAGACTGCTGGTTACGAGATTCGGAATTGGTGCTTATGGCCCAACAGAATTGTATCAATAGGAAACAAGTTCTATTCGGCAGTCATCATTCCCCATTATTCTAACCATCACATGGCCAGTGGGGATTTCCTCCCCATAGGCCATTGCATCTGCCCTGCCCTTGGGGTCTTGCTGCCCTAGAAGGCAGAGCTCGCAGGGAGGAGCAGAGCTATCAAGTGCGCATCACAACCTCACAGCAGCCTCCACACCAGGCTGGCCTCCTCCTGGTGGGAAACGGAGATGAAGGGTCCTGACTGTCTTCCACCTGTCGAGATAAGGGCCCAGGACCGGAGACTGGCATTTTGAACTTTCAGCACTAACTCCCAGCTCACTTCCTGGTCTTCCTGAACCGTCCAACCAAATTGACACTGGGGGGAAAAGCAGAGGGGATGGGGGCAGAATGTTTTACCAACAGCAGCATGTATTTATTAAATGCCCGTAAGAATAAAGCAGGAGGACTCATTGTCTGTGGGACACAGTCCTTCCCCTTGAGGCTCACAGCAACTCTTCACTGCACAACTCTGTATAGTGGCCCAGCTAGGCATGGGTAGGAGAGAGATGAAAGTGTGGTTTTGACCCTGGATCTCAGAGCTGGTATGCAGGAGGGGGCCACTGAACAAATAATTATGGTAGAGTGGAATGCTTATGAGAATGGAAATACCTGCTAAGTCTTCTGGGTCTCATAGGAGGCATATTAGCCAGAGTTCTCCAGAGAAACAGAATCATAGGATGGGTGAGTGTATGTATGTAAAGAGATGTATTATAAGGAATTGGCTCACATGATTGTGGAGGCAGGCAAGTCCCAAATCTGCAGAGTGAGTCAGCAAGCTGGAGACCCAGGAGAGCCAGTAGTGTAGTTTATCTGAAGGCTGGGAGGCTAGACACCCAGGAAGAGCTGATGTTTCATTTCAAGTCTGAAGGCAAGAAAAAACTGATGTCCCAGTTCAAAGGCTGTCAGGCAAGAAAAATTCTCTCTTACTAGAGACAAGGTCAGCCTTTTTGTTCTATTCAGGCCTTCAACTGATTGGACAAGACCCACCCACATTAGGGAGAGCAATCTGCTTTACTCTGTCTACCTATTCAAATGTTAATCTCGTCTAAAAACACCCTCAGAGACACACCCGCTATAGTGTTTGATCAAATGTCTGGGTGCCCCATGGCCCAGCCAAGTTGACACATTCAGTTAACCATCACAGGAAGAAAAACTGAAAAGCTGGAAGCACTGTGTCATGTAGACGAAGTGGACTCTAAAGATAAACAGTAACACAGGGCTTACATGCACATAATTGCCAAATGCTCTGGCCGGATGATAAACGATGAGGGCGTTTATTGGGAGAAGAGCTCAACCGTTGATGAAATGAATTCAGGTTTCCATTTTTGCTCTAGAAATGCTTAACAGAATTATTAATACAAGAATGCTCATTGGAATGGACCCGAATTAAAGTGTGTTAAATTAGAATACAGAAAAGGGTACCTGTGAAGCCGAGGTGCTGTGGGGGTTTAGCCACATACATGTCCCCATGTGTAAACAGGCAATGTCATGTGACATAACCACAGTGCGGCTAACTTCAGTCCAATAATACACATCCCATAATAATCTTTAAAACAGATTATTTTAAAGATAATTAAAATAATAGCTCATCGTTTTCCAGTATCCATGCAAGCTACCAGCTTGGGCTAATGACCCAACTTGTTCCCAGGTAGCCTATGATACCTCTTGTAGAATTTCCCAGGTAAATTGTCTTAATAAATTATTTGGGGGAAACAAACATTTTTGGGGCACTTTATATATATGACACTATTTTGTCCTTAAAGAAATTTTGAGGGACAAGTTCCTATCTTCCTGGATCTTATAATCTAGTTGGGAAAAATAATGTGTATAATCTTGAAAGCCGAATAAGATAGACATCAGTGGTAACAAGCCAAGGAGCGAGGAGCACATGATGAGCTTCCGGTGTGTGTCAGAGGCAGGAGGGGCTCCTACCTCCAAAGAGAGGCGACCTGAGCAGGGGTGGAAGTGAGGATGGCTTTGCAGACTGTGGGAACAGCATCCGCAAAGTAGGGGAGATCAGAGCTCAGAAATGTCAGGATGCGGTGAGTAGACAGACCTGCTCGGCAGGAGGGACGCACTTGTCAAGGCAAGCTGTTGGAAGTCAGACTTCAGAGTAAATCGGGGACAGTTCGTGGACGTATGTAGATGTCAGTGTAAGGAACGTGAGCTTTACCTTAAGAATGGTGAGCAGGATCAGAGCACTTTTGATGAGGGCAGTGATGTCACAAAGAGCATTCTAGTTTGATTCCCTTGAGGTGACCTGTGGATATGGGTACAGACACGTTCAGAGTGTTGATGATGGAAAGCAAGGAGGTGCATTAGGATGGGGTAACAAATCTGGGAGGAAGTGAGAAGGGCTGTCTTAGGGCAGTGGCCGTGGGGCTGGAGGCGGGAGCACTCACCTGCAGGAAGAGGGGCAAGAGAGGAAGATTAGGGAAGGAAGGACTCCAAAATCATCTTAATTCACAGATTCAGTAAAGGCCTGAAAAAGACGCCCATGTATGCTTAGCCCAGCGGTCACTCATTGTAGAGAATAGGTTTGGCGGTGCTGCGTGCGTGTGCAAGTATGTTTCCTGATGTTCATATTTGGATTAATGAGTTGACATTACTGATCGGTAGCCTCACTACTACAAATATCTTATTTGCCCAGAGGGTTCCAAGCACTTGAGAATGTATTTACTGATTTAACAATCATGGCATCCTATGAGATAGATACCGCTGACATCTGCATCTTGCAGGTGGCAGACTGAGACGCAGGGAGGCTGAGTGGGTGGCGAGGCCCGTGCGGTTCCAAGTTGAGGGAAGTTCATGATGGGGGCGCTCGACTGCACGTGACACAGCGGGAAAAGCAAACTCCACTCCAGTACTTGTTCACGTTATCACGACCTACCCTCCCATGGTGTCTTCATTAACAGATTTACTCTCTGAATTATAATTCTAAATCAAGCGGCACAGAACAGGAGAAACTTTACAAGCCTTCAGGCATAGATTAAAATCCCACTTCTGCCATTTATTAACCTCGAGAGAGAGAGTACATTATTTAACATCTCTGAGCCTCCATTTATTTATTCGTAAAATAAGAATAAGAACATCTCATTCCTATCAATTTGTGAAAATTAAATGAAATACTACATGTAAGGGAAGATGACTGGCAGAAAGATTTCTATAGATTTTTACTGTTATTCATATCAATATTATGTGATGTGCGTAGAACCTAGATGGGTGAAAACCTTTGGAAAATCAATTATGTTTGCATTTTTTTAATCCATTTGATCTCTCCAAGTTGTTCGGGAGTCTTTATCGGGCGTCTATCACCCAGCATTCTAAAACTTTGCTAGAATATACTATTTGAAATTTTAAAATTCAAGATGAACTAAAGATAACGTCGCATATTAAGATATGAAGCATTTGTGGTTTGTTATTTCAAATGGGAAAGACGGGGATAAATACAGAGCATGAAGGCCAGCTGGAAGTGTCGTTATCCTTGAGCTCATTTCTTCCTTTACTCTTGAGGTGGTAATGTAGTGAGGGTCTATTATGTGTTAGATGCATAGGCACATGAGGGATGAAGAAGACACATCAGTGCAGTGAGACCATTCGTCCGTAGGAATCAGCGGGACACGCGGGAAGAAGTGTCTGTTCACTGGGTAGCTGGAGGGACATCATGAGTGAGCATTTCATAGGACAGGGCTTTGACCTGAGTCTTGAAAAATAAGCGGGTACTTGCCCGCAGGCCCTGAGCTGGGGTGGGACACGCAGGCCATCTTCGCAGCAGATGCAGTTTGCGTGCAGCAAAATGTGGGGTGTGGTTAGGAGGCAGGAAGTCGTTCAGTAAGGGTGTGACATAGACGGCGTGAGGGACATCTGGGAGGTAGGTAGGGCCACACGGCTTTAAAAAGGTCCAGTGTTTAATGAGTGCTGGACAAGCTTCACGCCCCGTTTTAAGGGGATCTAAGAATCTGCATTTTAGAGAGGTGCGCACGGAGCTGGAAAGGTTACCTAACTTACCCAAAACTACAGAACCTAGTGTGGAAGAGGCAGACTTCAAGCCCAGGTTGTTCCCTCCGAATCCAAAACCACTGAACTTCTCCCTGCACCCCAGAGTCTCCCGTAGGAGTCACCCCCTCCCCTCAGATTACCAAGAACCACTCACGCCCTGGAAAGGAGGTGAACTGCTGCTGCAGAGCCAGAGGCTGTGGCCCCGAAGCGCTTGACCCAGAGAGCTGTGGAATGGCTTATTTCCCAGGAGAAGATCAGGGACGGGCCATGCCTTGTGGCGGCTCGTCTCCAGGTGCCTGTAGCAGAGGCCGTGGTGCTGATGATGATGGTAATGGCTGTGATTTGTTGGATATCTTCTTGAGCCATGTTATCTAGAGTTCTGCTCTATTATTTCATCAGTGGTTCTGCATAACTCTGTAAGAGAGTGGGTTTTCCCACATGGTGAGCCCCATACACTGGGGCCTCCGAGAGTCTATCTGCCATAGCTCAGGTTTGTTGTGCCGAAGTTCTTTTGGTGCCATTATCCTGAATAAGAGGATGATTCCAGGGTATTTCCAGCAGCACTCGGCCTCCGGCAGGCACAAGGTCACTCCTAAAGGACCGTTACGTTCTCCACTAAGAGAAGATTAAGTGGTTCCATTAAGTGGAAGTAGGTCGGATACTTAAGTTAGCTCTGAGAAAGGATCTTTTGATATGGAGGGTTGTTTGATCAAGATTCTAGGAACTCTCATCCCAGGAAACATCCCAGGGTCTAATCGGTCACTTACTGGTCCCCTATTTCAAGAGCACAAAATGATAGAAGAAAAAGACCAAACCAAACCAAAAAGCAGTAGAACCCTAGATTGGTGGAAGAAAATCATAAACGAGCTTTTGAAGAAACATCGGGAGAACCAATGGATAGTTGTAAATATTCACAGTCAGACCTCCAGTGGTTCCAGGTGGGTAACTTACGCTCCAGCACTGTAAAGCAAGTTTTCTTGCTAATAAAGCCCGAATCCACCACCTGATGTCTCTAATCCACCCTCAGTCGTCTCCCTCCGGAAAGTTCGCACTAACCACAGCACTTTCTTTTCCCGTTTCTCTGTCTTCTGAATGATCTCAAGGTCGACCAGAGCGTGGTGGTCCAGATTTGGGACCCTGGAGGCCACGTGCCGGGTATGAGCTCTGCCTTGGCCAGTTCTCAGCTGGGCGACCTCGCCAGGTCACCACCGTCAGTGCCTCAGTTTCCTCATCTGTCAATAGAATGTTGTGTAAGGGCAATTTCATAGAGATGGTGTCGAGATTAAAATAAATCAACATGTCCAAGGCATTGAGGGCAGTGCCTGGCAGTGGAGTAAGTGCCATGGCAAAGTAAACACGAGTTTCCATAATGATTGAGTCTCTGGAAAATGTGGGAGCTTTTGGGGTACCTGTAAATAGGTAGGCTCACAAATTTGTCTCCTCCTTCTAACTATGGTTGTCATAGAATCTGCCAGGTTGAGACTATGGAGCATAGAGAAACAGGTGGAGGTGTGATTCCCCGCTCTGCACGACCATGCAGATAACAGTGCGCCTGGCTACACGGACAGCCATCACCACTACTACGTGCCAGGGCCCCATAGCAGCTTCCATATACCTCACCTTATTTGATCCTCATGATGACCCTGATAGGGAAGTACTATTACATCTTCCTTTTGAGGGGAGGAGGAACCTCTGATCCTATAGAGACAATAAGTAGGGAGTTGTTTCATGAATACCTGTGGGGCATTTTGAAGTCATTTTGAAGGCTGCACTAGCCCTAACGGGGTCGATCTTGTCTGGGATCCTCTGGAGCAGCCTGTAAGGGCATCTAGATTGTGTTTGCCTTGTGTCATCTTGTTACCAGGGCTTTCCTCATCCTCACGAGCCCCGGACCTGCCCTGCAACACCCACCCCGTAGCCCGTAGACAGGTATTTTTAAAGTTTGTCCCAAATGCTACATGGTATTTGGGAGACAGTGTGGGTCTTTCCTTCATTCGCGTGATGTTCCTCCATCAAACAATAGAAGCTCAGGCTTCACTGAAAGGAACAGAAGTGGGTTCTCCTGGGCCCTGGACTCGGGGGGGAGGAGAGTTATTCTGAGCAGCTGATCCAGATGCATCTGCAGGGGCAGCTCCTTAATACCTCTGGAGACGACATCGTGTCACCAAAATAACACAGGCCACATGTTAACTATGGGGTAAAAATAGGGACCATAATAACACGGGGACTTCTGTGATGTTTTCCTCCTGAAATTTCAAGGCACCTCCCAGCAGCACAGTGACTCACCCTACAAGCAATCCCGAGGGAATTAAGTATATGTTGCTGCCCTTTTTGGCAAGCAGTGGGACCGTAATTCGTCGGTACAGTGTCTGAGCTGTCAGCATCTGGAAAGACGTTTCCCCCGTGCACACTGAAGAAAGGAAGTCCCCCTGCCACACCATCAGGAAGTGGCTTTCTTAGGAACCACTTACTTGTCACTCTAAACTGTTACACAAAACAAAAAGACTCCAAATATAGACGACACCTAATATTCTCTTACTCATCCAGATAGCCTTGCTTGTGTCACATTTCACGACATTTCAACTCTT
Organism: Diceros bicornis minor; assembly: GCF_020826845.1. NCBI lineage: Eukaryota > Metazoa > Chordata > Mammalia > Perissodactyla > Rhinocerotidae > Diceros > Diceros bicornis. Next base: position 961,515 of record NC_080768.1, read on the forward strand.
TGAATTAATTTTACGTGGAATTCAAACCTGGGCAAGAGTTTCATCCAGTGTTGAAAGCAAGGGAAACACGTAATAAATGTTTGGAACCCAAGAGCCTACCGTGGAGGTTCAGACTTCCAATGTGAAGATGGTAAAACTGGTTCTCAGCTAAAATTCAAGACATTGGGCTATTTAATGGGATGGTTGGCATATCAGAAATTTTCAGAAGATGAATGTTCATCACAAAACACAATAGATGGTGTTTTACATTCTGTGGGTCTGGACAAATATGTGATGGCATGTACCCACCATTATGGTATCATGCAGAGTAGTTTCACTGCTTCCTCGATTTAAGAACGAGTTTGATAGAATAGTCTTTAATGCTGAGGTGTTTACGATGCCTGTTCTGTGCTCGGATAAGCAGACAGTCAAGAAGGACTTGCTCTCTGCAGGTCTCTCTTCCTCGAATTCCCATTTCTGCTCACCGTCCACCACACTCGTGGTCATTCCTTGCCTGCGTATATTTGCTGGACCGTGACTGTGACGCTTATTCTCTCTCACTCACATGCAGGGCCAAGAATCCTGGTTACTTTGTGTGGCTGGAGATCCATGGCCACTGCTGGTCCCCAGGGGCTCTCAGAGATGGATGGGAGACACATTGGCTCCCCTGCACCCTCAGGATGGCTTTTTCTTCTTCCCAGTGAAATTCATGACATCGTGGGCTGGGCCAGTGCTACGGTGGGTGGCTGTTGAAATGCTCCTGTTACTAACGATAAATCACGGCTACTGTCATTAATAGAACAGACACTGGGGGAGCCAGGCTTAGCCCTGTACGAGGATCATCTCCTGGACTCTTCACGCCTCTCTGTAAGCTGGGCATTTCCAGCCTCATTCTGCCTGTGAGCCCTCGGAAAGCAGCGGGTACGTGACCTGCTGGAGGCACAGATCCGAGAGCAGCTGCCTCCAGCACCTCAGGCAGTAAGCGCCGTGCCACCCACCTTGCCAACAAAACGCCTCCATAATGGACTATTGTCGGTCTCCGTAATTCAAGTAGATTAGTGTTAGCCTGGTGAAAAGGACATTGTTATAGTTAAACCTCTGGTGACATTTCTCCTTGGCGTCATGAGGACAGAATCCACAGATTGTTTGACATCCCACTTAATGTAACAAATGTCTGCTAAGATACTACTATGTGTGAAGTGCAGAATTTGAAGCTATGGGAGACTAAAACAAATGAATAAAACACAACCCTGGCCCTTGAGGGGCAAAGGATTTTAAGGAAGAAAGCAGAGAGACTGAGGAGGTCACCCAGTTCTCAGCCAAACACGAGACGAGGACATCTGCTGGGGAGTATGAAGCAAGGCTCTGCGATTTTGGTAGTGAGTGGACCTTGGCCGCACTGAGCCCCCTGTGTGGAGAGAATATAAGTGCCCAGTGGGCTGTCAGCGGGGTCCCTTTTGTTCAGGGTGACCCACAGCTGGGGAAGTGGAGGGAGGAACCCCAAGGTGGGCGTTGCACGTTGGAAGGATGTGTCAGAGGAGCTGGGATTCCAGGCCGCCTTCCAGGAGTGTTGTCGGAACCGTCTGACCATAGGGTCTGAGCTGGATCCGGAGCCCGAGGAAATCAGAGTGTCGCTCCACATTCTGGAGGGAGTCTGGGCCTGACAAAGGGCAGGTTTAACAGAAACAGGACAGGAAGAGAGATAGAAGGACAGGGGGTCTGTCAGGAAGTACCACTGATTGGTGAAGGCCGTGCAGTTCTGCACAATTGCCCCATCTAGAGTAAGGCCAGGCCAGGTGGGGCTGGGGCTATGATGAGAGAAGAGTGGAGGTCATTGCAGCTGAAGGTGAGTGTCGAGAGCGTCAGAGTGTGGGGAAGAGAAGCAGCCCTCCCTCTGGCCTCCCAGGTCCTGCACTCGGGCCTGGACATTATACGAGGAAACACAGATGAGCAGGAGGAGACAGAGGAGTCTGCTCACACTTGCGTCACACACACACACAGGAGAGACTGTGATGAGTACCTCGGGGGGTGGTCAGAACTCGGGCTCGTGTGGCATCTGAACAAGGAACAGCGAGTTTATGGGGAAGGGACAGGACAGGGAACGGGGGTGCAGGCTCCAGGGCGGCTGGCTGTCGGGGGAGGCATATGGGAAACGAGTGGAGATGGGGGTGGTTCAGCAGGTGTGTCGTGTGCTCCTGTGCCTGGTCTGGGCTGAGGCGAGTCTGGAGCCGTCCTCCTCTTCCCGGCACAGGAGAAGGAGATGCTGGTACAGATGGAAGTTCACATCCTGCTTTAGGCAGATGAGGGGCAGACCTGCTGTTCCTCAGTTGTCTTCAGCTGAGAACAGTCCTCATGCCAGAGAGCCACACATGGGGGTGGTGTGTTGTGAGCCCCACAGGTGTCATCCACAGAGAGGTAGTGACAATAGGGGTGTAGGGAGGACTTGGCAGAGGAGCCCACAGTCGCCCAGGAGCCCAAGCCCAGAGGAGGTGGCCGGGCAGAAGGCTGGAAAGGGAGGAGAGGAGGTGTGCCATGCGCTGAGGAGGAGGGGAGTGGACACAGCGGTGGGGCGTGGTCTGGTGGCCGCCAAGGAGAAGGCCTGTGAAACCTGAAGGCACTAAGGCAGCGAGGGCGTCTGCCCAGAGCGGGGCCTGTGGCAGGCTGGCAGGTGTGTCCATGTGTGTCCACGGCTCTGGAGTCAGCCCCGGGTGGATCCGTCTGTGCCTCGCTGTGTGCGTGTCAGTGGAAGGGCATGGCCTCCTTACCTTATTGGATTATGAAGTAAGTGGATTAAGTGAAGTGATAACCTCAGGTGCTGTGACTGTGTGTTCCACACGGTTAGAATCTCCATCCGTGATGACCAGAAGGATACTGATGCGCATTGTCGACAGAGGGGTCATTCGATCCACTGTCCCCTGGACTCAGACCCGTGTTTGAGGCTTGGCTGTGGCGTTTCCTCCTCGTGAGCCTGAGCCAGTCACTTCGTCTCTCCTGATCATAGCATTTCATCTGGAAAACAGAACAAGATGACTCACATCTAATTCGTTGTTAGACACCACGGCCATCCCTAAACTGTGGCTGTCTGTGAACTGTGAAACCTGAGTGACGGCAGGATCGCGCTGCCCTGTGAATAGACAACACAGGAGCTCCATCTCCCTTGGAGAGCCGGAGGACCTGCGCCTGTGGGAACTGCTCTCACCAGACCGGAGAGCAGCTCCTTCAGGGCCCGGGTCCCCAGCGCTGCAGGCTGCGGGGTGCTGAGTTGACCACCATTAAGTCCTCAGATTTTGTTTCTTTTTATTCAGAAATCCTGAGCTTCAGTTTGGAAAAAATCAGTGATGAGCCCTGTGAGGATGCCTGACCCATTATCTCTTGGGGCAGAACTGAGAGGGATTTCTTCCAGATCCACCTCTGGATCCGAAGGTGGTGTGTTCCCCCTCAGCTACACTCTTAGGGTCCCCAGTGGTTCTACTCCCCTTGTGATGTGAAAACTTTCTCTCTGTCATCTCGCCGGCTTCCAGAGATGAGTCAGAAATCCCGTGGGCGGGCACCACTTGTATTGCAGGGAAGGTTCTAGAAACCGAATCCCTTGCTGCCAGGAAGTGTGTTTGTGCCGGCTTTTCGAGAAACTGCACCTGTCGCAGGGTTGGTTCTAGATCTGCTGGGTTCTCTGGGTAGCCCTGGGTGGTCGCTGGCCTCGAGGGGCCCACAACCTCCACCTTTGTAACAGTGGATGGGCTGAAGGGTCTTTGTGTCCCCTGCCCCCTTAGCTCAGAGGAGCAGCAGCTGGAGGAGAAGACGGAGGCCATTGGGTTGTGAGGATCAAGTTGGGGCAGAGCGAGCTCATCCCCTGGGTCAGGTGTGGGGCCTGCTCTCACGCAGGAGCCCCAAGAGCAGCAATGCTACAGGTGGAAGGGGCCACCACCTCTTCCCCAGCACCGATGCCATTCCCCACTGGTGGGTTCTGGGAGCCCCCTGAGGGCATCGTCCCGTGCCTGTCGTCAGGAGCTGGGCTGGGCGGGCTACCTGCTGGGGCAGAGCCAGCGTCTGCTCAGCTCTGCGGCTCTGGGAGTTACTTGGTTTTCCTGTGCCTGAGCGTCTGCATCTGTAACACGGGGTGATGGTGATGCTGAGGGTATTACTACGCAGGAGGCTGTAAGGACTTGAAGTGGGAAATGAGTTAGTTGTGTGCTGGGCTTACCACAGTGCCTCGGCCAATGGTTGGTAAACATCTGCTCTTACAATCGGGATGGGGCGTCAGGACGCTTCCCAAATGCTTCCTCTCACTCTGACCAGAGTCGGTCACAGAGCAGGTGACAAGTGAGGAATCAGACCCCAAATGTGAGGGGGCCTTAGAAATAAATGGAGGGGAAGGATTTATTGTTCTATCCTATTCTGTTAGTTGTTTTTTCAATACATAAAGATTGAGCTCATGAAACGGAGCCTAAAATCTATGCAGTCCTTTTCAGATGACTTAAGAAATGTAATTTCTTTGTCCTTTTAATAGAACTAAAATTCTAGAGTTCACAGAAATTAAATTTTTAAAAAACTAGAGTCAACTTAAAACCCCTACAAGCTCTTTTCCTGACTTGATGAGGCAGGGGCATCACTGTGACCAAGACACAAACCCTGCTTCCTGGAAACCGTGGTCGAGCAGGGACGACAGACACTTAAGGAAATTGGTCACAGCATCACACGGCGGGAGGGAGGGGGGACAGACACAGAGACTGAGAGAGGAGACTTTGTATGCAAGGTACCTGGGAGGAGACAGTGGAGGCTGGAAAGGTCAAGGCAGTTTCCTGAAGGAGACACCATCTGCCTTGGCTTTGAATGGTGAGCGGTTACCCAGGAGGGCAGGGGAAGGGCGTGCCAGGCAGAGGACACAGCCTGTGCAGGGCAGGGAGAGGAGAAATGACACGGTGTCTGGGAACTGTGAGCTATGCCACTGGAACATTCTGTTGGAGGGAAAGTGGACGCTGTGAGCACAGAGCTGGAGAGTGAACTGGAGCTTCCTCATGGAGGGCCTCAGATGTTAAGAAGCAGGGACTTTATCCAATAAGAGAAAAATTACAAATTATATTTTTTTGATTCTTTGTGAAGCATTTTCAAACCAATTTTCTCTGTTGCATCACTGAGGAATAACCCTGTGATGAATGTTGGTCCCTCTTTTGCAAATATGGAGCTAAGAGAGGCTAATAACTTGATCGCAGCTGTACAGCCAGGGGGCCTGGGACTAGAATTTTCCGGTAGGTCCTCTGAATCACAACTGGGGACTCTTCCCTCTCTACTAGGAAGAAGAATATGTTCAAATTACATGCTAATTACAATAATGTATTGGTGCTGGCTGCCTGCTTTGCTGTGTTGAGAAGGATGCAGAGCCAGTGTTGTGACTTAGAGAGAAAGTGCAGGGAAGAACTCCAACTGGTCTGGACAGCGGGCCTGGCAGCCCGTGACCCGGGGAGCTCACGGCAGGCCTTGTTGCCTCGATGTCCCCTTGTTGCCTCATCTACCCCACGAGATGCAAAACCCTGGAGGACAAGTTCAGGTCTTGCCCATAACTGGCGCCTGTGTATTTTGATTGAAAAAAACAAAACATCTTGGGCCTAAGATTTAGATCCCCTTCTTCCTAAAGAATTCTCTTGTTGTAACTATTTTTCCCTTTCTGGTTTTAGTCCCCCTGAGACGTGTGTACGCCCCAGAGGTCCATTCCTCACGTGCACACGTCTAGAGGCCATGACGCACCTTGTGTTTATTTACTCTTAGTGTTGACGTGAGGCTGTCAGCTGCCCAGATGTGAGGCTGACAGCTGCCCGTGCTGTCAGTCAAGGGCTGTCCCACGTGGGTGCTCAAAGCTGCACCCTCCACTTTCAGGGCCTTCCTGTGTCCTCATTCTTGTGGAAAGTTGGAGAGGTCTTTGTCTGTGGAATTCCAGACACCTCTCTCTCCTTCCCACCTGTTACAGAGGAGCTCCATTGCGTTTGTGAGCCACCAAACTGTATCCAGAAACCTTAGCATCACTCACTACTCCGGCAGGCTGCCATTGACGTGCCCGTTGTAGCAAATGCATCAGAATAGTGAAGCCTGAAATGAAGAGTTCACTAGGAAGATTTCCCTCCTTTGCCCTGTGCCACGGAAATGTGTCTACTAATACGTGAAATGGGGCGGCCATGGCTCTCCTTTTAGCTGCCTGTAATGCACCAGATCAAATGAGCCTTCACTAAACCTTCAAGAGTGCGTTTGAGATAAAGTGTCTCTGTTGCGTATGAAGGCGTAGGGAAAATGTGTGCAATCACTTACAATTTAAGTGCAGAATCAGAGAATACAGATTTATATATTATTAATAAAAAGCATTGTGAAGTGTATTTTTAAAGGGAAGCCTTAATAAATACAGAGGCTGCACAGTATATATGGACAGAAAGACCATTTTAAAAAGTATCTTAGCAAGAAAGTAATTTTTTTTCTATTAGAAAAAATGCTTTCTACATATCTGTAGTCATCTGGTACCGTCTTAAGAAATAATTCTTTTTTATTAAGATATAATTGACGTATAACATTATATTAGTTTCAGGTGTACAAAATGGTTCACTATTTGTATGTATTGTGAAATGATCACCACAATAAGTCTAGTTAACATCTGTCACCATACAGAGTTACAAATTTTTTTTTCTTGTGATGAGAACTTTTAAGATCTACTCTTAGCAGCTTTCAAATATATGATACAATATTATTAACTATACTCATCGTGCTGTATATTACATCTCCAGGACTTACTCATTTTATAACTAGAAGTTATTTCAAAAGAAGTAATTCTTATTAAGACATTTCTAGAAAACTATTTTTAAAATATCTTCCAAAGAATCGTGTTCTTTCTTTTTATGGACATCTTCTCAGATGTTAGAGACAAGTATCTTTATTGCATTTCAGGACATTTGTGTACATTTTAATTCTATGGAACATTTACATCTGCGTCTCCCAGCCAGTCCCTCGAGGACTGAACATGTGGGCTGTCCCTAGATTGTGAGGAGCTCCAGGGACCACTTCAGGGTTGAAGGGATGCATTTTTCAGTGAAAATGCTTCCAAATGAGGCACCTTGTCTGAACTGAAGCTTTCAGCGTTTCTGATTCTCCCATGAAGTACAAGAATATTTCATTCCAGGTTAATTAACATTTGCCTCCATTTCTGGATTTTTCCACTGTGCATTTAATAGGAATGTTAACAAACCTGATATAAAGAAGCATTAAGTAGAGAGTTCCATCTCTTTTCAAATATCTCTCAGAATAGAAGGAAACTTGAAGGTGAGGCCACACCCTCAAAACACATTTTGTAAATTAGACGTCAGGACTGACTGGGGTAGGTCTTATCTCTTCTTCCTGCACAGGTTTCTGTGCTATTGACGGTACCTTTTAAATAGTGCGCTTCAATGTTATGTGTTTTGTGTTTTTGTAAATTATCTCAACTTCTTCTGTAAATAGATTATATTGTATTGTGAGTATATGTGTAAATACATCGGCACTGGGGAAAGTCTGTGCATGTGCACGCACACATGCATACACACATGCAGTCTGCAGTGATAACTGTTTCTGGAACACCATAAAATTCTCCTCTTAGGAGTCTCTAAATACAGGTTTTTCTCCCCAATTGTTTGCTCTGGAATGAATTTCGTGTCCATCTTCTGATACCTGAATTGGTTGACCTCTGGGCACGTCCTCCATGCAGACTTCAATTTAAATAGCAAAGGTGGGCTTCTGAGAAGAGCATGCCCCCTGACATTCTGGAGGTCGCTGTGGTCTGCCGCAGGGAGTCCCACTGCTGAAATCTCCGTGTCCCGGCCGTGGGCTGAGGGGCACTGCAGCCCGAGGGCAAAGGAGCGGCTTTTCCTTCACGGGTTTACAGGTACAGAGGTGGTTCCAGACGCAGCGGCAGGCGAGGACGTGGCTTTGTAGTTTGACTCTGAGTGTTGTGGTGGTGAAAACACTTTTCTAGACAGGAAAGTGTCGTCCTCATCTCCTCGTTGACGGGATGTTTTCGCTCTTACCAGTGGGTCTCGACCCAGGCGCTGGAGCTCCCCCACCTCCTGAGACTGTGGTTCCGTTCATTAAAGCAGTGGTTTTCATGAAGTCGTCATTCTAACAAAGGAAATAAATGTTAGAAGAATATAAAATATGAAGCCTAAAGATGCCAATGGTGCGACTAGAGAACAAGGGAAGGAAATGAAGGGAGGAGCAGGAGGGAGAAAGGGAGGGTCTTCCTTCTCTGCAATGCCCCCGTCTGGTCAGCTCAGCGGCCGTGGTGAGCCCACAGACGGGGCTTAAGTGACAGACATTTATCTCAGGTCCTGGAGGCTGGACGTCCAGGATCAAGGTATGAGCAGGGCTGGTTCTCCTGAGGCCTCTGTCCTCAGTGTATAGACGCCGTCCTCTCCTTGGTCCTCACACATGGTCCCTATATGTGTGTCTGTGTCCTTATTTCCTCTTGTAAGGACGCCAGTCATATCGGATTATGGCCCACCCTAGTGACCTCCTGTAACCTTAACCACCTCTGTAAAGGCCCTGCTTCCAAATACAATCGCATTCCTAGGTATTGGAGGTTAGGGCTTCAATTTATGAATCTGGGGGAACACACTGCAGCCTCCTGACTTCCACAGAGCTGGCCCTGTCTTCCGTGGTTCCTTGGGACCCAGCGCAACTAGGATCTGACGTGCGCCGCACTGTATTGTAATGATCCTCTTATTATTTATCATAATGATTCTCTCCGTCTGGATGGGCCTCGGCTGTGTCTTCTTCACCCCTGAGTTTTGAGCACATAACGCAGTGTCTGTGTGTCCATAATGTGTGTGGAGTCAATGAGCAGATTTTATGAGCCTTTAAGAATCGCCGAGGAGATCGTCTGACTTTCCTGGTGGAGGTAGACTAGTACATCTCCTTGTGTGACATGGCAAGAAACAGGATGTGCCTCTTCAGCTTTTGGTGCCTAAGTTTCCCTGTTGGACTGATTCATTCAGTAAAGGTTTATGGTGGATGTTCTATGGACAATAATACTTTGAGGATGATAGCAACGAGGATACTTAGAGTCCCCGCATCTGTAAACTGGGGGAGGAAATCTCTGTCCACGACCGGTAAATTCCACACATCATGCTGGAGAATCAGGATGAGGGAGCATTTATGAGAATGTGTTCTAAACTGGTGCAATTCTGTCAGATTTGGGGGAACTATGAGCCAACTGAAAACAAGGTGGGACTGCTCTCAGGTCAGTGCTGCAGCTGGATATATTTTGGGAGACAGGAGAGGCAAGAGAGGCGGGCAGCTTCATGCCAACGCCTTTCCCTGGGGACCTTCCTGTGATGACCCCAGAGGTAGAAAGTCTTCCGTGTGCTCATGGGGTAGGCTGTGCACAAGGGGTCTCTGCCTTTTCCTTCCTTACCTGCTGTATTTGACCCCTTTGCACGTGAAAGGCTCCTTCCACGCAGCCACTCTCTCCCTTCTTTGCCGGAGGAGGTTTTCTGAGGAAGGAGCTGGGGTGACCTCTAAGAGATGTGGCTCTCCCGCACCCTCGTCATCCATATCTTCCCTGCTCCCATCACAGAAGACTTCTAGTTGGCTGTGCGGTGTGCGCAGGTAGAAAACCTCACGTCCTTTGGGGCTTTCAGTGGTTGGCACTTGCTCTGGGGGAGTGGTGCGTCTGGGCACAGCCCCTCGTCCTGTGGCTGACCCCTGGGCATGGGTGGGGTCCCCTTTGGGGTGATGGACAGCTTCTGTCAGAGAGCAGAGTCTCCGCTCCAGGGCTGGCTCTGGATGCAAAATGCTGACCTGGAGACGGAGTGAGAGCTGGAGCTTGTCTTCACGTCCTCTGAGAAGGTGGTGTCTGTTTTACACGGCTCAGTAGTCTGGCCTGAGTCACAGAGAAGCTAAACAGAAAGGCTCTTTTGGTTTCTTTTGTGAGCTCGTCAGTTTCAGAATCATCACAAGGCTCTTGGGTGAGGCCTAATTGTGCCTCAGATCTCTGTGGTGCGTGGTTTAACTTCAGGGCTGACTTTCAAGCCATTAAAAGTCATACTGCAAGACAAGTTTGGCTGAGTTGATTTGCTCCTGATTATGGAGCACATCCCTTGATGAGCTCTGATCTCTTAGAAGGCCCAGCAGGGGACGGCAGCTGCACTGGGGCCAACAGGACCTTCTAGAACCCCACACCAGGCGGGTCCCCTGCCCACACATGGGATGACATGGAAACAAGGCAGCCTCTGTGAGAGCTCCAAAAGCATTCAGTGCATTTTGTCTCTGGAATTCACTGGAGTTTGAAGAAAAGTGTGGCAATGCTAGGCACTTCCAAACTCACTCTCCCCATTTGCCTTCCCATGGCTTTCTCAATGCTGGTCAGTAAAAGACAGGGAAGGTGGGTGGGAGACACCACCGAGAGTCTGGACTGATTTTGCTCTTCTGCTGAATTTGACAATTCCTCTAACCCCAGACAGAGAGGCCCCTCTTCTGTGTATATCTTGACTCATTGTTTATGGCTCATAAGGAGTTTATTCTAAAATACCTGATAGTGTGCAATGCGACCTCGGAAATCAAGATGCTTGGTCTCCAAGGGAGTCCTCAGACCGGCAGCGTCAGCATCTCCTGGGAGTTTGTTCCAAGGAGAGATTCAGAGTTCTACCCCAGACCTTCTGAACCTCCAGGAACCTGTGCCCAACAGTCTCCAGGTGATTCTGCCATAAAGTTTGAGATGCACTCATCAAGGCAACTGTAATTTGGAATTTCCAGACTTCTAGAACAGCTGAAGATGTGGAAATAGAGTAAACCAGACAACCAAAAACTAAAAAACAACAACAACCAGACTTTAAAACTTCCCAACCATTAAAGAAGCGGGGAGAGTTACGTCTGAAGCCTTGTGTCGGTCATTGAGGTTAGCCTCAATAATATGTCAATAATATCTCAATAAATCTGGACAAAAAAAGAAGTTTAAATTATGTTCCATGGTCTCTGCTTACAGAGGAAGTTTGGTGAGAGGATCATTCAGGAAGATTTCCCCCACCTCGTGTTCTGGCACTCTCTATGTTAGCCCTCTGCTATCCAAAAAGTGAGTGCCATTTATTCTGGAGAATTCTGGGCGGCTGAGTTTCAGTGTGAGGTCTTGCATACTTGTCATTTCCACCACACACTTCTTTTCTTTTTTCTGCTTTGTTGAGGTATAGAATAGAAATGTGTATATTTAAGGTGTATAATGTGATGATTTAACACATGTATACATTGTGAAATTATCACCACAATTGAGTTAATTAACACTTCCATCACCTCACATAGTTACCTTTTTATTTTTTGTGGTAAGAACCCTTAAGCTCTCCTCTCTCAGCAACTTTCAACCATACAGGACAGTGTTGCTAACTCCAGTCACCGTGCTGTGCACTCCATCCCAGAGCTTAGACCCCACGGTGTGGGGGTGAAGGTTGGCCCCTCATTCTCTCGTAGAGGTCGTTTTGGGCTGGGATGGTGCCACCTGCCCCTGATGCCTGTTTGAGCAGGTGGAGGGAGACGGAGAGGGAAGCCCAACGAGAAGGGCAGAGGTGGCGTGTGTCCCAATACAGAGGCGATGATGCACCCGTCTCCCACCCAGTGGCTGCCCGTTCGAGGAGAGGATTCCAACAACAGGAAGCCAGGGCGTGTTGGGACACCGAGAGTGCATCCCCGCAGTGACCCACCAACGTGCAGACAGTTCCCATGGGCCTGAGGAGGGGACAGCACCACATGCCACCTGCCACATGGAGGACGTGAGCACCCAGGAGGGGAGGCCTGCAGCAGGTGTCTCCTCCGCTCTTCTCCTGGAGGAGACAGGGAGCCTGTCTTTGCTCGGGCTGCTATAACAAAATACCGCAAACTGGCCGGCTTATAAACACCAGAAATTTAATGCTCAGAGTTCTGGAAGCTGAAGTCCAAGATCAAGGCATCAGCAGATTCAGTGTCTGGTGAGGCCCACTTTCTGGTTCACAGATGGCCGACTTCTCTCTGTGTCCTCACATGGTGGAAAGACAGCAAGAAAGCTCTCTGGGGTCTCTTTTATGAGGGGCACTAATTCCATCATGGGGGCTCCACCTAAGCCTCTCCCAAAGGCCCCACCTCCTAACACACTCACAGTGGGGTTAGGTTCATAACATGTCAATTTTTGGAGAGACAGACATTTGGGCCATAGCAGAGAAGCACAGAAGGGCGGGGGGGAGTTGCGGTGGGAAGAAATGCCCCGTCCCTCTCCAGACCAGGAGGCTGAGACCTACCAGGGCTAGGGTGGAGAGGGCGTGACGTGAGATTCAACGTCATCACATGAAACTGGGGCTTCTTTATACCTGCAAGTGCCCAGAAAGTTATCTTCTACAGAATGGAACAAAGGGGTCAGACGGAGCATGTGTGAAGGTGTGGTGGGAGAAAAATCATGTCGTGTTTGCGCCACACCAGGAACCTGGCTGCTGCTGGCTGTCGTCTGCCCCACTTTCTGTGAAACCTGGTAGCTCCCTGGACATCCCCCTGTAGCTCTCAAACTGTCGCCGTGTGTGTAAGCAGTATCTTGTTAGGCCAGGCGTCCTAGAAGTGTGTTCACTCAGGAAAAGCACAGCCGGTTTACTGTTGATTTTTGCAAAATAATTCTGATTAGAGGTCTGCCTTTTCCATCTGATAAAGCCAATCAATTAATCGACAAATAGATAAAATTTCTTATGAAAATCACTCTGGTGGACACTGTGGGGCTCTCCAAGGACTTTCTGTAGTTATTTATTTACAGGCGCCATCAGCCTCTGTAAAGAAATGATAGGAGCTCAAGGCAATTGAACTTAGAACACCGAAGCAGCATCTGTCTAGGCTCAAGGTTATCACTCTGCTCATCGGTGCTTGCCAAAGACTGTGGGAACAGGTGCAGAGAATTACGTCTGTGGTTAAAGGATATGGTCCAGGTTTCAGATGGGTTTTGCCGTTGTTTTATTTTTATTCTGTTGTTTTTTAATTAAAAAATCCTTGCTGACAGCCTTAATTTTCCTCTTGGAGTGTTGTTCCTTCTGCCATGGATGCGTTCTGGCCTTGGACACTGTGCTAAGTCCTTTGTATTGTTTCTCCTTTAACCCTCCCTCGTACCTCGTCTGGTAGATACTGTGATCTCTGCTTTCTGCTGAGGAAGGTGAGGCTCAGAGGATGGAATTAGCTTATTTAAGGCGCGAGGCAGTAAATGGCAAATATGGCTTTGGATCCATGGTTTAAACGCGGAGCAAAACAGACCTGCATTCCGCTATGCGACCATGGACAGTGTACTCCACATCTCCAAGCTTGTTGCTCTTACATCACACACAGATGGTGGGATCATGCCTGTGTCCTGCAGTGGTCTAAGGAGTTAGATGAGTAACCGGCCCCCAGTTAATATGACGTCCATCTCCTTCTTTCTCTGGACGTTGAACTGCAGAAAGAGAGGCTGGCATACTGGTGGTTCTCAGCGCTTCAGCTGCTTTGAATATCGAAGTCGATATTTGGACCCAGAAGCTTTTTATATGCGTAGTGTCACTGTAAAGAGCCTGTGCCTAATCTGGACTCATCGTCAGAGCTGAGTTTCAGATTTGCTCCTTAAACTTTTACCAGCAGATTAGAGGATAGAATAAAGACGATGTTCTAGTTTTTCAGATTGTTCAGTTTAGAAAAATTTTGTCATCTGAAGTAGTAAGACTCTCATCTGAAATAATTACAGAAAATTTAAAGATGTACATGCACACACACAAACACACACACACAAACGATAGTCTGAATTACTGAAAAGAATTCTGGACTATTGAGTAATTTTATAGAAATGAAATTTTAATGTCTTCACTCTAAGTGGGAATAATTAAAAGCATGGCTGAATTGATATCTTTTAGGAACCTGCTTTAATAAATAAATAAGCATATTGCAGTATTTGAGCGAGTTAAGCTTTTCCCTTGTAATATATTTTGGCTATTTGTGTAGTAATTTTGTTTTTTCCTAGTTAGTAGAAAAATAGATTTCAGGACTATGAAAGAAAGCACACATTACAAATTAGTAGACATTATATTAAAATTTTGGATAAACATAGATTATGAGAATGCAATAAAGATATACGCTCGGGGAGTCAAGGTAAAGAAAGATCTGGAAAGTCTTCAGATCAACAGCTACTCCTCAGTCCTCTAGGTCAGCCGACTCAAATGTTGGCTTCAGAAAAGTAATGAGATCTTGGGAAAACAATCTTAATGACCCAAACTCACTTCGATCAGATTAGTGCCAGAAAGTGGGTTCTGTCCTTTGTGGTGAAGAATAATGCTTTCGGGTGGAGAGTCGTTCCCATGTACGTGCTCAATGGCCCCACCCCAGGTAAATGTTTGGATCTAGGACACTTTGGCACCAAACACTCCGCATGATAAAAGTATGTGTAAACGTTAAGGTGGAGTAAGTGTTGTTGGGCTCAGATTGGTGACAACAGTGAGTCTTGGAAAATTCAAGTGATCTGCCCCAAGTCCGACAGCTCGACGGCCAGCAGACCCCAGACTCCTTTATCCTTTGTGATGTGTGATCTCTATGGACCGAAAGACCCCAGGGGAGGCTCTTTTCATCTGGTTAGTGTTAGTTCATGTACTCACTTTATAGAAGCAATGTGGGAAGTTAGGGATAATCAGAGAACAGGAATCTCATGAATAGATGTAGCACAATTGACCCCATTACGGAGGGCTGAGGAGTTGGGGTCTGGGGTGCAGTGGGACCCACACTGCTGAGCAGGCTGTCTGGCATGCTGGTGGAAACCCCGTTTTAATGGTCATCGCTCTGTTCCCTGTGACAGCTCCTGGTTTTACTTTCCTTTTCATATTTCCTGGTGTCTCTCCTCTGTACGCTGTGGTTTCCAGCAAGGATTTTTTTTGCCCATTCCTGGCCTCTGGCTCCAGACTGGTGTTTGTCCTTTTATCGTTGAGCACAGCCCCGCAGCCTCTGGCTTTCCCTCCTGATTTATCTCCGCTCCTTGTTAAAGCGATGCTGTCTTTCTGTTTCCTCAAGGACGGTCACTAGCAGTTGTTCAGAATGATTCATAGTGTTTCCATTCATACCGGGATGCTTGTTCATCATAAAACTCTCCTTCTGGATTCTTGTTCCTCGGGGGCCCATGTGGCTGGAACGACGCAATGGTTCTCTAGTCTGGCTTGCTGAGTTCTTCAAGCCACTGACCTTCTTGGGCCCCTGAAGGAGTTGCCCACCGCGAGCTCCCCACCCCCCACATCTGTAGAGCCACCAAAGCTTCCACCTTCAGTGAGACCGTGGACAGCAAGGGTAGGGTTGGAGAGTGCCTCAGGGAAGTGCACCACCCTGACCTTCAAAAACTGGATTCTGTTTAAAGACACACTGAAATCCGGGAGGCTGGACTTGGATTTACAGTGCTTTTATTTGTAGAACACGTTTCCTGACTTTGCTGGACTGAGGCTCAGGGAGGACTCAGAGACAGCTATGCCTTTAGCTTTCTTTTCTCTTCACACGTGTTTGTTGCCGTTGAAGGACATATGGACTGTTGGCTCTCGAGCAACAGTGATATTACCTTCTGCTCTAATCCATGCCATCCGCAGTCTGGCTCAGTAGAGTATTTGAGCTCTAGGCACTGTGCTGACCGTCGGGGAGAGCAGGTGAGTGTACCTGCTGGGTCCTCTCCAGAGATGGACTTCAGGGCAGGAGAACGGAGGAGGGGTGCTGACATCCAGAGATGAGCAGCCGGGAGAGGCACGGGGAGGAGAGATGGTGTCACGGGAGCTCAGTGGATGCTGGAGCCGGCGAGGGGAGGCCACTTGGATTGGTCGGGGCTCTCCAGAGAAACAGAACCAATGGGAGATTTTATAGGTTCATAATATAAGGAATTGTCTCGAGTGATTAGGGAGGCTGGCAAGTCCAAAATCTGCAGAGCCAGCGTCCCAGTCTGGGTCCAAAGGCCAGCAGGCTGCGGGAGAACCAGGATGTCCAGTTCAGAGGCCATCAGGAGGAATGCTCTCTGACTCGGGGGAGGTTCATTATTCATTCTGTTCAGGCCTTCACTTGATTGGACAAGGCCCACCCACATTAAGGAGAGGAATCTGCTTTACTCAAAGCCCACTGACTTAAATGCTAATGTCATCCAGAATCACCCTCACAGACACTCCCAGAGTAATGCTTGACCAAATGTCTGGGCACCCCATGGCCCAGTGTTGTTGACAGATAAAATTAACCCTCTACCCCCAACAAAGCTCTCATCATGGAGAGACCCAGGCTGGGCCAGGAGCCCCATCCTTGGGCACTGGGAGGGTGGGGACTGCACCTTCAGCTCTCTCTCCTCCCAGCCCCCCACCTCCATCCTCCTGTTGGCCCAGCCCAGTCGAAAATCAGCTGGAAGAAGACTCTGAGGGATTGTGTCAGGGCCGAGAAGGACAGAGGGTGGGGGCAGCTGGGGCAGAGGAACGAAAGGCCACAGGCTGGAGAAGAGAATGTTTGCAGCACACATCCGTGCTGACAGAGTACAGGCGACTCTCGTCATTCGAGGCAGTTATGTTGTATGGAGTTGCCAAGAACACTGAATTAGCCGATGCTGAACCACCACTCCCAGGAAAACAGGGTCGGGTTCCCGTGAGCCTCTGGTAATGTTTTTGTCAACCAATCAACACACCACCTTGTTTTATGTGTGTTCTGTTTAAAGACCCCTTATTTAATGTATACTATAATATATGGACTCATTCATATTGAACTCATGGCCACCAGCACTTAACTCCCGCCCGGATGAAGCTCATCTAACGTGTATTTTCTCCGTACGGCGCACAGCAGCCTTCTTGTGCTCAGAAATACTAGGCAGCCCCTCGGCATATGCTTGTGGCCATTTTAAGTAGCAAAACCACCAATGGGAAGCACAGAATTGCAGACAATGAGGCACTAAATGGACCACCAAAAGGACACTTGTTACAGTGAGAGCTGGAACAGAAGGCAGAGCGTTGCCTGTTCCACCTCCGCTGGGGACGTGTGCATCAGAAAGCACATATTTTTCATACTCTGTGCACATCCACAAATGACCATGAGAGCACCCTGGGTATTGATTGGGGCTATAAATAAATTTTAGTGAGCAGGCAAATTGGCAAACGTGGAATCCACGAGTGATGAGGATCAACAGCAGGATGCGGTGAGAGGGTTGAGGGCGATCCATGTCGGCACCCAGACAGGATGTGGGAGCTGGGCCCTGGAGGATGCGCAGGCAGAAGGGGGTGAGCATTTGGACCAAGTGCACTGAGACATAAATGCAACAACAGCAGAGGGTAAAGCCCTTCCCTGGGATCCAGGAGGGAGACGTGGTTTCGGGGTCGTCCTCAGCCGGGCTGTGGAGGTACAGCCTGCTCTGCTGAGGTGTCGGTTACTTTGTGGGCTCTGTGGTGGACCTCTGATTCTGGAAGGGGTAGGCTCTGTAAGGACTGTGGGCTTGGTTCCAGCGTGCACACATATTGGACACTCAGCATCACCATCTACGGTGGCTGTGGACAATAAGTGATTCCTGGAATAAAAACGCCGCCCTCCACGCACCAGGCACGTAGAGCTATCACATTTCTCTGTATTATGCAGTCAGTTGGCTCTGGAACTGGCCTGGCAGACTCTTGGAGACCCCTGTGCTCTCTGGTCCTGCCTCCCAGCTGTGGCCTGGGTCTCAGTGCTGGATGAGGCAGGGGGGACATGCTGGCTCATCTGTGGCCAGCATGCCCTGCTCACCGGTGGCATGGCCATTGTCTTACCCACCATCCATCCCTTTGGCTACATGCTGTGCCTCCTCCAGGAAAGCTTGGAGCTCCTCTCTGGGGAGGGAGAAACCTGAGCTTCTGCATGTGCGTACTTCTCCTCCAGAGTCTTGTGCCTCCGTGGAGTGGCCAATCGGAGGAGACCCTGTCCCGGAAGACTGTAGGACGGCAGACCCCGCCTCTGAGCCGTAGGCTCCCCCTCCCCCTGCTGTGTGGTGCCCAGCACAGGCAAGCACTCAGCATGGTCCCTCAGCAGAAGCATGAGCTCCTCCGGGGCAGCCTGCACAGCAGCCAGAGACGCCTGCTGATCTTCGGTTTCTTGTGTGTGTGGCCTCAGTGGAATCCTGGAGACCAGATGGCAAGGGCCTGCCCCCTGCTTCAAGTGGAGCAGAGTCGGGTGGGAGGAAGGGAAATTACAGGGAGAGTGGGGCAAGGTAGTATTTTGACAACCTCCTTCTAGGGGTGGCTGTGAGCATCTCTTACACTGTAGGTCACGTGTGGTGTAGGGTAGGGTGACGGCCCCAAAGCCGTCTGCACTCTAAGACCCCCAAACCTGTGGATCTGTTATGTTATAGGGCAAAAGAGAATTAGGGTTCCAGGTGGAATTGAGGTTGCTAATCAGCTGACTTTAGGAAAGGGAGAGTGTCCGGGCGGCCCAGTGCAATCACAAGGGTCCTTATAAGTGGAGGAGGGAATCAGGAGAGAAGGCGGAGAGTGGAGGGCAGGCAGGTGAGAAAGAATCGGCCAAGCAGCTGGCTTTGAGGAGGAAGAGGGTTCAGGAGCCAGGGGTGCAGCAGCCTCTGGAGGAAGGAAACTCAGGGGACGATTCTTGCCTGGAGCCCCCAGAGAGAAACAGCCCGGTGACAGCCTATTTCAGCCCAGCGAGACCCACTGTGGACTTCTAACCTCCGGAACTGAAAGATAATGAATTTGTGTTGTTTTAAGCCACCGAGTGTGTGGTAGTTTGTTGTGGCAGTGACGGAAAACTGGTACACATCCTACAAGAATTTACATGAGTTCAGTGATTGATTCAGCGACTCTGAAATATCCATGATGTGACTCAGCCCCCACAACCCACTATGCCTCCATCCCAAGTGAGTTTAGGGAGTGGTTTATATGATTGTCTCAAGTCTCCCTCAGCACTAGATGGTGATTATGGACACAGTATGTGCATGTGTGTGTGCATGCGTGTGTCAGTGTGTGTGCATATGTGTGCCTGCCTCTGTGTCCCTGTGCCCACGTGTGCATGTGTGCGTGCACTGGGGGTGGAGTCTGAGCCGGAGCACACAGATGCTCTTATTGCCTAGTTTCCCGCTAGTTTATCAGCCGAACATCCTGGGTGGTAGCACCGGCCCCGCTGTCCACGACAGTCGAGGCAGGGCGGGTGGGGGCTTCTTTTAAGAGCCCACTGCCCACAGGGAGTGCAGCTGTCCCTGCCCTCACGTCCTGGCTCTGCTGTGGCTTCCTCTTCTCCTGCTGAGACACTGGCTCAGCCCCCTGATGGCGTCAGGGTTTCTGGTTTCTTTCTCATCCTCTAGCCCCACACCCTGAATTCCACCTCCAGGGCTAAGTCCAGACCTGGGGCAGAGCCCTGCAGGTCCTGCCCTCGGCCCTGCCAGCCCACCCCTGTACCCCTTGGTCTGCACTCCCCACTGCCCTGCTCAGCTTCTCTTCACCCTCCTTCCTCTGGATAAAGATCCCGGAGACCGCAGGCCTTCTGGGTCCGTTCAGGTGCCAAGTCCAGTGCAAGGTCTTCAGATCCTCCACTGTGAGGGCTCCTCCCTCTGTCTCCTCACTGCGTCCTCACTCTCGGTCGATTCCTGGATCGTTGCGCTCTGCACCTCTGACTTACCATTGGGTGTCCTGCCCCCATCTCTCCTGCTGCCTGAGGTGGGAGCTGTGCCCAGGACAGTGAGCGACAATTTTAATTGAATGCTGCTGACCCAGAAATGTGCCTATTGCTATGTAGACATTGCCTTTTTCATCCGTAAGTGTATAATTTAATCTCCAATCCTAAATTATGACTTAATTTTAAGACACATGGCATTGGGGGTGTTCTGTGATAGCTGATTATAGCGTTGTGACCATTAACTCTCCTGCCTCCTGCAGCGCATGAGCTTTATATATCGTGTCCTCACTGATCACGGCCAGGGCACGTCAGCTAATTGTCTGAAGGGGAAACCGAGGCTGCTGCGCTGGGGCGGCACATGGGTCCTCCTCAAGGTTTCGGAGCAGGAGGCGCTCTGTTCTGAAGGAGAGACAGCGAGGACCCCGGGACACTGAGACAAAGGCAGGATCAGCTGAGTACATGATATTAGGGCCTGAATTTATTCTGACAGTTAAAATGATAAAGAAGAGTATTTCCATCATTTTATGATAATCTAAGACACCGCACAGGCGCCATGGTAACCCTAAGAAGCATTTCATCCTGGTAAAACACGAAGAAAAGAGAGGACAACTGGCTACCTTGATCCTGGGATCCGGCGAGGGTGTCGTGGGCCATAGGGAACAGCGTTATTATTTCCCTGAGAACCATTATTATCGAGGTGCAGGGAACCCCGACTGCGTCTGGCCCTGCCCACTGGTGGCCTTCAAGGATGTGCATTTATTCTCTCTCACCTCGGTGAAGCCGGGCCCCTTCTCGTCCAGGCTGTTCCAGCGTGTCCAGGCCATTTGTGACGTCGTCGTTGAACACTCAGGGCACGAGGCTTCTGGCTTCTCGGTCTCCAGCCGCTGGAGGAAGAAAGGAATAAGAGCTGTGTTCCCTGGCCTCCTCCATTTCCACCAAGAACTCGTGGCAATAACACGCATGGCCGAGATGACAGTGTGTGGGTTACGTTCCCCTGGGAGCATCCCGCCCAGCACGGAAGGCAGCAGGCTTGTCACGGCCGCCTGGGAAGTCGTTTCCTGGACCCTGACAACGGCTTTCTTTTTTGGCTGAGCACCTTCCTAGCTCTGGGTAGTGAGGAGTCTGTGACTTTTGCTCCTAACTTGGCAAAAACAGACCAAAATATAACCATCACCACTGCCCTCTCAGCTCTGACTGCAGATCGATGGGAGGGGAGGCCCAGGGGCTGCTGTGGGGGGCGGGGAGGCTGCCAAGGTCCCGTGGTCAAAGGGAAGAGGCGTTTGTTCAAACCCAGTCTGACCGTTTCACCCTTGTGCTGAAAACCACAGTAAGCGGTTCCCATTCTCTAGTAAGTTCGCCTTCCTTGTCCTTCCAGCGTGATGTGGGATTTAGAAAGTTTCGTCAGCTGAGCTTCCTAAATACCCGGACTTCACACTTGCCTGGTCCCTGCTCCTTCTCTGGCCTGGAACCTTTGCTTCTCTGGGATCTGTCTCTCCCCGTCCCCCCAGGGGAGGTCAGCTCTCTCCATGCCCACTGCACTCTCTGGCACCAGGACGTTTTCCCTCCTCTGTAGTAGACGCTGTTGTGCACTAGTCTCGCTCACGCTGGCTGCGGGGCCAGTGCTTGTGACACTCAGATACTTGTTTAACAAAGAACCAGGAGGTCTTAATGGTGCAAGTAAAGACATGAATCCTGGAGCCCCATAACTGTTAGGCACGCTTTGGATGTAATAAACCTTTTTTATTTTCAAATAATTGAAATAAAGCCTCGCTTTCTGCTGTGGGGAGTAAATGGGAGCGAGAAGCCCAAGGCTTCGGCTGACCTGGCTGCAGCATGAGGACCTGCGGATGGTCTTCAAAATGTCATACAGGCAGTGGAAGGATTCTCTTTCCAGAAAAGCAGGTGGTTCCAGGCGTTACTGCACCCAGTCCCTCACAAGTTCACTCTAGAGGAGACTTGAGGCAGGTGCCACCGTGGAGCTGGTAGCAGAGTGGAGACCCTGGGCTGTGTTCCCAGCTCCACCAGTCCCCGGGGCTAAGGGAAAGTCACTCCCCTCCTGCTTGGCTCAGTGTCCTCATCAGAACAAGAGAAGGGTTTGATGAGATGATTTCTGATGTTTCTTCCAGTCTTAAAAAAATTGTTGCATTTCTTAAAGACTTCATTTTTTAGAGCAGTTTTAGGTTCAAAAAATTGAGAAGAAGGTACAGAGAGGTCCCATATACCCTCTGTCCCCATACAGGCACAGCCTCCCCCATTATCAACACTCTCCACCAGATGGTCCATTTGTCACAACTGATGAACCTACATTGACATGTCATCACCACCCAGAGTCCATAGTTTACATTAGGGTTCCCTCTTGGTGTTGTACATTCTATGGGTTTGGGCAAATGTACAATGATATGTGTCCACCATTATAATATCATACAGAGTAGTTTCACTGTCCTAAAAATCCTCTGTGCTCCATCTATCCCTCCGTCCCCCAACACCTGACAACCACTGATCTTTTTACTGTCTCCATAGTTTTGTCTCTTCCAGAATGTCATATAGTTGGAATCATACAGTGTGTGGCCTTTTGAGATTGGCTTCTTTCACTTAGTCATATGCATTTAAGGTTCCTCCATGTCCTCATGACTTGATAGCTCCTTTATTTTTAGCGCTGAATAATCTTCCATTGTCTGGATGGACCGCAGTTTATTTATCCATCCACCTACTGAAGGGCATCTTGGTTGCTTCCAAGTTTTGGCAATTATGAATAAAGCTGCTATAAACATCCATGTGCAGGTTTTCGTGTGGACGTAAGTTTTCAGCTCCTTTGAGTAAATACCAAGGAGCATAATTGCTGGATCATATGGTAAAAGTATGTTTAGTTTTGTAAGAAACCAGCAAAGTGTCTTCCAGAGTGGCTGCACCATTCTGCATTCCCACCAGCAGTGGTGAGAGTTCCTGTTGCTCCGCATCCTTACCAGCGTTTGCTGTCATATGCATTTTTCATCCTGGGAATTGCATCCCCGAAGGCCAGGAAAAAAACAGGATTCCCCGGTGGCTTGACCTGTGGGAATTTGGCCCTCTGTGAGCGTGTCCTTGAGGTGCTGTCTGACCCGTAGGAGGGGGCACGTTTCTACCCTGTGGTGGACGCACTCACAGACCTCCATGAGCAGGAGGAAAGGCAGCTCCCTACGTCCCTATCACCACGGCCCTCACTCACTTCTCAGCTAAGGTCACCGAAGGGGCCCTCCCTTTATTCTCTGCAGCCTGTCCTGTGTACACTCACAGGCTCGTGGCTGTGAAAGCTCCAGAGAGGTGTTTAACTTTCAGGAATTAGGACCCCAGTGGGGAGACAGATGTACCCACAGAGAGTGATTGACAGCCCGAGGAAGAAAGCAGTGGTGGGTGCCGGGCCGGGCAGGCGAGGGATCACGGGGAGAGGACACCTGAACCCGAGGTCGGGGAAGAGTGGGCTTTGAGCAGATGGAAGGCGGGGAGAACTAAACTAGTGAAGTCTGGGGGTGGGGCATGTGTGGCAAAATGTAAGCCAAAATGCTTGGATTTGGGTTTACTGGTAATAGGGAGTCATTAAGTTTTTTCAAAGGGAGAAGGAGATGCAGACATACAAAATTTTTTTTTAGGAAATTTATTCCAATTCTTCTACTGACTTAACATATAGGAATTCCTGGGAGATGGGAAACGTGGAGGTGCTGAGGAAGCCGCCAGATGGAGGTCATTCTGAGCCATGGCTGTGGGAGGAGGTGAGGGTCCCGGGCGAGGCCCCTCTGGCTTTCACGGTGGAGTGACCGGCACTGATGCCCCAGGATAGTAACGGCGTTGATGGTCCCTCTCGCATCAGTTCGCCCCCACTCCTTGTTCCCTGTGAGTGCTGAGTCCCGAAGATCCACCCAAACGCTAGTAGGCCAGGTCACTGGACATGTCTCGTCAGCTACAGTTCTAGGTGAAAACACTGGGCCCTGTGTGAAACTTTTAATGAGCTGCCCTCTGCTGATGGCTGCTTCTTCAGATGTGTCCATTATTCTCTAACACACGCCGGTGTGCACTCCTGACAGACTTACACAGCACCGTAGCTTCCGTTGACTCCGGCAATTCCAGCCGCCGCCCTTCCACAGCCCCTGCCCCTCCATCTGCCCACCACCCGTGTCCTCACAGCTCTCTGACTCTCGCTCGGGCTCTCCCGGGTGGGCTTCCTTGCCCTTCCTCTTAGGGCTTTAGGTCTGCTGTCCTTTCACCAAACATGAGTCATCTGCCCAGAACCAGATGCTCTTCCTCCCGTCTCGGTGGCCCCTCAGCAGACTCCCGCAGGCCGGGCGTGATGCCTTTTCAGGTGGACACAGCCCCCTTGGTCCTGGAACAGGTAGATGGCCCATCTTTCTTCCTGGTGCCTCAAGTCAGGGGGAGGCTGGGGGCCAACCCTGGAACTCCCAGATCCTGTTAACAAGGGGCCTCCTTCTGGACGGATGGCCTTTCCATCCTGTCAGTGCAGCACATCGTGGATTTAGCCATCCTTTGAGTGGATTTCAGGCAAAGGGGAAATTCGGTTCCCATTAGTGGAAAAGCCACAGGGCTGAGCCTACAGAGGCCATTTCCCACCGAGATTGGACAGGAAGGCTGAGAATAATAGAGAAAAGCATTGCGGGAGTTTGGAAGCCAGGGACTTGTCATCAAAGCAGCGTGTGCACTTCACAGAGCTCACGTTGGAAGACCCGGCACCCGGGCCGGCTTTGATGGTGGTGGCAGGATGGGGGGGAGGGCAGGGTCCCCTTCAGCACGGCTGCCCTGATGCCCTGCACTTTGTTGCTCCTGTGCTATCCCCACCACACATTGTGTCTGGAGAGAAACAGAAGCAGCAGATGCCATCACATCTCAGTCGTTTTCCTGTTGTGTGTGGACACACACACCTTCCCAGAGCCCTCTGCAGCTACTGTTGTCCTGCTGTTTAGGTCAGCAATAAAGGACACACTCGGGCATCCACACTGTGCGGTGTGGGGTACACGGTGTGGAGAGACTCCATGAGTTTCCTAGAGACTTTGTTGAACCCATCAGGCTGACTAGATATCAGGGAATGTGGCCGGGAGGAACCCAGATCAATAGGGGATGATCACTGATCCCTTAGGACCATAGGTTTAGCTTACACTTTGAAATTACTTGCCTGTGTGTGTGTCATTTAGTGGTACAGCTGTCCGAAACTTAGTTTTATGATCCACGAGATTTATCGTCCCCAGAGCTTAAGCTTCCAAGGAAAAAGACCTTTCCAAGGCACCTCTTCTGTTGGTGTTCACGTGTCCTGAGTGGGGACACTTCCTAGTGATGTGACCTTCCAAGAAGCATCTAGAGGTTGTCTGTTATCAAGGATGTTCTCTGCTCTCCTGTAGCTTTCATTATCTCATTGGAACGAACTTCCTGCCTTTACAAAGAGTTGTCATTTTGTCAAACAAGGAATGGGGAACAGAGCCGAGAGCTAAGATTATGTAAAGCCCTTCATCCTCATCCCGTTCCCAACGACATCTACAAACTATTGCTATTGTTCCCCCTTCACTGTGATGAAATATCATTGTTATTTTTGCCTAGCCAGCATCACCCAGAAGTTATCTTCTCTGTTCTGATGTCCTACCTGCTCGGTGGGTGGGTTAACCACAGGCAGGCCCTTTATGCGTCACTCATCTGTGTAAGGAGTGATCTGTGTGTACTAGGGGTGTGCATGCCTGCCAGGGAGTATGTGTGTTGCAAGTGTCAAAAATTGGTCAGCTCTAAAAAGGCTTTATTTTAACTGAGAATATAGGCTAGATGAGTGCTTCTCAAACGTCTATTGACTTATGAATCACCTCGGGGTCTCATTCAAGTGCAGATCTGATTCAGTAGGTCTGAGGTGGGACCCACCGCATTTCTCAAGCGATGATGCAAATTCTGCATTTCTGAAATGTCTCCCAGTTGATGGGGATGCTGCTGGTGCAGGGGCCAGAGTTTGAGCAGTGAGGGGCTGGATAACATTTATTACAGAAGATACCAGCATGTTTTGATCAGTTTTTCCTGTGTGCCCTGCACGTGTCAGGTACAGTGAGCGATTAAAACTAAGTAATATAGTGCAGAGTCTAATCATCTTCCTGAGCTCAGAGCTACACAGAGAGACCAGTTACAGAGCTGTTGTGTGGAGGGATTGGGGTGTTTGGGGAATTAAAGAGCGGATAGCAATGTTGGTAGCCATTGAAACAAGGTTGAAGCTCATGGGTTGTAGAATGAGGTAGACCCTGGCTCGGATCCAGGTGGAACCACTCAATGGTCACAAGCAACGTTGAGCAAGTGAATTCACCTCTGGGGAAACAGGACAAAGAATACATACATATGTATGTCTGCATGTGTATATATACTATGAATGTATATGTATGTATATATACTATAGATATACTACATGTATGCATGTATACTATGTATTTGCATATATACATTCATAACATATCACATGTAGTATATCTCTCTGTATGCATAGTTTTGAGTCCTGAGGTCATGAGGGACATGCCCAGCACACAGTGTATGCCTAATGATATGAGCCCCTTAGAAGGCACTTAATTTCCCCCATCCTTGGAGGAGAACCTTGACACTCACTTGGAAATATGGGAGGGACATGCATGGATGAGGAGAGGGGAGGGGAGAAGACAGCCCAGGAGGGAGGACAAGTGAGAACAGAGACTCATGTGGACAGTAGAGTGGAAAGAGAAGTAAGTTTAGATTTATGAGGCTGCACTGAGTTATAAATGGCCTTGAACACCAGCCGTCTCCCAGTTTGGACCTGGTCCCGGAGCTGCCCAGGACTGTGTTTGCCCAGAGCAGGGAGCAACAGATGAAAGTGGTCCTCCAGCAGGATTAATTCAGTGTGTTGACAGTTCCATTGTGACGTCTGGTCATTTGTTTGTGAAACAAAACCGTAATTGCAGCCATTAGAGTCCGTCAGTGCATCGTCCGTGTCACCATGTAGCTGGAGCTCATGTATTTTCCTGTCCATCAAGGACGGGCCAAATCAGTACTTTCACTTGCTGATACCCCTAGTCCTGGGAAAAGGCCTTCTTAATCCATCACAGTATTAGTGCCCCTAAGAGGAATACTTTCTCTTCTTTCTTTTAACTGGTGAGTGAGAAGCCTTGTCAGAGTACTTCCATCAGCAAGGCGTCCCTTCACAGCTGGTGTCAGGGTTCATCCATACCAGAGCAGAGAGGGGCTAACTCTGCGGTTGACGGCGTGGTTATTACTGTCTCCACTGTCTGAGGAAAGGATGGATCCCAGAGCGCAGAATCTGCCTGAAGAGGCTCTAAAACACGTCAGGTCGTGGACCTGAAGGGCTGGGGAGGAGGATCCAGGGAGGTGACAGGAAGACCCTCTGCGGCCACCGGTCTCCTCCTGGATGCCCGGCAGGGTCTGTTCTTAGGAAAAGCCCCAAGAACTGCCCACGGGGAGCAGAGGAGCCTCTTCTCACCATTTCCTCGGACAGGCCGGGTGAGAGGTCTGTGTGGCTGGTAGCCTTTGATTTTGAACAGGTTTTCAATGTTCCCATTTTCAAACTGAGTCCTTTTGACTGAAATTTATGGACTTCCCAGGAGAGCTTTACTCAACCTAAGAAGGATAGATGAAATCTTAGGGAGACTCTTTTCCACTAAAAGGTGAAGGGTGACCTTGAGGATTTTGTTAGCAAATTAGACAAGATGTTCATCAGCCGTCTCAATTAGGGTAGTAGGAGAGCCTTAAAAATTCTGTAAACTGCCATAGACGCAAAGTGGTGCTCACTTGAGAACTGTGATGACCAGGAGAGTTTGAAGGGAGGGTACCGTGGGAAGGTTGGATGTACAGTGTTGGAGGACCACGGTTTATGGGTGAACATCACTGGCCAGTGTGGGATATGTCACTGTGTGATGCGGGGGTTCCCACCCCGAGTAATGGTCCTGGTTTCCCTCCAGGGCATCTCTAGCCAGCCTGCCGGCCCCTCCCTGCCTGCCCACTGCCCCTGCTCCTGTGGTCGCTCCTCCAGGCTCTGCCCCCGTGGTCTCCTTTGCCCCTTAAGCACTGTGAGCTCTTTCCCACGGCGGCTTCTCACATGTCTCTGTCCCTCCCCGACAGCCTGCCCCTGTCTACACACCTCCTCCCTCCTGTCCACTTGGGTGCCTCAGCCACCACATCAGTGAGGGCTGACCACTCTCCCTAAGTGGACACCCGTCCCCAGTTCACCCCAACGTCACTGTCACTGCTTCCAGTGTTTTCTTCATAGCGTTACTGGAACCTGTAATCCTTGTTCCTTGTGCATTGGCCGCTTCCATCCCTAAACTTAAACTTCAGAAAGACGGGGAGCAGGTCTGTTATTCATCAGGTCTGTCTAGTACCTGGTTCGTGCTTGGCACACAGTGTACATTAGGTGCCTGGTTAGTTAATATTCTTGAGTGAGTTTTTTTTAGTAAATTCAATTAATTAATCAATTTCTGTACTACCAAATATTATAGATATTTTTAAGTTTATTTTATTGAGGTAACATTGGTTTATAATGTTATATAAATTCCAGGTGTACGTCACTATATTTCAGTTTCTGTGTAGACTACATCATGTTCACCACCTAAAGACTAATTACCATCCGTCATTGTACCCATGTGCCCAGTTACCCCTTTTGCCCTCCCCCTTCCCCCTTCCCCTCTGGTAACCACCAATCTAAAATATTACATTTTTTAAGTTTTGAAAGTTAAACCTTCCCCTTGCCTATTGCTGTTGTCTGTACCATATTGGTTTAAAGCCCTTTATAAACTCTAAATTGCTACATAAATGTTTGGTTTAGAGTATTTACAACAGTAATATTAGTATCTAGTGTTATTACAAACATTCTAGCTTTGTGAAAATGTGCCTTCCAGTTCTGGAGGTAATGCTGATGCTATGAAAGTGTCACAGTTTAGCTACAGGGAGCTGAATCTGGTCCTGGGGAGGCCAGCTGTCCTCCAGGAGAGCTCCAGACCGAGCCCCCTGCCCGTTTCTGAGGGAGGAGGGCAGGGGCCAGGCTGTCACGCCCCAGGTAAAAGCAAGGAACGGTGATCTTGTCCTGAGTCGCAGGGAAGCTTCGGTTAATGCATGGAATTTTCTCCATTACATCTTTTTCCTGTTGTCAGTGTGCCTCTACCCCTTGGCTCTGCGCTCATTGAAATTAGTAGATGGAAAGAAATGGTTGAGTCGCCAACCGTTACTACAGAATAAGTAGAAATCACCAGAGATGCTTAGTCTAAAAGTTTGCTTTTTAATTATAGGAGTCACTCTGGCTATAATTTCATAAATATGACAAAGCAGGATTTCCTTCTAATGAGAGCGTCCCCGGTTCCTTGTGAACTGGAGTGAGTGCTGTTTTTCTGGACACTCAAAGGTCCCTGTCAGCCCAGGACTCCACGTCCTGGTCTGTGGGCGAGGAGAGAACTGGTGTTCAGAGACGGGTGGGCATTGTCCTGTCGGCATGACCTTTCCTAATCCTTGAGGGAGCTGTGATGGTTTCACAGATGAGACCCCCGAGTCCAGAGAGGTAAGCAGCCTACCCTGCATTGCAGGGTTGGGGCCCAAACCCCAGATGTTTGCACCAAACTCATGTCCTTTCCACTCTGCTCTGACTGCAGCCCTGCTAAGGGCCACCAATGCAGAGAGAAGTAAGCGGATCTGGAAAGTGAGGCTTAGTCTTCCATGCTGAATAAAAAGATGAAAGAATAAACAGTGACCTTTCAAAACGGTGAGCAGACAGGGGCTGGCCCTGTGTCGTGGTGGTTGAGTTTGGTGCCCTCCGCTTCAGTGACCCAGGTTCACAGGTTCAGATCCCGGGCGCAGACCTACAGCACTCATCAGCCAGGCTGTGGCAGCGTCCCACATACAAAATAGAGGAAGATTGGCACAGATGTTACTCAGGGACAGTCTTCCTCACAGAAACAAACAAAACAAAAGATGAGCAGACAAATGGCCCAAGCCCTGGCGACTGTGCCATCTCCTGGGGCCTCACTGACCTGAGCTGTTGGATCTGAAAGGTCAGAGATGATCCCCGTGTCCCGTCCTGTTCTCCTTTATATTTCTCACTAAAAGAGGACAAGGTCTTATTTCCCTGTCCGTGAGTGTGAACCCTGAAAGGAAGGCCAGCCCGTGGTTGTAGTTCCTTTCCCGATGAGAACAGCTAGGAGGAGGCAGGGCTGCAGATGGCAGCTCACACCAACCGCCCCCTCCAGGTGGATGATCAAGTACTTCCCCACTTGGCAGGGGGACCCCAGCAAACACTTCCGTGTGATCACGACATTCTCTTCACTTTATCAACCCGAGCGATGCAAATGTACGTCAAAACTGCCCAGGTAGTTGGGGCATATTTTCTATAACAGGCAGGGACCAAAATTCACTTGGGAATTGTGAGAGGCCAAATCGGGGAAGCTGAAATTCCTAAAAGCTTATATCCTCTCCGCGCACTTGCCAACCCAAATTTTGTTTTCAAGGAAAGGCTTTGTAGATAATTTGGATGGATGACATAGTGTCTCCAATTTCTATACTATTATTTCTACTATTAAGCAGATAACCCTTAAAACAGTGGCGTTTATTTTTATGAGTCAGCCGGAAGCAATGTAGAAATCTGAAAAGTAGCTAATATGTATATTCCATTTAAAAAATTACATGAACAGCATTATAGCAATAATCCACAATTCTAAATCAAGAAGAAAAATAATCAGCATCAATCCCTCTGACCCCAGCCATCCAACTCTTCATTTGTATTGTTTATCCGGACGCATCGTCATTGTCACTGTTCTAATCATCGCTGTCCTCATAGCTGTGTGTGGATTAGTCGTCATGGTTGCATGCTGTGCATTCGGCCCGCATCTCTCCGCGTCCCCTCGTCATCTCCGCATCTCCTCCCCTCAGTGAGGCATCCATAGCTTTCGGTTTTGTCGTAGCTAATCCCTCATCATTGGACATGTAGGTTATCGTCAGACACGTTACAGTTCCTGATCCTCAACATTTTAAGTAATACTCCAGGGAACATTTTTATTTATAGATCACTTTGGCACGAGGAAGGGAGCCTTCCCGAGAGCACCTGCAGAAGCACCATCGCTGGGTCGGCGCACGCGCACAGCCGTGCGGGTGCGGATGCGCGTGTGAATGCGCCTGCGCACAGCTCTGCAGGTACGGGCGCAGGTGTGGATGCGCGTGCGCACAGCTGTGCGGAGGTGAGCGCGGGTCGGCGTGCTGGTTCGCGTCTTGAACGCTTCAGGTACTGCCTGCTGAAGGGACAGGGCCAGCTCCCGTGTGTCATCTCCTCTTGTACACTCGCACCCTGGAATGTAGAGTATTACCGTGTTAGTTAAGAGAGACATTCATAGAAGGAGTTAGAGTGTTTTGTTTGCAGAGTTGGGGACCCTGTGTTGAGAAAACAGCAGTGACTTCTGACTCAGACGTGGTCGGGCTCCGGGTCCCTTCTCTGCGTCTCACGCCTGTGTGATCGTCGGCTCGTCACTGATGCTCCTCCAGCTCTCTTCTCCTCTCCTGGAGGAGTGGAGTTACTAAAACCCACCCCCATGGCGGTGTGAAGGTTAGTGCCTGTGAAAGCCCTTCACACACCCGTGATATGCGGTGGACCCGTTGTAAATGCTGGTTTTGTTATATCCTACATGGAAGCTTTATATTTTATTTATTTTTTTGTGAGGAAGACCAGCCCTGAGCTAACATCCATGCTAATCCTCCTCTTTTTGCTGAGGAAGACGGGCCCTGAGCTAACACCTATTGCCAATCCTCCTCCTTTTTTTTTTTTCCTCCCCAAAGCCCCAGTAGATAGTTGTATGTGGTAGTTGCACATCCTGCTGGTTGCTGTATGTGGGACGCCGCCTCAGCACGGCCAGACAAGCGGTGCGTCGGTGCTGCCCAGGCCGCCAGTAGCGGAGCGCACGCACTTAACTGCTAAGCCACAGGGCCGGCCCCCCAAAGCATTTTAAAAATATTAAAGTACATGAAACAATGAGGGACAATAATTCAAAATATTTAACTGTGAGGGTGCTACAGGCACCAGCGGGTCTTAGGCATGCAACCACAGCTCTAGGGCAGGACTCCCCTTTGGTTTCTCGGTCATGGAGCCATCGAGGGGCAGCTGGGGCCTAGAAGGACCTGAGTGGTACAGGTGGGGCATTTGGGGGTTCAAGGAAGCAGCTTTCTACAAACAACAGGTGTTAAAATGTTCCTATTTTACCTATTGAGAGTTGGTCCTGTTAGTAATTATGAGAACGTGGAAAACATGGCTGGTGATTGTGGTTGGGATGTTCTGTCAGGGATCAGCACCCTCTCCAAAGTGGGGTGCCAAGCTGTCACGTGTTCACTTGGAGGACGGAGTGTCGGGCAGTGGACCCTGCAGAGAGAGGGCAAGCTCACCTTTTAGGTCGCCAGGTTGAATGCAGGATGGTGGTTAAATTTGAATTTCGGATAGACAAATCATATTTTAGTATAAGTATGTTCCAAATATTGCGTAGGAAGTATTTATACTACAAAGTTATTTGTTGTTTATCTGAAATTCAGATTTAACTAGGCATCCTGAATTTTATTTGCTAAATCTGCCTTCTTTATAGTGAGGGAAATGCTTCCCAAATTTCCAGTCAGTAGCCTTGTGGGGCTACACTTTGCGTCTCTAAGACTGTTTCGTTCCTCGTCTGCCTCTTGAGCCTGTATAACAGCCCCAGGGGTGACTTTGGACCCATCCATGAAGCTGTCTTGATTTCTCCATTTTGACCCAACTGGGTGCACTGCAGTTCAGTTCTGGCACTAACCTCCTGGAGTTACTGCAGACCCTACAGGTTAAAGGGGAGGGTCCCCAGCAAGACTGCCACACTCGGGGGTCCCCAGGCCATCCACACATCTGACCAACTGTCTACAAATGTGGAGGTTCCCACGACACCCTCAGATTTGATAATTCACTAGAACAGCTAACTCATGGAATTCAGGAAAGAGCTCATATGATTACAGTTTTATTATGAAGGATTCACATAGGGTGAGGTTGGGGAGGGTCCTGAATGCAGAGCTTCTATGCCCTGTCCCCACGGAGTCACTGAGCTCAGTGATGAGAGATTTTATTGGGGTTTCATTAAGTAGGCATGATCAATGGTTGATTAAATCGTTGGGTATGTGACTGAAATCAGTCTCCAGCCCCCTCCCCCCTGTAGTTTGGATCAGAGCCCCCACCCTCTAATCACGGGGTTGGTCTTTTTGGTGACCAGCCCCATCCTGAAGCTATCAAGGGGCCCACCCTGCGTTGCCTCGTTATCATAAGGAGACACTCAAATGACTCAAGAAATCCCCTGAGTCAGCTCAGGCTTCCATGACAAAATGCCACAGGTAGGGCGGCTTAAACAACAACATTTATTTCCCACAGTTCTGGAGGCTGAAGTCCTAGGTCAAGGTGTCAGCAGGTCTGGTACCTCCTGAGGCCTCTCTTCCTGGATTGGAGACGGCCACCTTCTCGCTGTGTCCTCACGTGCCTTTCCTCTGTGCGCTTGCATCCCTGGTGTCTCTTCCTCTTATAAGGACACCAGTCCTATTGGAGAAGGGCCCACCTATGGCCTCATGTAACCTTAATCACCTCCTTAAAGGCCCTATTTCCAAATAGTCACTGGGAGTTGGGGCTTCAGCCTATGACCTTTGGGGGCCACAAATCAGTCCATGACACCAGGACTTTTAGAACCTCTATGCCAGGAACCCAGGTCAAAAACCAGACAAATGATTATACAACAAATAATATCCATCTTCCAGGTTAGCGCACCCACATTCTCTGTCTCTTTCCCCCTCAATCAGTCTTCCTCTTGCTTCTTTCTCATCCTGCCCCTTTTCACACGTACTGCTCTCTCCTCCCCTGAGTTCTTGACTCTTCAGGGAAACGTCGGGACCTTCTGGCTCCTTTCCCCCATAGTCCACGCTGGCTTCCCTTCCTCATCTTCTCACATCTCCACTGTCTGGGGGACCCCCTCTCTCCTGCCCCTCAGTGAGGAGCTGATGAAGATCTTGTCATGTAGGAGCTCCATGGGCACCAGCAGAGGTGGCGTCTGTCACATGCTGAGCTTAGGTGACGTTAGGAAGGGGACAGGTAGTTAGGCCCACAGAGTGGAGGCCAGGAGAACAGAGAGGACGCTGACAGGAGACCTGGTGGCCTCTCAAGCCAGTGGCCAAATTTGTCTTGGCAGACACACACATGTCCACCCCCAGCTGCCAGGCCACAGCAGGTCGCCTCATGTGTCCCTCTGGCTCCCTTTAGGTTGCCAACCCCAGAGAGAAGCTTCACTCTGCATCATTCACATTAACGTCTAGCAGAGCCTCTCAATACTTATTTTCTATTCTCGCCCACACTTAATGTAATTTAATATCTTTGTTTCTTGAACGACAGCTGTGCACTGTAGGGAGATATCTGTTAGGATACCCTTGGGACAAGAATTAGATCCAGTGTAACATAGGGTCTTCATTAAGGATTTGGAAACTGTAGGGGGACATACATTAATTGAATTTGTAGATGATACAGACCTAGGAGGTGATACTAACGCTGGCGTGCACTGATAAATAATAGGATGTTCAGGGAGCTCCACGTGACAGCATCAGGAGCTGTGTGTGCCACACCAGTGCCAGTCATAAAGAACAGAAACAATGAATTACGATAATAACAGATTAAATACTAAGACAGAACTAAGACCAAGGCGTTGTACATTAAGGGAAATTTTCTAATTAACCCTCAGTGGGGGGAGGGAGTGGATATAATCTCACATGGAGCTTATTCAAGGGGAGTATAAAAAGCTTTGAAGGCAACATTGCAGGGAAAGCTCTCAGGTTTGCATGGAGACCAAGTTGAAATCGAGTGTACACGTTAAGATGAAACAGGATTCTGTGCCTTCGCCCTGACTGCTGCAGATCCGGGGGTGGTGATTTCTGGAGGTTGCCTGCACTGCCCCGCCACCCTCCTCCTGACGAGGTAGACCTGCGTTGCATATGCACGCGGTGCCTCCTATGGTGCTGAACTCACTAGCTCCCCGTGAATGTTCACACCCTGGATCGGTTAGACCCGTCTGCAATTGCCCTGCAGCTAGGCAAAAGCTGCCATTACTAATGGTGCAAAATGGTTGGCCGCCTAGAGTGTTGCCTCAGCAATAACCCAGTTCCTCTCTGCATCTGTGGTCCTGAACCCCTCAACGCCCCATGAGGATGCAGAAGCATGCTGTGAAACTCCCTAAAGGAAAAGTAGAGATCCTGCCCCCTCCAGTGGACCGGAGAAGGCCATCTTAAATATTTAGGGTGAAG
Source organism: Diceros bicornis minor (assembly GCF_020826845.1). Taxonomy (NCBI): domain Eukaryota; kingdom Metazoa; phylum Chordata; class Mammalia; order Perissodactyla; family Rhinocerotidae; genus Diceros; species Diceros bicornis. The sequence continues at coordinate 996,402 of NC_080768.1, forward strand.
ACCAGGCTTTGAGCATGATGTAAAAACTTCTGGTGCTATTTCTCTGGATTTACTTTCCCTGCTGCCCCTTTGGCAATCCGTATGCAGCTGCCTGTCGTGCCCAGTATGCACCAAATTATTTTCACACCTCTGTGCTTTAGCCTAATTTATTTTTCAGGCCTGGAAAACTTCTTGTATTCTTTGGGAAGCTAATTGCCTCTCATCCTTTGACATTTAGCTGAGGCATAATCTGGAGAGATTAAATGGGGACCCACAATATTGTATGTGCCACATGTCCACAGCTGTTACTGGATTGTGTTGGAATGATCTCACTATGTGGCTGGCTCCTTTACTACCACACAAGACTCTCAGAGGGTGGGGGCAAGTCTTACTCTCAGTGCCCAGCACCGTGCCTGAAATCCCGTGTGGCCCCCAGTGCATGTCCACTGATGTGAATGGAGTCCACTTCCCACCTGCTCTCCCTTTCCTGAGCAGACACATGGCTGAAGACCCACTCTTCCATCTCATGTCACAGGGAGCTGGATGTGGTATTGCATTTTGATCGGAAAAAATGGAAAAAAAGAAGAGTCGCCTTCTCTCCAGACTGTTGGTCACCTGAGCAATTGAGAAATAGAATCTATCCTTTAAGGGCTGAGTCAGGACTGTGTGGAATGGGAATGGGCCTGTGGAGTTATGTCTGCTCTGCTCACCCCTCTCAACACCATGACCCCATAAAGAGTGGGGAGTCTTCTTGTCCCCCAGCCAGGTGTGTGTGCACTGCTGTGCTATGCAGTGGGAACGGGCTGAGGGGCCAATTTCTACAGCACTGTATTGTCTGCATTTGTTACAGTTAATATGAATTGCTTTTGTAATTAAGGAGAAAGTTGAAAAATATTTATCCAGGAATTAGTTATTCGGTGAGTTTATTTTGCACAACTTTATAGTCTGTTTCTTTCTTGTGTCCATCCTGACTTTTTACATTTCACTGAGGTAAATTAGGACTCTTCATAGAGGAAGTAGATTTATTTTTCATGTAGCCACTCGGAAACCCTCCTATGCAAGACCCAACCCTCTCCTAATTACACTTCCCTCCCCAACAAATGGGGAAGTCACCATTGCATTCGACCATTTTCTACTGGAGAAATTTCTATCTTCCCAACTACTCAAATATTATGTCACTTTCATAATCGCAACTATTTCAGTGTCTTCAATGATACAAGATAATCCATTGGCCTAATATCATCCTCTTCCTGTTTTAGGAGCCTGCCATGGGTCTTAATTCTAAGAAAGGTAGGCGCTGGGTCATGCTGTGGTTTTTAGGTCTGACAGCTCATGGGTGGCAGGGCTCCGCTTAGCCTCTTCTGGTTCCTGGGCTGGCTGAATGGGGCCAGCAGCAGTGCAGGGTCCTGCTGTGGCAGCGTGACAAGGACCTAATCCAGCCCCGGGGCTCGGGGTGGCCTTCCCGAGGAAGGAGGATTAACTGCGTGGAATCTCAAGTATGCCTAGGAGTTAGCTGATGAGGCTGGAGGAGGAGTTCTCAGCTCAGGTGGAGAGTGTGTGTGACACCTGGTGTAAGTGGACTTGGTCTTTAAGATGCTCACAGCAGCCTGCAGCCTGAGGGAGAAGGGTTTGAGAGGCAGAATGGAGGGAACAATGGAGGTAGATCACGGTGAAGAATTTTCATGTTACCCAGTGGACAAGAGGAGTGCGTGGAGGGGCGGGGTGTTCGAGCGGTGAATTAGGACAGGAAGCTTTGCTAAAACATAAGCGCCCTTCACCTGTGAGCTTGGAACGGTGGCGTCTGTCTATGGACTGTGCCCGTGGAGGAGTTTCCTGGGGGCCAAGGTGTGACACTCAGTCATGTTCCCTCTGTGCCAGGTTCTGTGTATAACCTGCCATCTGGCAATGACTACCGCTTTTTAGAACACCATAAGGAGGTGAGCATGGAGTCACCTGTGGGCAAGGAGGGAAACTGGCAAATGAACCAACTCAACAGCTCCTTACCCTGTCGCGCAAGGTGTGTCCCCTCCCCTGCATGACTAGACCCGCTCGCACAGACTCACCTGTGCCCCAGCCTGGATGGCTTTGCCATTTGGGAGACTTGGTTTTCATAAGATTGTTCCCCGTAGGCTGCCATCCTGCCCAAATCCTCTGCTACATGGACAGCTCCCGGGGTCGCCCTCAGCAATGTCACTCTCAGTGTCGCCTGTCCCTGTCAAACAGCACCATTTCCCACTGGATTCAGGGACTCATTTCTCCTGTGAACATGCCAGTGCTCATGGGCCTGCCCTGAGGCGTTGCCAGTGAGCCCGGGCGTCAGCTCAGCTGCTGCCCTGAGAGGAGGTGCAGCCCCCGGGAGGACCTCAGAGCAAGTGAGCATGAGCTGTGGATTGAGTGTTCCCAACCTTCTTTAGAAGACTTTCCCGTGGTTTGTGATCCTGTATGAACAGATCTCAATGCGACAGCAGCCAGTGGGCAGGTCTTCTCTCATCCTCAGAGGCCTTTCCCCTTTAGGGCACACACACGGTGTGAGTTGGGACAACAGTGTCAAAAGTGAAAAAATTTAATCAGTGAAACATGCCAAGGGGCTTTCCAGCAGTGATAGATACCATACAGTGAACTATTTTGTTTTTTTATAAAATACATGGATAGAAAAACAACCACTTTAAGTGTACCTCAATAGAGCTGAAGAAAAAAAAAAAGAAACAACAGTAACACAGAAAGCTCTTTGGTATTACAAAAAAGAATTTTACTTTATAACCTGGAGCTGTTAGGTTCTGAATCAAACATAAAATTCATTAAAATTTCTGTAACCTCAATATAAATTACTTTAATTATATCCAAAATTGCTGTTTTAAGATTACATACACAAGTTATATGATGTGGTTATTATAAAGTTACCCTATCAGTTCATCAATATGCATTTATTTCAATAAGTTGGCACTAATCATAGCTCTACTTGATTCTGTGGTTGTTCAGATGCTAGCCTAGTTTGCTCTGTGAGAATATAGTGCTCTGGATCCCAGGTTCCACACCTGATTCAGAGCCCTGAAGCAGATACCAGAGTTGGCACACAATTATTTTTTGTAGAAATAAAAATGTTTGGGCCGGGGATGTGTAATGAGTAATAGTCTGTATGCAAGAATGAAGGGAATGAAATGAACAGGAAAGTGACAAGCGCGAAATTCAGAAGAGCATTGCTTTAATGACAAGTCTTCTAGACACTTAGAAATCATTCCACCACTGGGTGCCCATCACACCGTCAGAAAAGAAGGGGTTCAACTTACAGCTGCCTTTAGCTCCAATGGAAGATAACATTGGGAAATGTTGCTCGGTCTCCAAAGCAATACCCCTTCCTTTCTGGTTGAGACTCATGGAGCATTAAAAAATATATTTCACATTATAGTGCAGATAATACCATCCTTCAAGTTTTTTAAATCATTCATTCATTCATTTAACAAAGATTTATTTAGTGTCTAGTTAGTCTGTATCACACATTTTTGGGACCGAGTACTGGCCATAAAGAGATGAAATCTCTGCACCCCAGTGCTTCACAGTGTAGTTTAGAGACAGACGTATAAGCAAACTACAATCTGGAATGAGGAGGCAGAAGTTGGCTACCATGGAAGGCTGCCTGGAGGAAGTCACTTCCATCTGGGTTTTGAAGGATTAATGCTAGCAAATAATGTCACACTTGATTGCGTTTGTTTTAAGAAACTTTCTTACATCTTTATTTTTCCAGTATAATTCCATCAAGATCTAACTTTCTCTTGTAATTGGAATTTTGATTGAATTAGGGTTCTTAAATTGATGATATTTGATAAGAATGACCACATATGTAATATTTACTCTTCTTCTTGCAAAATGTCTCATATTCTTACTCAACTCTTCATTTGAAACCATTGAAAAATGTTAGCATTCCTCATGGAGATCATAAACATTGCTTATTAGGTTTATTCCTATTTATTATATATTATTGTTGCTCTTATGATAGAAATATTTTTCATGAAATCCTCTCATTTGGTTTATGATGAGAGTTAGGGAAACTACTGAATAGTGTGTATCCACCACCTAATAAACTAATCATTTTTTCTAAGATCTCTTAGTTTTTCTAGAAAGAAAAATCATATCATCTGTGAGTAATGATATTGCTCCCATTTTTTATTGAAAGGTATTAACTATTTTACTGACGGAACACTTAACTGTCTTGTCTGTTATTTAAATGGGGTCACATCTACATGTCAACATCAGGCTTAATGGTGACCATTGACATGGGATTATATCTACAAATCAACATCAGGCTTCATGATAACTATTGAAACAGAGTCATATCTACATGTCAGCATCAAGCTTAGTGATGACCAGTGAAATAGAGTCATATCCACATCAGGCTTAATGGTGACCACTGACATGGGGCCTGTCAACATCAGGCCTAATGGTGACCATTGAAATAAAGTGTACATGTGTACATGTGTACATGTCAACATCAGGCCTAATGGTGACCATTGAAGTAAAGTCATGTTTACATATCAGCATCAGGCTTAACGATGACCATTGAAATGAAATCGTACCTACATGTCCACATCAGGCTTAAAGATGACCATTGAAATGGGGTTATATGTATATATCAACGTCAGATTTAATGGTCACCATTATTTTATATAGATCTTTAAAGTAACTTAAGGAAGTCTACATCTGTTTGCTTTTTCTAAAATTTTTGATCTAATTTTGCAAGTTAAATTTTGTCAAATGTTTTTTTCACTATATAGAACAATGATACTCTGCTATATATCTATTAGCTTAGGGAAATAACTGATTATATTAATCATTTTCCTAATATTATAGCTTCCTTAATTTTCCAGAGTAAATCTTCATTGTATTTGTTGCATTATTAATTTTATTATTGCTGAATTTCTATTACTCATATTTTAGTTAGGAATTTCCATCTGTATCTGTAAGTAAGATGTTTATGTAGGTTTTTTGTGATGTCTTTCTCAGGTTTTGATAGCAGTGGTAAGCTAGCTTCATAAATTAGAGAGCTTTTCTTTTTTCGCTGTGTTCTCATCCAGTTTAAATGGTATAGGAATTATGTCTTCCCTGATATTTGAGAGCACTATACAGTAAAAATGTCTGTGGTTATCAGCGTTTGATGAGGTGATTTTGGACAGCAATGTCAGTCATTTCCATGGCGCTCGGTTGGCTAAGCTGTCTGTCTCTTCCTGAGTCGATCTGGAGATCCTCGCTTGCCTGGAGGAGGAGCTTGGTCCGTTACTGCCGCCACACTTCTCCTCCTGCCCTGCCCAATGCATTTCCCACAGAGTGCCCAGAGGAATCGCAGCATCCCTCTTTAGCATCCTGCAGAGACCTACCGTGGCTCTTAGGATACAATTAGAGACCAACTGTGGCCTCTTTCCCTTGTTACCTTCAGGACCACCTGCCCCTTGTCCCCCTCGCTGTAGCCACACTGGCTCCCCCAGTTCTGGAGCATGCACACTCTTTCCCTCAGGGGCCCTCCATCTTTATGTAGTTTCTTCCACACTCTCCCTCCTCCTACTTCCTTCCTCACCACTGCTTCCCTCAAACTCTGCTCCACCCAGATGCCTCTGTTTTATTCCTCAAGGCTTATTGCAGATATCCTGGAAAGGCCTTTCCTGACCAACCCAAATTAAAGTGGCGGTAGTAATAATAGTAGCAGTAACCACCACAAAGGCTCAAGCTGACCAAGTGGGTGACGTGTGCCAGCCCTGTCAGCAGGGTGGTCATGTGTCCTATCTCCCAGACCGGGATGCTCTCAGGAGGGAACAGGTGCTCTTAGTAATCACACTGCGGCAACGCGTACCTGGGACTATTGATGGCACACTGGGTGGTATGGTCATCTCAAATATAAGATGGATTCTGTCATTACCACTGCGTTACAAAGAGGAAACTGAGGCAAAGGGGAGTGGTGAAGGTGTGACTCCAACCTGGGGTCTGGTTCCAGGAGCGTGAGCTATTCTCTTACGCGGCTGCCTCGTCACTCGGTTTGTGGCTTTTCCTTGACTTTCTGTTAATTGTAGGACCGTCAGTTTCCTTCTCATTGTCGGCACCTGCAGTCAGCCCTGAGCTCCATGTTAACAAGGACCATGCATCTTTTCATTCAACATCTGAACCTAGTTTTTACCACGTGCACAGTAGGCATTCAATAAATCTATGTAGGTAGAGTGAATGAACACATAAATATTTGCTATTCTTGCTACCATCAAGATTTTCTAATTAACCCTGAGTTATACATAATATTCCTAATGAATTGAAAACCATCTGCCTCTGTTGTTTCCGTGAACGTGGCCGTCACCTGCACTTAACTGGGGCATGTGCGGCCTCCTCTGACTCAGGCTCACCAGGAGCTACATTTGAAAATGCAGTACAATCCCATTTCTAGATACAATCTGTGCTCTTGTATTCTGCTGCCCACTTCTCTCTGAAAGTGTCATGGAAATAGTCAAAAAATCAAAAGGGAAATAACCTATATCCACGTGGGAAAGAGTGGACACCATCATCAAGGGAAGAACTTTGGAACGTTAATGAAACTGTGATGTAAAGGGGAGAGAGTGGAAGGAGTCATTAACTGAGTATCGCATTTGGATAAAGGAAAACAAAACCACAACGTCTAACTGGGAGTTAAGATAAAGCACTTGTGAGTAGGAGAGGAGAAGTTCAAATTAAAGGAATGTGTTTATTAACTGTCCTCTTGGCAGGTCGATGCTCCAGGACAGGACTATAGAGGATTAACATTTGTACATTAGTAGGTTAATTTGTGTGGAGCACCATGGAAACGCATGCTTCTGATGCCAGTGCCCTGGGAGGAGGCTGTATTGTATGTCTGCGGTGTTGCTTGGTTCAAAGGCTGATTTCCTTCTAATTTATGACAGGAGTTTCTTCTGTTTTTAAGGAGCGTGTATAGACCAGGAGCGTATGTCTGCAGAGTTCACGTCCCTCTACGGGGGACTGACGATGTGTGCTTAGCCGTGGCAGATTTGGGTTTTCAGGTGTTACATGAAAAAGTCTCAGTTACCCTAAATGACAAGTAATAATTATAAGCAGCCATGTCTCTGCTTCAGACTGGAAGCGTTGGCATTCCAGAAAGATACATCACTACTTAAGTGGATTAGGCTTCTGTCTTAATTGTTTTGGAACCACCGATACATTTTTTAATTTAATTTTCTCCTTAAACGGCACTATATAATCCCACACTACTCAGCTATCACGTTCTCTCTCGTAAATGTCCGTGTATCATCCTCTCTTCCCTCACCAAAAAGCTCATATTTTCCCAGAATTGGATATAAAGTAAACAGTATGAAATAAACAGTAGTAACATAATTAGGGGATGAATTCTGTTCTGTCTTAGTTGATGGAAAGTAGTGAAAACTCAAGGTAAAGAGGAGACATTTATTCAACATAACAGTGCTGTTTGTCATTTTATGGTGAGACAGAACAAGGCGATCGCTCTGCATTTTTTAACCAGCGACACTGTACAGGATGAGAAGAAGAAGAATGACTTTGAACCAATTAGTGGGTGGACGACATTTCTCTTTCCTCTACGAAATATTAAAGAAAAAATATTGTTGCATAAGAAGCGCTGCCTGAAAACCATTGTTTGGCCAGAATTACTGATCTTTGCTCCTCTTTCTTCTCTGCAAGTGAGAGAAGAGAAAGCCGAGTTAAAACAGTGTGTTTATTAGCCCTCTTATTGATAGGCTGATATTGTAAAATACAATTTACTAAATATTATATGCGGCTCAAACACCAAAGACATGTGTGTAGAGACAGAGCACTGACTTATTGGAGTTCCCACAATAAGATTTTTTAAAAAGAGGAACAAGCATTGTGTTGCCCAGAGAGCCCGAATGGTTACATTATCCCCTACGGTCATTATGGACGGTTTGTGATGACTGTTCAGTTCTCCCCAAGTGGAGTAGGACAGTTACTGTTGGAATTCTCAGAATAAAATCGATTGAACAATAGGCAGAGATTTATCGAGCACCAACTATATGCTCTATTCTCCAGCAAGCCAGGTATGAGATGGAAAAGCAGCAGATATGGTCCTTGTCATTAAAAACACTCAGGAGATTTTCTTGACCTCAACTGTATTATTTTATCAGCTTTGATTTCTTCTGTTTTGTGTGTTGCCTTCATATGAATTAATATGAAGGCAGATTCAAGTTAATCAATTGATCAAAATGGTAGTTTTAGGGCAACCAGTGTGTTTGAGGCATCATGGTAGGCAGAATTTAAACTACAAGGGGGATTAAGATAGGGCTTCTACTCTCAAAGAGCTTACCATCTAAGAGGAGTTCAGGAAAATGACAGATAATAAAAATATCCTACTCTCCTTTAGCGTTTACGAGACATTCATGGAGGATTTACTATCAACCAGGAAGAAGGAATAGGGAGATGAGTAAGGCACAGTTCTTCTACAAAAGGAATACAAGTCAGTATGCATATTTGTACGTGCCGCCATCTGCAATAAATTTTCACTGCCATATCCTGGCACCCAGAACAGAATCTGCCTGGTAGATAGAAAGTATCCAATAAATAGTTATTGAATTAATAGATATTTATATACAAGTTTATTTTTAAAGGTCCTTTCAAATTCAGGGTTTTATTTCACCCTTGCTACTACCCTGTGTAAGAATAGAGCAAAAGTTAATGGAATATAGAATAGAAAACAATAGATAAAAATCAATTAAACCAAGACTTGGTTCTTTGAAAAGATCAACAAAATTGTCAAGCCTTTAGCTAACCGATGAAGAAAAAAAGACAGATGACTCAAATTACTAAAATCCAGAATGAAAGAAGAGACATTATTACCAACTTTACAGAAATAAAAAGAATTATATGTTCCAGAATATATGAAGAACTCGTACAATTCAAAAACAAAAATTATAACCTATTTAAAAATGGGAAAAGGACTTAAACAGACAATTCTCCAAAGAATATACACAAATAGCCAATAAGCACATAAGACATTAAATATCATTAGTCATTAGGGAATTGCAAGTCAAAACCACAATGAGATAACACTTCATACCCTCTTAAGATAATTATAATAAAAAAATTAAAAATCCAGATAATAACTATTGTTGGTGAGGATATGGAGAAATTAAAACTTTTGTACATTGCTGGTGGGAATGTAAAATGGCTTAGTTGTTGTGGAAAACACTTTGGTTGTCCACAAAAAGTTGAACATAGAACTACCATATGACCCAGCAATTCCATTTCCAAGTATACACCCAAAAGAATTGAAAACAGGTACTCAAAAAAGTACATGTACACATTTGTTCATAGCAGCCCTATACACAAGAGCCAAAAGGTGGAAACAGCTCAAATGTCTATGAACTGATGAATGGATAAATAAACTGTCGTATATACACACAATGGAATATTATTCAGCCATAAAAAGGAATGAAGTATTGCTACAGTGGAGAACCTTGGAAATGTTGTAAGTGAAAGAAGCCAGACACAAAAGGTCACCTACTGTATGATTTCACTTACATTAAATATCTAGAATTGGTAAATTTGTAGAGACAGAACACAGATAGGTGGTTACCAGTGCCAAAGGGGAGACAGAAGTGGGGAGCAGCTCCCTAACGAGTACATAGTTTCATTTTGGTGTGACAAAAATGTTCTGGAACTAGATATAGGCAGTGGTCGTACAACATTGTGAATCTACTAAATGCCAGTGGATTATTGACTTTAAAATAGTTAATTTTATGTTATGTGAATTTCACTTCAATAAGAAAAGGTAAAAAAAAAAAAAAGAGTTATAAGGGAGTACTATGAACAATTGTAAGCCAATAAATTAAGTGCCTTAGATGAAATGGACAAGTTCCTGGAAGACACAAACTGTCAAAACTAACTCAAGAAAAAATAGAAAATCTGAATAGACGTATAAGAAAGAAAAAGATTGAATTAGTAATTAAAAAAAAAAAATTACCTGCTAAGTAAAGCCCAGGTCCAGATGGCTTCACTGGTAAATTCTACTAAACATTTAAAGAATTAATGCTAATCCTTCACAAATGGAAGAGGAGGGAACCCTCACTTGTTTTATGAGGCCAGTATTCCTCCAATACCAAAACCATACAATGACATCAGAAGAAAAAAACTACAGACCAATATCTCTTATGAATATAGACACAAAAATCCTTTATAAAATACTAGCAAACTGAATCCGGCAACATATATATAAAATATTATACACCATATTCAGTTGGGGTCTCCCCAGGAATGTAAGGTTGGTTTGATATGTAATGCGCTGTATTAATAGAATAAGAGGAAAAAAATAACATGATCAACTCAATAGTTGCAGAAAAAGTATTTGACAAAATCCAGCACCCCTTCATGATAAAAATACTCAACAAACTCGTAATAGAAGGGAAATCCTCAACCTGATAAAGGGCATCTATGAAAAACCCATAGGTAACCTCAAACTTAATGGTGAAAGACTTTAAATCTGCCTTAAAGATCAGGAGCAAGACAAGGATATCTGTCCTCACATCTATTCGACATTGCCCTGGGGATTCTAGCCAGGGCAGTCAGGCAAGAAAAAGAACAAAAGGCATTCGGATTGGAAAGTAAGAAGTAAAACAAGGTCTATTTTCAGACAACATGAAATTGTTTAGAAAATACAAAGGAATCCACTAAAGAAATTATTATAAGTAATGACTGAATTCAGCGAGGTTATAAGATACAAAATCAACATACAAAAATTAATTGCATTTATGTACATGTCCAGTGAACTATCAAAAATGAACAAAATGTAACAGAAATATAGAATTTATACTCTGAAAACCATAAAATATTGTTGAAAGAAATTAAAGATTAAATAATGGAAAGACATCTCTACCCAGATCAGAAGACTTAATATTATTAAGCTGGCAATAGTCCCCAAATTGATATAGACATTTAACAAATGCCCATCAGGATCCCAGCTGATTTTTTTCCCAGAAATTGACATGCTGATCCTAAAATTCATATGGAAATTCAAGGGACTCCAAACAGCCAAAATAGTCTTAAGAAAGAAGAACTCGTAAGTTCTCAGACTTCCTGATTTCAAAACTTATTACAAAGCTACAGTAATCAAGCCAGTATAGTACTGGCATAAGTATTGACACATATATCAATGGAATAGAACTGAAAGCCCAGAAAAACCATCAGAATTATGATCAGTTGGTTTTCAACAAGGGTGCCACGACAATTCAATGGAGAAAGAATAGTGTTTTCAACAAATAGTGCTTGGACAACTGGATATCCCCATGCAAAATAATGAAGCTGGATATCTACTTCACACCATATATAAAAATTAATAACTCAAAATGGATCAAAGGTTTAAATTTAATAACTAACACTGTTAGAATTAAACAAAGGTAAATCTTAACCTTGGACTAGGCAACGTTTTCTTCAATATGACACCAAAGGCACAATCAACAACAAAAAAAGTAGATAAATTGGCATTCATCAAAAATTTTTAAAACGTATGCTTCAGAGGATACCATTAAGAAAATGAAAAGACAACCCACAGCATGAGGGGAAATATTTGCATATCATATATCTAATAAGGGACTTACATCTAGAATATATAAAGATCTTCTCCAACTCAATTTAAAAAATATGAATAAGGCAGTAAAAAAAGGGGGGTAGGCAAAGGATTTAAGTAGACGTTTCTCCAAAGGAGATATACAAATGGCCAATAAGCACATGAAAAGATGCTCAACATCATTAGTCACCAGGAAAACGCAAATCAAACCCACAATGAAATACCACTTCACACCCACTAAGATGTCTACAATAAAAAATAGAAATAACAAGTGTTGGCAAGGATGTGGAGAAACAGAACCCTCATAAACTGTTGGTGGGAATGTAAAATGGTGCAGCCATGTGGAAAACACTGTAGCAGTTCCTCAAATGACTAACCATAGAGTTATTGTATGGCCCAGCAATTCCACTCATAGGTATATACCCAAGAGAAATGAAAACTTATGCCCATATGAGAACCTATACCCAAATGTTCATTGCAGCGTGACTCATAATAGCCAAAAAGGAGAAACAACCCAAATTTCCGTCAACTGATGAGTGGATTAATAAATTGTGGTATATTAGACAATGGAATATCATTCACCAAGATAAAGAATGAAATACTGAAACATGCTGCAACATGCATGAATCTTGAAAACATGCTCAGTGAAAGAAGACACAGAAACCACATATTGTAGGATTCCGTTTATATGAAACGTCCAGAATAGGCAAATCTTCACAGAAAGTAGATTGGTGGTTGCCTAGAGTTGAGAGGATGAGGAAGTGGTGGAGGTGTGTCTGCTCGAGGGTGTGGGTGTGATGAAAATGTCGTAAAGTTGATTGTAGTGATGGTTCCACAGTTCTGTAAATATACCAGGAACCACTGAATTGTACACTTTCAGTGGGTAAATTGTATGGTATGTGATTATATCTCAGTAAAACTATTTTAGAAACAAACCTCTACTTTGTGAGATGTAATTACCACTGCCTTTATTTTAAAGATAAGGGTTCTGTGACTCAGTGTGTTGCAGACTCGGTCATAATCATAGAGCTGCTGGGGTAGCTAAAGGGGGACATGAGGTCCAGTCTTTGATCCCAAGCCTAATTCTGTTTCTATTCTGCATTTTATATAAAAGAATTGCTGTCAGAATTTGTAAGTGTCTGTACAAGCAGTGAATCAAAATTTTGAATTCCTTTTTGTACTTCAATTAGAAGAAGAGTCTGAGATGTTTACTCAGGGAGTTTATAATTCAGCATTGTCACTTTTATGTTTGGATGGAGGCTGACCAATTCCGCCAACTAAACAATAAGGCAGCCTATTTGAACATCTGCGGGGGCGCTATCAGCCTTCAGGTGGCAGTCCGCTCAAGCGGGGAGCTGGTGTTGAGCAAGGGGTGTTCCAGTTGGAGCTTGGCAGTGTGGACACTAAGCTGGGGTGTCTTTTGTCTGCCTCACAGGCTTCAAGGAGCCGAACTTGAGGGGCCAGATGTGTGCTCTCCTTTGTCCCTCCGTCTCGGGCTCCATTCCTGTGCCTTTGTCCAGCCCCCTCGTCGTGGTGACTGCCAGACTGAGTGGTGGTGAAGAGGAAAGCGTTGTCTTTCAGCTTGCCTCCCCCAGGTCTACCAACCTTGCACCAACTCGTCTCGTCTCTTGAATAGCATCTGGTGGGCTGGGTTGTGAATGGGCCAGCACGAGGCTCAGTGAGGCAGGGCTGCACATGTATAGGGATAACTTAATCCTTCCAAATTGATTGTAGATGTTGCTATTTGTTGAGTGTTTAATTTACAAGGTGTTGTCATATACAACATTTCCTTTATCCTCACAAAATCTGTGTGAAGTAGATATTATGGCTCTCAGAGAAAAAAGTTATGCATATGCTCAGTAACTTGCCTGAGGCCTCTCACTCATTCACTCATTCATATTTTCCAGTAACTTTTTAAAAATATCTTTATCGAGATAAAATTTAAAAATCCTATAATTTACCCTTTTAAAGTGTACAATTCAATGGACTTGAGTGTATTTACAGGGTTGTAAAACCATCACCAGATCTAATTTTAGAACATGTTTGCCCTCCACAGAGAAACCCTATGCCCATTAACACTCACTCCCAATTCCAAGTCCACCCCCCCACCCCCAGCCCTGGACAACCACTCCTGTACTTTCTGTCTCTATAGATTTTTCCATTCTGGACATTTCATATAAATGGAATTGAACAATATTGGTGGTCTTTTATGACTGGCTCACTTCACTTAGCATGATGTTTTCAAGGTCCATCTATGTTGTAGCATGTATCAGAACTTCGTTCCTTTTATGGCTGAATAATACTCCATTGTATGGATATAGTCCATTTTACTTATCCATTTGTCAATTGATGGACATTTGATTTGTTTCTACCTTTTGGCTATGACGAGTAATGCTGTTATGAAATTCGTGTGCATGTTTTGTGTGTTCCACTAACTTTTATTGAAGGTTTGCCTGATCCTGTGCCATGTGGTATACGTACAGAGGTGAATCTGGTCTTGGCTCTGCTCTAAAGAGCCCTTAATTTAATAGCAGAAGATTAAGCATACCCCCATGAGAACAGGGACTGTGACTGTCTCATTAACTGTTGCAAATGTCATGCCTAACATAATGCCTGATGTATGGTAAATCCTGCATGGTGGGTCCGTGGGCTGAGCACAGAGGGTATGAAAGGGCAGGATGGAGAGTGGCTGGATCATGAAGAATTTGGATAGCATTTAAAAGAACCTGAAGCTAGTAAGTGTCAAGGTGGGTCACTGCTCCCTAAGTTTTGCTCATGTTTATAGTTACTGGTAGATCATCTTGGTCAATAAGAATTTGGTGGGTACCTGTCAGTTGACTTTCTAAGCAACACAACGAAATATAAATATGTAAAATACAAAGCTTCCTCAAGGAGCTCAATCTTTACTTGAAAACACAAAACTTACCTAAATATAAAAGCCTTGAAAAGGGCTATTTGAACCCATAGGACTGTAGCATAGGCTACACGCACCATGTTCTGTACATGACAGCATCCTATAGATGTATGTGGACTGTAATAATTACAATAATGTCAGCGATACAAAGGACTTCATATATAATAGGAGGAGTTTGACTAGATCATCAAGAGGGTCTCCGTGGGGAAGATTCCATGAAAGTCCTAAATGAATATTTAAATATTTTTAAAGATAAAATGTCAAAGAGAAGTTCTTTGTTCCTATAGCCTATTACTATAGAGAAAAGTTAAGTCAGAAGAGGCTCTTCTTGTACTCCTTCCTAAGGGGAAGTCCTGTAGGACTATGGTCGTAAGGTGGTGTATTTGCTTCCTGGGGCCGCCCTAACAAAGTACCACAAACTGAGGGGCTTAACTAACAGAAACTTACTGTCTCAGTTCTGGAGGCTGGATGTCTGAGATCAAGGTGTCGGCAGGGTGGATCCTTCTGAGGCTGAGAGGGAAGGGTCTGATCCAGGCTTCTTTCCTAATTTCTGATGGTTCTTGGCCTGTGGCAGCAAAACTCCTGTCTTCACATGGTGTTCTCCCTGTGTGTCTCTGTGTCTAAATTTCTCCTTTTTATAAGGACACAAGGCATATTGGATTAGGGGCCCATGCTACTTAGATGAGTTGACCTCGTCTTAACTAATTACATCTGCAATAACCCTATTTCCAAATAAGGTCATATTCTGAGGTCCTGGGGGTTAGGACTTTAACGTATGAATTTGGGGCTCACAGTTCAACCCGTAACAGGTTGTTTCAGTCCTAAAATGATCCGTGTCAGAGAACAGTTGAAAACAAGGCTTAAAATTATATTAAGCGGTCTGAGTTTGACTTTGGGACTGCTAAGGAATTGGGTTTTAGGACATATCTTAGATGGTGAGAATTAATTTATAACTTGGGATTAACAGATCATTTGGTTGGGGCTCTGTATGTGCTCTGAGATGAGTTAGTAAACGATGTTTATAGCAAGTGTGGTACAGACACTTTTTAATGCTGGATTATGATAGTACTGGGTTTAGGAATTCTCTCATACCTCAACACAGTATTTGTTTCTTCCTTGGAGTTACTGCAGTTTGTCCCTGCAGATGCTTAGCTATGTGAATACTAGAGGAAGAGGAATGTGGTTCATTTGGGGTCCTCTGATGCGGTTCTCTCCTGGGCAGGAACCAGTCTGTTTTTAAGTTCTTTCTCTCTGCATTGGGCTTACTCACTTGTGATGTGCTCCATTTTCGCTAAGAGAAATGACTTCGGTTAACTGTATAATTGTAATTTTTCAGAGCGAGAGTGCAGTTTAGATTTCAACTAGCAAAAAATATGTAAGCAGTGAAAGAGTAATCAATTCTGGAAACATTAGATTCGCCTTGTTTAGTTTTAAAGTTTCTTACATTCTTAATTCTGATGATTTAATTTTCACGACATAGAAATACAGAGAAAAATAGAGCTGTCACACTCTTCAAATGACTTTTCTAATAAATCTTTTTGAAGTTTTAATATGATAATGTACATCAATTATGAGCATTACCTCTATTTTACATATTTCTTTATGGTATGAGATTATGTCTGAGGGTTCTGCAGGGAAAGGCATGCATTTAAGACTTGTTTTGATGATTGGCATTCCAGTATAATTTGGTATAATGGGATTTAATTTGTTTGTAGATAAACTTACCTAAAGGGACCATCACGAGAACAGAAATCTCGTAGCTTACATAAACAACGGAAAATTAATTAACATGGAAGCACTAATTAGTTTATCCAATTTGCTGGCAGAGCTCTGGGTACTGAGGGACTGAGCAGGGGGCTGGTACACTTGCGTGAGGAGGATGGGGGGAAGGAGGGAGAAAGGAGTTAGTTTCAGGGACCTAGAGAGTAGAGGTGGTGGGGGCGGGAGGAGGGAAGGTGCAGGGGGCCCATAAAGTCAGCACTGCCTCCTCCGACCTAGAGAGGAGCTGGAGCAGAAGAGAAAACGCCTGGACCTGGGGGTCACCTGCTAGTGTCGTGGCCCCATCTGTCGTTAGCCATAGGATCCTGGTTACCTACATAATTTCTCTGAGACTCTCCCATCTGTAAAATGGAGAAACACCTACGTGGCTGACTTCATTTGCTTCTTATAAAATGTTCCGTCTTTCTGGAATGCCTTCCCATCCTGTTTCCTCTTAACTGTCTCTCAAGCTCATTTCTCGGGGAAAGCTCCCTGGCTTACAGAGTCAGATCATCTTCTTATATGGGCCCTGTGCACCTTGCCTAGGGACCACTGGTCACAGCTGACGTGTTATATTTATTCCTGCGATTCCTTGATTAATACATGCCTCTCTCACTTGACAGTAAGCCACGAGAGGGAGGAGCCCACAATGAATGAATGAAAACTTCCCCTGATGCTGCAAATATCCTCTCAGGCATTCTCTCCTCTGAGGACCATTCCTGACCCCCAGGAAACTCAGTGTTCCTTCCCCATTTTTCACTTCCGTTTATTGTCATATTGTTTTGCTTGCGTGTCTGTCTCTCTGTGGGATGATGCTCCCAGGCATGGGGCCTGCAGCCTCGTGAATGCTCAGAACGTTTGTGTTAAATGCGTACAGGAGAGGAATAATGAGAGAGAGCAGGCCATAACCTCTGAAGCTGCTGCCAACACCTGCTCCTCGCGTGTTGGGTTTCCCAAGGTGTGGAACCTGGTCCCCAGCAGCTTACGTGGGGAGGAAATGCAATTCCATCAGGTCGTGGCATCCGCATATTTACTAAAACTGTGATGTATCCCTTTGTTTGTACACACACCTGTGAATCCAAACACTTGTGAACTGTGGTCATTTCTTAGGCTGAGTAGCCCAGGATTCTGCATTAAGTCGTGAGGTGTGAGGGGCTGTAATTGTGGAGGGCAGGGGATCCAAGCAGGGTCCATTGTTAGGAGCACCGGCTTTGGGGAAAAGCAGACTGGGGGTCAAGCCCCAATTTGGACACTTGCTAGCCATGTGATTTTTGAGAAAGTTCTTCAATGTTTTGTCCCTTAAAAGAGGAACAGAAGCCCCCCCACAGTCAGTGTGGTGGGAGGGCTGGCTGGGCTGTGTGGACTCGGCTGGCACAGGACTCAGCCGACACATCCTATGGGTCTCCAGAGGAGGATGGCACTGTGCCCGTGAGGCGCATACGTTCTGATTTGCTTGTTCATTTGCTTGAAGAGATATGTTGACTTGGTTGTCTTGTTATTCATTGATTTTTTACCTGAAGCCTTGATCTCCTCCAGAATGGTAGTTCTATTGTTATTATTTAGTGTTATTCATTCTCATTTCCTTTGCTTTTTCTTCTCATGATAAACTGTGAAATCATGTATTTTGTATTTCCTCCTGTTATTTAGAGAAGCAGAGTAACTGAATGGCTCTTCAGATTTTCCCTTATGGCCCCCACTGTTTTCCTAATGGGATTTCAAAAAACAAATTCAGGCATTATTTTGCCCGTATCTCACAGTCCGCCTGCCGTTGAGCCTCTCCCTCCCGTGGCCTTGGCCTCGATCACGCCCTGATCTTCTGTGAATCTCCTAAACAATCAGTCACCTTACCTCTGGTCCTCTTTCCCTCAGGGACATCATCCACGCTGCCGCCAGAGAAATCTTTCTGAAACCTCAATTTATTTATGTAACTCCTTTGCTTAAAGCCCCTAAATAGCTTCACTGTCCTACATGATTAAGTCCAACTCCTCAACGTTTATTCTTTTATTAAACAAATTGATCAAGGCCTTAGAATGTGACCTGGCCTACCTTCCTCACCTCAAGCCGCCTCACTCCACCACAAATATTTTGAGCTTCAGGTGTGCCCAGATGTTTGGACTCCTCTGTATGGGGGAGGTTCTTTCATGCCTCTGAGAGTGTGATGCGGTTATAGATGTATTTATATGTGCACATGATTGTCTTTCTTCCAGACAACTGGACTTTGTACTCCAATTCCTAGCCCGGCGTTGGACACACTAGATAGGTGCTCAAATAACTGCTGAATAAATGATGCATTTAAACCATTTTTACTCAAAATCACGCGGTATTGACTGAGCATGTTCACTAAAGGCTGTAGGGATATAGAAACATAATCTCCTGAGGGAGAAAGACAAATAATTATAATGATTAAAGTATTATAAAAGAGATGCTACAGAAACATAGAGGAGGGGCCAGTTAATTCATTATTGAGAAGTTAGAACTGACTTCCTAAAAGGATTGATATTTAAAATAAATCTTAAAGGATGAAGAGGGTTTCAACAGATGGTGCTGGAACAACTGAATATCCACATGCAAAAAAGTGAAGTTGGGCCCCTACCTCACAGCATATATAAAAATTAACTCAAAATGTATCAAAGACCTAAATGTAAAGGCTAAAGTTATCAAACAACATAAGCATAAATATTTGTGATCTTAGATTAACTAATGGTTTCTTAGAAATGACACCAAAAGCACAGGCAATAAAGGAAAACAAAGGCTAATTGAATTTCTTTGAAATTAAAAATGTTTGTGTTTCAGAGGTCACCATCAAGAAACTGAAAAGAAAACCCATAGAATGGGGAAAATTTTTGCAAATCATATATACACTAAAGGCTTGTATCTATAAATTACAAAGAACCCCTACAACTCAATAATAAAAAATCAAATAAAGCAATAAAAGAATGAGCAAAGCACTTGAATAGACATTTCTCCAAATAAGACATACAAATAACCAATCAGCACAGGAAAAGATGCTCACCATCATTAGACATCAGAGAAATGCAAATCAAAATCACAATGGGATGCCAGTTCACACTCATTAGGGGGGCTATAAACAAAAAGAAAGACAACAAATGTTGACAAGATTGTGGAGAAATGGGAACCCTCATACACTACTGTTGGGAATGAAAAAGGGTGCAGCCACTTTGTAAAACAGCTTGGTATTTCCTGAAAATGTTAAACCGAGAGTCACCATATGACCAGAAATTCCATGCCTTGGTGTATGTCCATTCAAAGACATGTACACGAATGTTTATAGAGGCATCATTCATAGTAGCCACAAGTGCAAACAACCCAAGTATCTGACAACCTAGGAATGGATAAATGAATTGTGATCTATCCATAAAGTGGAATATTATTTGACAATCAAAAGGAAGGAAGTACTGACACATGCTACAGCGTGGGTGAACCTTAAAAACATTTTGCTGAGTAAAGCCAGTCACATATTACAACCACATATTATGGGATTCCATTTACATGAAATGTGCAGAATAGGCAAATCTATACAGAAATTAGGTTAGTGGTTGCCAGGGGTTTGGGAGTTGATGGATGGGAGGTTGACTGCTAAAGAGTACAGGATAAAAATATTTTAAAATTGATTGTGATGATGGTTGCACAATTCTGAATATACTAAAAACCATTTTATTGTACACTTTAAATGGGTGGATTGTATGATATGTGAATGACATCTGAATAGAGCTGTTATTTAAAAGAAAAGAATGAGTAGTTGTTTGCCATACAAAGAAGAGCAGAAGGACATGCTTCGTGCATAATAGCGTGTGCAAAGACCCAGGGGTACTAAAGAGCCTGGCTTGGTGTGAGATCACTGAGTGGTCAGTTGTGGTTCTGGTGTAACCTAGGGGAGGTAGGAAGAGGTGCCTCTATTCCTTGCTAAGAAGTCAAGGCTCTGTCATTTAGGAAATAGACACGTTGCAAGATCAGGGCAGGGGTGTAATGACACTTTTAACTTCCACATTGAAACTTTATGTTGAAGTTTGTTCCTGTTATTTATATATTATCAATGACTACCTTTCAATTCAAATGAACACATTTGGCTTCCTAAATATCTTAAATGTGTTATGAATAGGAGTCCTATATGTGTCTTCTAAACACTTCATAATCACCCTATAATGTTTGGTCACTTTAACGTTCAGGATGTGGATAATTGGCCCAAATATTAAGGAGAGAAACTAACCTAAAAATGAAGAGTTCTAGAAACTTTCAGTCAAATATGGAAATATATTAATGATTTTCCTACTAATCACAGTTATATTCAGGGAAACTAAAAGTTGACATGATGGTGCTTTCAGATACATTAAAAGCTTTTCAAATTTTCATCCCTCATCCTTTCCTCTGATATTTCTTGTCCGTGGCTGCTGGAACCTCAGTCAACTTCTTAGCCATGTTTCTCCTCAGCCCCTTTCACTGAGGGAACCCTGCATGTCTTCTGAATTTGGGGATCACTCAGGCTCATCTTTATCAGGCTGCAAAATTAAATATGGTTTTGGGAGCTCATATTTTAAACCATTTTCGGGTTCTCAGAATTGGAAACAAGACTTCCACTGTAGCTATGTTTGGCTCCAATTTAGAGGAATATTTTGTATAGTTTAAACTATCATGAGATTTATTGTCTTTGAAAAATAAATTCAGATAAATTTTAAAACATTTCTTAAGACCATGTATACTTTTTCAGGTAGGTTTAACTGCCTTTCAAATTCATGCACTACCTACAAGTGACAGAGATGGAAAAAAATTGGTTATGATGGGTCAAAAAATAGAAAATACAAAGTAAAATTAAAGTGTGACAGCCACCACCTAGTGAATATTGCCCTGAGTTGCACGGTGGAGTTCTTTCTGTACAGCAGCGTGAGTCATGAGCCCAGACTTGACAAAGAAATAACAACCTCTGTCCGTGGTGCTGAACAGCGCCTGGCTCATCAACTCTTGTGAATCCTGCTTTAATAAATGAATACCTTGCCAGGAACAAAGAGAGAGGCTTAAAAATAAGTGATATTTTGCTGACACTTTTGGAACAAACTAAGGACACACTGGTGTCAGGAAAGGATATTTGATACAAAAGGTTCTAGTGGAAATATTTATGGCTTAGGGAACTGAAAATAATCCTGGAGCAATCTTGGGCCTGTCATTCTCCATGGGGCTCACGATAAGGCAGGTGTCCTAGGTCTGACTGTATCATCGCATATTGTAGACTGTTTCATACCTTTTGTGTTTCATACAAACGTCCTTTATTTTGACTATGGTAAATTAGGTCGAGTCACCCGAGGCTAATATTTATTTTCTGTGTGCAGTTATCAGAAATAGGTGTGGAATATGACTGAGCATCTATTTTTAAAAACATTGATAAACATTTATGAGCACCTATAAACATGCCATTCTACACTGGAAAGATACTCGCTGCATACCATACATACTTATGTGTCTGTGTGTCCGTCTCTATCTTTGTGCTGATGTGTGTATGTAAGGCATATAGATAGTAGAAGCATGTCCATAATTATATATATGTATTTATATATTATGTATTTATACATAATATACATATTCATACATGTACTTATGTATGTATATATATGAATGTGTGTGTGTATATATATATTTCTACAATTAGATCCCTATGGAACTATTAGTCAGGTGAATGAATAAATATTCATGTGAATGCTGTTGGTATGGCACAAAATACATAAAGAATGTCAACACTGCAACATTAGCTTGGTACATAGGAATTAATCATAGTACAATGTAAATCTTGGCGAGATTTCCTCTTCAGAGGGAAATGGAATCTTCATTTTCAAAGACTACTCTAATGCTGAAAGCTACCTGGGCACAAGTGCCAGGGAAGGCCCAGCGTTGGCCTCAGGACACCCCCAATCCAGAGGGGAGAAGCCCATCTCACCACTGGCTGAAATATAAAGAACCTCATGCCCCAAAGGGAGAAGTAGTAACTGGTTCTGCCTGGGCGCTGTGGGAGCTGGTCAGTCAGGGGTGCATCACTGGTCCTCAAGAGGGACTTCAGTACAAGGCGTTAGGGAGGGCAGAGGTTCCAGCAGAGGTGACAGCGGGAGCAGCGTGGCATATTTGGGTTCCTAAGCTTTCAGATATAGGCCAGGTTGCATGCTCTCTCAAATGACCCAGCCCAGTACCTGGCACTGGTCCGTTGCCAAGTCTGTTTTCCAACATTTCCCTGTTCTCTCACTTCACCTGGTGCCAGTGTCCAGTGTATTCCTCTAATATGGGACATAGCAGGTACCTGTGTCCTGCCTGGCTGAGGTACTGCAAAAATGCACCACCTTTACTGTCAGCTGATGGATCCTGGTATTTATAATTATGTACGTTTTGTGCATTTGGGTGATGAAACTCCTTATGGTGATAAGAATCTTGAGCATTCTGGATTTGTTTAACACACGTTCATTGAGTGTCTCTCGCGTGCCAGGAACTGTTTCAAATCTAGTGATAGAGAGGGGAACGTGATCAACAAGATCTAGGCTCTCATTATGTTTGTGTTCTATTTGATGGGGAAGAGATGAAGGGCAAGCCTTTAACCAAATGCACACATAAGTCAGTCATGAATTTTAGGCTGAACGTGAAATAGGGTGACAAGAGAGACCAGCAAGGAGGGATTTGTTCAGGATGAATTTCTCATTGCAGATAAAGGTGCCCCATGTTAAGATTTGGAGGAAGAATGTTCTGGAGAGAGAAGAGCAGATGCAAGTCCTGTCCCCTTAGAGCATGTAGGGACTGAGCCTGGTGACAGGTACTGAGATCAGTCAGGAGGAGCTTGGGTCTAAGGGTGTGGAGCCCTGTAGGCGTCATTGAGGACTTTGGCTTTTTCTCCTAAATGTGAAGGGAAGCCCCCAGAGGGGCATGGTATGGTTTGATTTATGCATTAAAATTCCCACATAGGATGCTGGAGTGGAAACTAGGAGAAGCCAGGGGGCTCTGACCACAGTGGGGTGATGTTTGGTAGCTCTTGTGCAAGGGGTTGGCAGTGGAGATGGAG
This sequence comes from Diceros bicornis minor, assembly GCF_020826845.1. NCBI lineage: Eukaryota > Metazoa > Chordata > Mammalia > Perissodactyla > Rhinocerotidae > Diceros > Diceros bicornis. The sequence continues at coordinate 1,019,673 of NC_080768.1, forward strand.
AGTGGTGAGTGGATTCGTGGTAGATTTTAGAGCTACACTTTGAGAGGACCAGCTGATTAACTGAGTGCAGGAGGTGTGGGAAAGAAAATAATCAGAAATTCCTCCTATATTTTAGCCTTGATCAACTTGTGGATCAAGACGAGATGGTGGAGGCTTAAGATATTGACTACTAGAGCCCCTAAACATAGCATCCAAATTGAGTGAAAACCAATGCATCCAGATTTTTAGGGCAGTGAAACTACTCCATGTGATACTATAATGGTAGATACATGTCATTACACATTTGTCCAAACCCACAGAATGCACAACAGAGAGTGTACTGTAATGTAAATTAGGGACTTTGGGTGATTATGATGTGTCAATGTAGGTTCATCAGTTGTAACTAACGGACCATCTAGTGGAGGATGTTGGTAATGGGGGAGGTTGTGCATGTGTAGGGGCAGGAGGTATACCGGAAATCTCTGTACCTTCCTCTCAATTTGGCTGTGAACCTAAAAATGCTCTAAAAAATAAAGTCTGTACAAAACAAAACAAAATGAAAAACCAGTCCATCTGTCTTCACACTTTAAATATTTAATTGATATGATTTGGATGACTCTTAGAGATTGGGCTTGAGCCACTGAGTGGGTCAGTATGGCATTGTCAGGCAAGGGAAGTCACTAACGTGTTATCATATCTGTGACATAATCGTACGTGCACTTTTGATGGCTCACTTTAGTGGCAATATAGAGGACTGTCTTAGTCAGCTTGGGCTGCTGTGACAAACTACCAGAAGCCGGGTGGCTTATAAACAACAGACACTTATTTTTCTCAGTTCTGGAGGCTGGAAGTCTGAGCTCAGGGTGCCCCCATGGTTGGTTCCTGGGGAGGGCCCTCTTCCAGGTTGCAGATGGCCACCTTCTCCTTGTGTCCTCACGTGGCAGAAAGAAGGATGTAGGCTCTCTCAGAGTCTCTTTTATAAGGCATGAATTCCATGATGGGGGCTCCATCCTCATGACCTAATCACCCCCCAAAGGCCCCACGGCCTAACACCATCACATTGGAGGTTAAGATTTCAACATATGAATTTGGAGGGGGGGACATGGACATTCAGTCCATAGCACATATGATCTAGCAATCCCACTTCTGAGAATATACCCAAAGAAATGAAAGCAGGGACTCTAACAGATACTTGTACACCCATGTTCATTACAGCATTACTCACAATAGCCAAAGGGTGGAGGCAACTCAAGTATCCATGGATGAATGGATAGAGAAAATGCAGTATATACATATGATGGAATATTATGCAGCCTTAAAAAGGAAGGAAATTCTGAAACATGCTACAACATGGGTGGACGTTAAAGACATTATGCTAAGTGAAATAACCTTGGGGATTAGGATTTCAACATATGAATTTTGGGGCATACAAACGTTCAGTGCATTCCAAGGACGGCTTTGAAGACCTTCGGGAATGGCACATCAGGAGGCCACACTGTCCTGGGCAAAAATGAGAACTCAAAGAACAAGGGAAGTGGTTCTGTGCATGGAAAAGAGGGACTGCAAATGCTCTGGGGTGAAAGTAGAGGTTGTGGTTGAAAACAGGGAGAAAGGCAAAGACAGGAGACTGTGCGAAATGGTGTCTTTGCTGGGATGATGGCTGTCAGGTGTCAGTGGCCCTTACGGCGTCAACAGCCCTATGGATCTGAGCTTGGGGAATGTCATCGGCATAAATGAGTGGTAGTTAAAGCTGTGAGATTGAATGAACTCACCCGAGGAGACCATGAAAAGTGCGATCATCGATGGGCCGAGAACAGGACCCTGGGGATATCATGTTTTTAGAAGAGAGGTCCGTTATGTCGGCTTGTGATATTGAAGAGACTGAACTGGGGCAGAGCCTTGGAAAACCAGAAATTAAGTTTAGCACAAGCTTCTTTCATGCCATTTCTGTGAGAATGGCTGACTTAATGGGAAAGGACCACTGTGCCCTTGCTCATTTTGTTGATGGTGGGGAAGGACACAGCAAGAACGCCAGAATTTCAGAATTCCTGAGTCTCTTGAAGGCATCTAGGGAGCAGCTTGGCATGCCCAGAAATCAGTTGCTGGTCCTGACCGCTGACTTCCTATATGGCTGACCACAGGCAAAGACTTCATGTTCTTGGGCATCTCTTTTCCTGACTGAATGAAAGAAATGATGCTGGTTATCTACATAGAGTTGTCATGGGAGTTAATAAGATTGGAGTCACGAGCAGCATTGAATTTCATAGATAGAAATGTCATAAAATAGAGTAACCTATCGATTATTCAATGGTAAGCCATTTACTTTTTGGCTAACTTTTAATCCCAGGCGCACTTCTGCCTGGCAGAGAACACGTATTTGGGTTGAATAATAACGGGACCCTGTTTTCCCTCAGAGATTCCAATAAATTATTTAACTTCCTTAGTCAAGCTTACTCTGAAGGTAGATCAGCTCCCCGGAAACATTCCAAAGTCAAATATGACATTGTTGGATTTGGCAGCTGGGAAGGGGAGGAGCTGAGATGTGAACTCACAGGTAACGTGGCTCCGGAGCAGCTCAAGCGCTTCGTCTACACTGTGTGCTTGCTCCAACCATAGACACGGAAGGGTCTCCAGAGCACAGAGATGTTTTTCTGTTTTGATCACAACTGTGTCCCCAGCACACAGATGACACTGGGGACACGGCAGATTTCAGCCAGTACTTATTGAAGGAAGGGAGGAAAGAAAGGGTTCTCTGAGACGCTTGAGCATCCGTGCGTTAGCATCGATCACGAAAATCCCATTGTGTATGTTATTATGGATCCTGAGGACATGTCCATGACCAGCAAACTGTGACTCCCAGGCAAGAGAAGACAACATCCTCTCATCTATTCGTCCATGGATTTTATATTTTCTTCCCTATGCCTCATTGCTTTATTAAAGCTATTGATTTCTGGGTTTGTCTTTGCATTTTTAAATTTTATTAAAAGAAACTCATTAGAATTCTGTTTGCATGCAATTATTTGATTGAATGAACTGTCCTACGCTCTCTGCGTCAATTAACAGTGGAGCACACTTACCATCAGCATGTTTCCTAACTGCTTAGTTTCTGATGTGGTTTCTCCATGTGCTTCTTAAGTATTGAAGAACCTAAAGACAACACTCTACTCTTTTGCTGCTATTGTGTATTTCTGAAGTGTACATTGAAACGTAGGAAAGAGATTGCACATAATGACCTGCTGGATGAAATATTTTGAAAATGACTAGAAACAAAACTTGCATAATTTCTTCCCCAGACCTTTAAGCTAATTCCTTTCCCAAAGGGCCATTCCCCATCTAGACAACTCCTACCCCTCCTTCAAAGCCCAGGTCACTCCCACTGACCCTGTAGGTACCCAGCTTCATCAGGGCCACATGGGCTTCTAGAACACACTTCGTCTCTCTCAGACACAGCTCTTACTGTTTTGTAATTGGTTCTTCTCATAAGTGTCTGCCCATATGAGGTGACTCTTACCTTTATAGATTAATAATCAGTGAAAATTCTTTTTAAATGGCTAACATTTGGTGATTGATCAGTGTGCTAGGTTTGGGGATAAGGCATTTACATGATTGTCTCATTTACTTTTGAAACAATCCTATGTGTAGAATCTGTTAGTCTCCCCCAGATAGTAAAATTGTGTCCTGTTTATTTTGAAATTGGAACAAAGACAAACTCAGACGATGGTAATATTAAAAGCTAATATTTAAGGACTTACTTTGTACCAGAAATATTTTTTTCCTTTATACTTAATCTATTTGCATTTTTAAAATGTTTTTCATATTGGAAATGAGCATTTGTCGACTGAGAGTTGCACTCATATTCTTCTCTCCCTACCTAACCATACAACCACTACTCCTGTAATCACACTTCCTTCCTTACAAGTAGCTTCTGATACAAATCTTCTGTCTATCATTCCGGGCTTTCCTATGCATTTATAAATACGCAGCACAAGTATATCATAAAATAATATTATCAGTGCATATCACCGAGCATCATGCCTGGCGCACAATAGACTTTCTATAAATATTTATTGAATAAATATTAAAGAATACACTTTCAAATGTGGAAATGAGATACAATATTCTACCCTTTGCTCTCTCTCTATTTTTGAATGTTTGATATTTTTCCGTTTTAGCACATAAGATTTCATAGTATCAACAAATTTCATAATCAACAAATTATGATTTATTTAAGCATTCCTTGGTTGATGAACAGTCACGTTACTTGAGCTGTTATATCAAGTGATATTCTCATACAGTCGTGTTGTTGTATAGTCGTGTCTGCATATAGCCGTACTGTGATATGTCATGTATTCTCATATAGTCATGTGGTCCTATAGTCATGTTATCGTAAAGTGTGTTACCATATAGTCATGTTGTCATATAGTCATGTTTGTACACAGTCACTTTCATATAATCATGCTGTCCTATAGTTGTGTTGTCTTATAGTTATGTTGTCATATGTCATATAGTTGTCCTATGGTTGTGTTGTCATGTCATATGTCATATTGTCCTATAGCCATGTTGTCCTATAGTGATGTTGACATATGTCATATTGTCATATAGTCCTGTTGTCTTATAGTTCTGTTGTCATGTCATGTATTGTCATATAGACATATTGTCTTACAGTTGTTTTGTCACATTGTCATATAGTCATGGTCTATAGGAGTGTTATCCCATAGTCATGTTGTCAAATGTCATATATAATCACATAGTCATGTTATCATATAGTCATGTTGTCATGTAGTCATGCTATCATGTGTCGTGTATTGTCATGTTGTCATGTTGTCATGTGTCATGTATTGTCATGCTGTCATGTGTCATGTATTGTCATGCAGTCATGTTGTCACATCATGTCTTGTCATGCAGTTATGTTGTCATATGTCCTATATTGTCATATATTCGTGTTGTCATATGTCATGTCTTGTCATAAAGTCAACTTGTCATCCAGTCCTGTTGTATTGCATCCAGTGCTTGGGTGAGAGAATGCCTGCTCACGTGATCTTTGCAGAGGGTTGTATTTTCATGCTCTTTGCTTGGTTGAGATGTGCTAACAGTTGCAGTGGTGCCTTGGTCCCATGGTGTCGAGCAGGTCTGAGCAGCTCTCCACCTCCCATTCAAAGGGTGGCTTGATGTGTCGCCTCCAGTGGCTCTTAAAATGGAGCATTTCTAGGTGATGAGCACAAGGAAGCATCCTGTGGCTTGCTTTGAGAGTCAGGAGAGGAAGGACGTAAGTGGTATTCTCCGGCCCCCGATTAGTCACTGCCCCAGCTGGAGGGAGGCAGAGGAGGACATGGGAAGTGGCAAATTAGTGCACTTGGCACAGCAGCCCAACACCGGGCCTTCCAAACCCAGTCACCCTGGCCAGCCTCCCAGCTCCCGGCCTCCCCTGCTGCCCCTTTCTCTGTCCGCACTGCCCAGCCCACAGCAAATGCCTCTCACACTCAGTGCCCGTCCCAGCCGGCAGCCTGCTCAGAGCCAAGCGAGCCTGTCTCTGCTTCCTGCAGAATGAGCGCTGATGCTTTTCGCCTTCAGGAAAGTGGTGTCCTGTTCTCAGTGATCTTGAAATTGGCCTTGCCAGGAGTTTTGGCAGCGTTAGCACGGTCTGTGTCTGTGTCAGCCGAGCTGCCAGAGCTTCTGTGTGCAAGTCGGCTGTTTCCTCCCAGGGGCTTGCTGGAGGGCTGCCACAGTGGCTTCTGCATCTCCTGCAGCTGCATCAACTTCACCCCACCCTCCGTGGGTCGCACAGGCTGGAGGGAGGGGGCGTCACCATGCTCAAACAGGAGAGGGGATGAGAGAGAGACACTGTGTGTGTGTTGCTTCACATACAGGCTGAAAGCAGCCTCTCTAAAAATATGTGCGTAAATTTAGAGGAACCTCCGTAGACAGAATGCTTCATGGATTCACACCGGTGATGTCGCAGTTCCCTCTTGCTGGAAGATTAAAATAGGCTGCACACCTCAGGCCAGAGAGAGTGCGGGTGGGCTCTCACCGTTCGTGTTTTGGAGCTTGGGGAACAAGCTGGTTCTCGTGAGGCTGCATCTGGTGCAGGTATAGATTATATGTACACAAAATCATCAGGCAGATTTCTCTATCTCGTGTCAATTAGCATAAATGAGTGTAGTCTTCTCCCAATTTAAATGAGACTCCGCACTAATGATGATGAATCCACGGTGTATCAAGTTTAATTCCCTTCTACCTTGTGAACATTTCTATAATGAGTGTTCCTGGGGGAAGAAAGCGATAGCGTAGATCAGATGTTGTCACGCCGGGTTCCACAAGAAGCGCACCTTTCCTTGTAATGCAATTCCACAGACATGAGTAAGGCTGGCGCCGAGGCTGGAGAGGCCATTGGGGGCCATGAAGGCAGGAGTGGGTTTCTCCTGACTTAGAAACACAGGGCTGGTAGGGACCAGAACTATCGTTGACTGAACCCAGCTCAGTGCCAGGCACCATGAGTGCTAAATATGCTTAATTTCACTTATTGCCAGCAACAACTCAACTTCTCGTTTGAGATGAGGGTTTGATGGGAAGCCAAGGCTCAGAGGGTTAAGTGCCTTCCAATGGCTAGGCCTCCCCAAGGCCACCACAAGCCAGGACGGAACCCCTTATGTGAAGGGCAGCGTCTTCCCTCCTCAGGGCGATAAGCTTTCCACGCCGTGTGAACTAGTCACTTTTATAGTAAGTCATGAGTGAAGCACCACCAGCTGCCCAGTTTCTCTCACCAGGGTCTTCGCCTCACATAAGCAAGTTAAGACCTGGAAAGAGCCCAGAACAGGGCTCAAGGAAAGGGCTTCCCTCAGTAGACTCCACCCAGTCTTGCTGATTTCGTGGCGTCATCATCATCGTCGTCCTCAGCATCTTCCCTCTCACTGAGACCCTGCCTTCATCGTCACAAGACCACGCTGTTGTCCTCTCGCTGTCCACTCCCCTCCTCCGTCTCCATGGCCACCATCTGACTGAGATGCTTTGTCATCAGGGACCAGTGACTCTGTGTCTCTTTGCCTGGTCCCTCCCTGCTGTGAGCCAAGCTCTATGGAGGGAAATGACTATCACAGCATCCCCTGGATTACCCGCACACACTGACGGCCACTTACCTTTCAGGAGAAGTGACGCCCAAAAGGCCTTCCACGACCCGCGCCTTGTCACCTGCAGCCCATCCCTCGCCACCATGCAAACCCCGTGTTCTGTTCCCTCCAGCTCCTGGCCACTCCTGGTGGTCCCCACATCAGTGCCTCCTGACTCCTGACTTTGTGCCTGTGTCCCCCTCCCAGGGAGGCACCGGCCCCTCCCCTATGGAGAAAACCCCGATGATACTCCTCCATCCCACTCATATCACACTCCTGTGAAGCTCTCGCAGTTGCCCGGCTGTTCCTTTTTTCTGAGTCAGTGCTGCTTCTTAATTTAATATACCTTCATTCCAGCCATTGTCATATGTAACTACGAGCTCCTCTTTCAGAGGCCGCCTTCTGCTTTACCAGTTTTCTAAACCCAAGAATGGTGTCTTTCACATATGTCTATTCACACGACCTAGCACAGTACTGGGAATATAACTGAGGTTCAAAATATTCTTATTGAATGAAAGGGAATTTTAAGTGACATGTTAACTCAATGACATGTTTGAGCATCAATATTTGTGCACAGCATTGCGCGTAGTCTTTGACACAATGCAAAGATTCAGGGAAGATACTTTCCTGGGCTTAGCATTCTTCTTCAAAGCAATTTTTGTTTTCATGACTGTGGCTTCTTTCCTGGGAGCCTCTGGCCGGCAGCCCTTCTTAGGAAAAGGAAGAATCTCTTTCAAATTTCTGGTGGAAAAGTCTGGTGGCCGAGTGGGCGCATAGTGCTATCTGTTTGGGGTCTCAGCTCCACCATCCTGCACACTGCGAAGCCCACCTCCTGTGTTTCCTCTGTGGGTCCTCGGGGCTCTTTCCTCCCTGGGAATCAGTTCCTGTCAGTCGTGTATCACGCTCTGTTCTTCCCCGTCACAGGCTCTGCTCCCACGGGGGTGTGTTTGGGGGCACAGAGACCATGCTGTGCCTTCTGCCCCAGATTAGGGCAAGGAGCCTGGCCTTTGAAGCTCACGGGAGGCTGCCTCGCACATCACTCTGTACCTGGCGAGAAGCCTGTCTTTCCCATTTCCTGCAGATCCTCAGGAGGGAGTGGTGTGTGTGTTCCTAGTCAACTCTGCACCTGAGAGCCAGCTGCAGCTAAGACAGTTGCCAGGGTGGATAGCCTCCTGCCTATGCAGCCACCCAGGACCCCGACTCCCCAGACCTCACTCCCACGAGGCATGACTGTGTGTTTGTAGACTTTGCTCATGGGCGGTGTCAGAAAAGAGTGAAACCCCTATGTGCCTGGCCATTGTCTCTCCTCTTTAAGACTCTGGGCTCTCTCACTTCTGGATCCCCCGTCTTGTTGTGCAGAGTCATTTAGCTCTGGGCTCAGAGCTGTGCACATCAGAAGGTACAGACAGTGTGGGTCCACCCTTCAACAGCACAAGAGGCAGAGCCTTGGAGACATGACCTTGTCTTGGGTCCCTCCCCCTTCCAGCTACTTCCATGAAGGGCAGGGAGCAGTCCAGAGACTCATTACCCCTGGTAGGAATCGTTCCATCTCCCAGAAGTCAGAGTTCAGAGTCAGTTTCAGTTTGAAGAACAATGTTCCTTTCTCTGGCTCTTCTATCAGAACCCCGCCCACCCATCCACCTCTGCCCCTCCTACCCACACACTTTCCCAGTCCAGGGTGTTGTGTGGACTGCACTGGCTTCCTCTCTGCCCTCTGCCTTTGGCCTGTCCCCACCCCATCCATCCCGTCCTAGGCCACCGCGTGATCCTCCTGAAGAAGGATCAACACACTGCCACTTTCCACCTCAAAAGCCATTGTTGCCTCCTAATTTTTATCAATAAAAACCCTCAACCCCTTTTATGATGTGCAGTTCCCTTCTCAAATTGTCCTCAGTGTATCTTCCTGGCCTTCTCTGATATCAGTCCCCTTCTCCAGCCCTGTCCTCCAGCCAGACTCTTCCTTGGTCACCCTGCCCCTCTGCCTCTACTCAAGCCTGTCCATTGACTTGGTCATCCCATGCTTCTGTCTGTTGAAATCCTGCTGACTTATCCTTCATTCAGCCCAGGTAACATCTCCTCTATGAACCCTGTGCTGCCCCCACAGACAGAAGTGTGTGCGTGCCTCTTTGAAGCCGGCGTAGAAGGAAGCCAGTGTTTTTCCGAGTGGTCTGTACATGCTTGCCCTGTGCCAGCTACTGTAACGCATTGGCCCCCCCATCCCCACATGGGGGGGATGTCGTTGTCCCCATATTAGACCTGAAGGGGAAAGTCAGTTGTCCAAAGTTACTCAGGAAAGTGGACAATGGCTGACTTTGGTCTACCTGACCCCAAAGTCTGAATTCTTTCCCACGAAGAACACGGATCTTAGAGTAATTTGCACTTGTATTCATCGTGTGTCTGTTGTGATTTTCTGATGTGATTACAAATGCTATGATCCCTAAGCATCTTGGTCTATTCTGTTCAGGGCCTATTACAAAGTCCTGGGCCTGCTTACTGGGGACTCGGTCAGTACTTGCAGGTTTTAGTGTTTTTACTGAAATATAATATTAGACTTTTGCTCATAATTGTTTGTGTCTGAAAGAAGATATAACAGAGTTGTAATTAAAGTAAAGATTTGGACGTTAAAATTAAGTGATAAAATATATCATTCTTATCTCAGCTAAGTAATTTGTCCATGTTGAGTCATAGACAGTTATGAAAATATATGTAATGTGTTCATATGCATATGACAAAGAGAGATTGTTATCTTAATAAAATGTAATATGTGAAATATTTGACAATGGTGGTTTTTTAAAAATAAATTTGCTTAGGTGCAAGGTCAGAACTGGCTTTGTTTATTGAGATGCTGTCACTCTGGTGCAGCTGAATCTCGTCGTCAATCCTTCAAGCCACAGTTCTGTTGTTGATGAATCTCTAACTGTATAACCGGGTGCCTGGGAGTAACGCTTCTCTCTGTCTCTTCTCTGTTGCAGAGTCGCAGTGCACCCTCTGCGGGGAGCCAGAAGGTGAGTGTGTTCTCACTTACTAGCACTTGCCCCAGGTGGGCACGGGGGGGTACCATGATGGCACATGTGTCATATTTGATGGTGACAGACTGCTGTGCAGCACATCAGAGAGTGCATTAAAAATTGAAATCATATTCTTTGTGGTGTTTGATGGAAAAAGTGAATAAAGTGGTCAGAACAGTGCCCAGGATGAGCATTAGGCTGAGGAGTTACTCTCTAAAGGAAAATTGGCATCACAACCAAATTGCGATCTTTCTCTTTTTTTGTTTTGGATTTAGAAATTTTAGTTTTCTCCCGATAATAAATGCCAGTATTAGAAATACATATTTATTGGCTTTAAATATTTTAGCCAAAAATGCTGATGAGCCTCAGGTGAAATAAAATCTCACAAAACTATTCCTTAGTATTAACGATAAAGCTGAGAGGGACAGGTGTGAAACTTTGTTAAACAGTACATTATCATTTGCATTTCAGCTGAAGTTTCATATCTCTAAAATACTTGAAAAGTGAAGCCCCTGAGCAAATTATTTGTTAACTATGTTCCAAAATAGAGAAAGCCAGAATGTGTGTCATACTTTTCGTTGTTGTAATGAGAAAGATCAAAGAAATGTGGTAAACAGCTAACCCCTATTAGTGGGGACTCTAAATTAACCAGAGTTTTGATTTTGCAATCTGCTTTTAGCAGAAAGAGGCAAGCTGGCTAGAAAACCAGTCAGCCTCAGGGAGCTGGGGGGACAGGCCTACCCCGGAATGTGCTCGGGTCAGAGCAGCCTGCCTAGTTCTCGTCTCAGCACCGTGAGGGACGATGGACCTCAAGACTCCCAGAGCACGTGAATATAAAAGACTCTAATGTACGCACAGCACGAGCTTAATCACATCCCTGGAAAGATTTTTACCCACAAGTTAAAAAAAAAGAAGTGAGTATAGGGTTAGCTTGGAAATTCCATCAAACACTGTTACCTCAATTTTGTGGTTAATGGAGATATGATGACCAAGTTTGGAGTTGTTCCCATATTGTCTAAGGAATACACAATGCATAGATGTGGCTATGATAAGGTCATTAACTTGTATTTAAAGTCTTAAGCTTCACCATGACGTAAGACGTCAGAAAAATGTGTTTTATAGTCATTGGGGACGGCTGTTCAGGGGACCACTGAGCGAGATCTTGTGGCGCTGCCTCGCGGGGCAGACGCCCACAGGTCCTCGTGGTCTGGGGATGGTGCGGTGGCTGGTCAGGTTCTCCAGCGTGTCTTGTGTCTGTCAGGCATTTGGAAATTTTATGATTTCTTCTCATACCTTTTTGTTGTCGTGCCACACCAGGAACATGCATATGGTGCTTGGCCTCCTGTTTAGTTTTCTTTGTCCCCGCCCCACACACACTTTTTGTGGGAAGTTTTCAGTGTGCTACGTATACAGAGAATCGTGAAGTGTAAACGTCTCGTACGTTGTGGCTTGTGCAAATTGCATCACGTTTTCCTCGTCTACTCGTTCTATTGAAATGTCTGTTTTCTGCGAAGGCCGTGTGGACCGTGTGGAGGGTGGTCTTCAGCTGCTCCGTGCTCATAAAAGGGCAGGTTTTGTTCCAACAAATCAGCACCACTCGTGCTGTGAGGTGAGGTGGGGCTGAATCAAGGCTGGGAGTCCCCTCAGGAGCGATCACTCAGGGGTGCTGTGTCTGTTTCTGTGATGTCCACGGTGGTGGGGGGGACTCGGGAGTGGACCCGATATCTCCCAGGGTGACCTCGATGGCCTTGGCAGCCTTCGACAGAGTGAGCAAGGGGATGGGTCATCCCACCCCCGAGGGCCCAAGCCCCATGTTGGAGCCTTTTGGCCCCACCACCCTCAGATGGCAGACCAGAGTCTGCCCGTTCTGGCCAGTCTCAGGGGTGTTCTCCCTCCAGTGGCCTGTCTTGTTCAACTTCCACATCACAGATATGGTCAACCCACCCCAAAGGTGCAAGGAAGTGTCCGGGAGAACCTCACGCTGAGGCCGGTGATCGTCGTGGAGTGTGGCGATGGGGCAGTGCTGGGACTAACCGCTGTCCCCTTTCCCCACTCCATTGCGATCTATGCTCTGCAGCCATTTCAGGTTTCAGATCTGCACGTGGACATGATCCAAATCAGGGAAGGGAGGAAAGAGTTGATGGCATGGTCTCAGCTGTGCTTTATTTTTGAAAAGCACTATCCCATGAATATTCATACATTTTTAAATCATTTAAGTAATTAGTCTAAGTGAGCGCTGGCTGGGTGCAGTGAGCGGAATCTGAAATAAGCCTTTTTGTTCAGTAATTTCTTCAGCAGCTCTTATCAGTTAACTCGTCAACGCCGTTGCACAGAAGGGATCAGAGCCAGGGGCTGGCGACAGAGTGTGCCCCTCAGATGCGGGTGCCTTGTGCTCAAGACATCCAGCAGGTTACGGCATCAACTCATCCAGCTCCTCTCTTTCTTGTCAGAAAGCTGTTAGCAGTCTTTCACTGCTAAACCAGTGAAGTGGGAAGCACCTGTTTGCATGTTAATGATTAGTTCTCTGGGAGCGAGCTGGTTCTTTGGATACAGAGTGAATAATTAGCATTATCTCAGATGATAATATCTGTCAAGCCAAAGAGACTAGGAACCGAATTTACAGGATGCTAAAGATCTCAGAATTCAGCCATTGCGGACTCCTATAATGGTGTGGCCCGTTTTTCGGAGAACTTAAATTTTTAATTGTATATAAAACGTAGGTCACAATTTCAATATGCAAATTTCTTACACTTTCTACAGCACAGAGTTTCTGAAATTTGGATGGCTATGTTTTTATGAGATGAAAACGTTTAATGGAGTTTATTGTTATTTATCAGTGTCTTTCTTCTTACCAAAATATACAAACAATTCCACTCTGCATGCTTGAAAGAGGGCTGCCTGGAGGTGGAGGAGCCTTTAAATTAATCAGATTCATCATGCCGTTGGCCATAGTGTCTTGCCATTCTAGAGACATATTCTAAAAAATAAAAAGGAGTTTAAAATTTACTAAGAACAATGCCAATTTGTTAAAATAATTTGCAGTAATAATTTAATAGTAAGACTGTCTCAATTTGTACCATTTTCCTAGTGGTTCCTGTTTAGACACTGGGAGTAACTGGATATTATATAGCAAGAAGATAACTTTGTTAGTTTATCTTGACAGGGCAAGTATCCCTGAAGGTTTTGTATGATATAACCCATCAATTTAATATAGGAAAATAAGAGTATATGATCCCTTCCAAACTGTATTGACAGATACATGATACCACTTGCTTTTTAACAAGACCACAGGGAAAATTATGGACATTGGGTGGGACCACAGATGTCAATTCATGGATTTGTCTGTTGGTTTACATTTTTGTGGTTCGATTTGCTCTCCTGACAAATAGATTTTCTGATGTGGGAAGATGGATATTGATGCCTGACAGAGTTTAGGAGAACTTATTTGAAATCCACTACAATGTAATAGCAATGTCTTAGATCTATGTTATTTAACCCAATTAAAGTTAAGAAATAAAATAAGCTATTATGATATAACTTTGCTATGAAGGAATATGCTTCAAAAATGTTAGGATAGATTTTAGCATGAAAGATTTTTTAGTAACAGAGGCCTTAAGATTATGACTTCAAAAACAGTGGACCATTTGTGGTGACATAAATATACATTAGATTATTTGGAAGATGTTATTTGTAGAAATTCCAGTCCAAAAGCAAAATTTCTAAATCTGTTTTTTTTTTTTCACTTTGATCATTTAAAGACACAAATTGCATACTGCTCTTGGAATTTTGGATAGACATTCAGACTCTTATATTTTACTACAAATAGAAGGAACTGAGACTACCTCTTCTTCATAACTCAGGAGTAAGAAAAAGTGGAGAATTTTTTCCTCTATTTAGTAGCCTTATGTTATTGATTTTTTAATACAAATATTCAAGATTTTCCCTACAAATGACTCTAAACAATGGAAAATTTCCACATTATTTTTGTACCTTAATTGGATATGTGTCATCCTGAGATTTTAAGATCTCTCCACAACTGGGAGGAAATACTAAGGTTGTTTTTGGAAACTGGGCTTTGAGGGGTTTAGAAAGAAACATCTCTATCCCACCTCCCAGCTCTCATCACTATCCCTGTTCATGGAAGTGGAGGGTGCCACCTTTTCAGATACAACTGCTGCCCCTCTCGTTTTGAGATCATGCCTCTTTAATTGTATACTCTCAATTAAAAAAGGTCTTTTCTGATTGCTATTCTTGGATGGTTAGTGGAAGATAACCAGCATTTATTAAGTTCTCAACATGTGCCAGGCTCTCTAGAAAAAATTAGTGTTGCTTAGGAACTAAAGAACTCAGCTAATTTTTGAGAGAAAACAGAACTCTGCTCCAGCCAATCTGTCTTCTTGGACCGTAAAACGGTTAGCGTTTTAGTGGAAATCAGAAAATATGGTCTCAGGTGAGAGAGAGGGTACTGTTTCATGTAGAAGTCTGTGATGGGGGATATCAGAAAGCATGGAGGACCAAGGTGATACAGACACTGCCCCATCCCCATGACGAACACATAACTTGTCGTCTTAGATATATCAAATTTTGTTTTCAGTGTACAGTTGAGCTTGAATGAAAGAAAGAAAGGGCATCTCCTGGGTCCCCAGAATTTTAACCAGAGGATAAGCATGAGTCGAGGCTGCAATAGCCCCTAAGAAATACAGCCCAGAGGGGAGGGGAGGATGTGGTGGGGCTCTAACATGGGCAGATGAGAGATGTGGCTGGACCTGAACCCCGGAATGAAACCTAAATCTCAACCAGTTACCCTATTTGTGAGGAAAGGGTGAGAAAAACACTGACCCCCAAAAGAATAAAGCAAGCTTACCACATTTCCAGGGTCATGGGTAGAATATACAGTTACCAACAAGAAATACACACTCCAGGCTTGGATGTGAGATCTGAATTTCTATCACCTGTGTGTTGCAGAAGGACCACATGGTGAAATTAATGTGAAAATTGTTCTGAATCAGTTATGATTTTGTCAGAACCTGAGGGCTGTGGCAGAATCAAAATCACAAATTACAGAATCTTGGACAACACAGGACTCATGGTACTCCTCCACTAAAATAACCAATCCCTACTTTAGAAAAACATACAATAAAAGATTATAACCCATATAGAGAAACTTCAGGGGGGTGAGAAGATGTGATAGAAGGATGAGCATCCAAAGTGAAGAAATTACAGACTGGTATAGATATTGGGTGGGTTTAAATTTAAAATTATTACATAAATTTTCAAAAGGAAAAGGAACTGTAATAAAAGAACTATCTAGTATGAAAAAAGACAGATTGAAAAACAAACAGAATATCTAGGAACAAGAAATGTCATTTAAATTCACTACTGTGTCCATATGGTATAAAGTAGATTAGACAGAGCTGGAAAGAGAATGAGCAAACTAGAAAATAGATACGAGGATATCACATAGAATGTTGAGTAAAAATATAAAGGGAAACATGAAGCAAGAGATAGGATGCAGGGGAGATGGCCTGAGAAACACAAACACATGTCTGGAATTAAATGAGAAATTAGAGAGAATGAAGAGAGTGGAGGAAAGGCTTTACCGAAAGAAATAAAGGCTGGGATTTTCCCAGAACTGAAGAAATTTGTTGTGCCTCTTTGATCTAAGGACTCCCAGTACTGAAACTAAATACATAAAAACATATCCACATCTTATAAAGTGAAACTTCAGAATATAAGAGACAAATAAATAATCTTAAATATAGTCAAAGAGAATGTACAGATTACTTACAGTGCAGTGACTTCCAGGAGGCTGTCATCATCAACATTGATGCTGGGTGGCTTTGGAATAATATCAAAAAATTACCAAGAAAATAAAGGGAGTAAGCAAAATACCACACGTTCAATGTAAAGTGGAATAGAAGGGAAGGAGAGAGAGAGAGGAGGAGGAGGAGGAGGAAAAAGGTTCAGATAACACAAAATACATGACAGAAATGACTTAAGTATTTCTATAGACAAATAAAATCATTATTTAATGATAAAGGAATACTGCTCCAAGCTAAAGAATCATCTACTTTAGATTAGACTCAAAATATGCAAAGGAAAGACAAAGATTACAAGGAGAAACTGACAAATCCAAAATTCTGATGGGAGACTCCCTTATCTCAGCACACAGAATCTTGCTGGAGGGAGCTGTTCACGCTGATGAGAACAGATGAGCTCACAAAGGAGTTTCCTTCCCCCCGCCCCCATCGTGTCCCTAAAAGGAGCACTGCCTACTGTCTGATGAGGGAAGTTCTGGCCAAGTTCACAAAGTTTAATTTTTTGGTTGACTCAGTCCTGTTACACTTGTGGCTTAAGTGGCATTTCAGCAAGTGCTTGCCCAGATGACCCGTGCTTTCATTGGAAATATTTGCAGACATCCAGGACTCTCCTGGTTTCAAGATGAACACAGGTTCACCTGAACCACATTTTCTTGGGGAGCAGGGTGTGAAGCATGAAGCAGCGTCTCTGCTTTCCCTTCCTCGGGTCTTCAGAAGCTTCCCCGCTTCCAGTTGCTCCCGTCTTAACAGCAGCTGTAAATATCTATTCCTGAAGTATAGGTCAGATCATTTTCTTCCTCAAATGAGGTCAAGGTTCTTCCTTGTCTATAGGATGAATTCCACATTCAAGGTCTTCCATAAACTTGCCTTTCCAACCCCATTTAGCCACACATAACACATCCACCATCTGTACTCTGGTCACCACATACTAACTTATGGTCCCTGAGTGCACTCTGGACTTCGAAGGATTTACTGCGATGGGCAGAGAAAGGAGGAGTGAGCACTGCCTGGGGACAGTGTGTGGGTGTGTGTGGGTGTGTGTGTTGTGAGCAAAGAGAAGGGCATCTGGGGAAGCACAAGGAGTGGTTTGCGTTCGTTATCTCAGCAGAGGTTAGGGTTTCCATGGACGAGGGAGAGGAGACTTGTCATATTTTTGTGTTAAGAATGGAAGAGTCTAGGAGAAGCCTTCAAGGGTCTCCTCAAACACCCGCTCCCTGATGAAACCTTCCCCACCATCTCCATCAGAAGTTTGCGCTCGTCCCTCTCATGCATTCCTTGTTGTCCTTTGTTTTGGCATTCCTCCCATTTTTCTTCCTCCCCAGATATCTGCTGGAGCACGATGTGTGTCAGACATGGAGCTGAGCCTGGTTTTGTAAGCACTTTGAGCAGAGGAACTATGTCATTGCATCTTTATACACCCACAGTGCCCTTTGCACTTCATGGTTCTGTTTTTATGAATCAAATGCATAGAGCTGACCTTGAGGCTATCTGGTCTTATTACCTACCAAGGCAGTTTTGTGAACTACACTTAGAATCTGCGGTGAAGCCACAGCTATTAAGTATGATACAATAGAGTAAAGATGGGCATGAATTTCATATGCCATCTGATGTCTGAGACTGTCACAATTATGCATTTATGCAGAATCATATAAAATGCACAAATGAACCCTAATTTGCAAATTTCTATTTTTTTTTTTAGATTATGCAATATCTGAGATTGAGGCATTCAGCTGGCATTGAAACAATTTTACCTCATTAATTTGCTCAAGGAATAAATAAATATTTTATTTTTCTGGTCACTGAGTAATTTAAATATCAGGTTTCAGGTTTAGAATGTTTAGATAAAGTACTGTCTGTTTCTTCTTGCTAAACTTATGCCTATTTGTTGTATTTTGAAACATGTTTGAGAGATGAAAATACATAGAGAATGTATGCAATTGAATGCTGAGGAAAAGTCAAATTAGAGTTATTCTTAGTAATCCACAGTAAACTTTTTTACAATATTGAAAAAAATGGCTAACGAGAGAAATTTAACATGAGGATGGAGTCTGACATTTGTCTTCCATGTTAGAAGGTAGCCACTATGAAAACAAGAACTTTGTTTTAAAATTTGAATATCATCCATGCCATCTCACAATATATGCATAAAATACCCCAAATTTAGTGGCTTTCAGTTGATCTGCTGAGAGTTAAGTATCCTTCAGAGAATGCTTATGATCTTCTTAAGCTCCAGGAATACAAAGAAGTTGAGTGCTTCTGTTTCCTGAGAACGAAGTGTCTACGCAGAAGTTACATTATCTCAACTTACTACTTGCTTCCCTGTACCTTTCTTTAGTTCCCTGTAACTTTATGCTAACACTGGCAAATGTGGTGAGAATTCTTTTGGGAGTCTCATGCTGACATGACAGGTACCAGACGTTTTCAGGGACAAAGAAGCACTTCTCGGCCCTGGACCTTCCTGATGAGTTAGCTTCGTGGCACAATTCTGTACCCAGGATTGGCTAGCAGCCTGTGTAAACCCTGCCTTTTCCAGTCAGTTCTGCAGAGCAGCAGCATGGCGCAGCCCATCGGTCTGAGACAGATCTTGGAGGTAGATCAGAGATGGAAAGGAAGCCCTGATTAAACAATGGGGCTCACTGATTTGAATATAATCAGGCTAAGTATATGGGGCTTCTGAGCAACTGCAGGCTCTCTCTGCCCTTCTCCTGTCCTGAAGACGTTTGCTACAGCTTCCTTCCTGCCTTTCTCCATGATCTCCTCCTTTTCCTGCCTGCATTTCACCAGCATTCAGGGAGTCCCAGGACACTGTACTGGGTGGTGGGAAGAAGAGCCAGAGGGTGTTCCCACCTGGAAGGAGCTCACAGCCCAGACAGAGTTCCAACCTGGAAGGAGCTCACAGCCCAGGCGGTGCTCGAGAACACGCTGGAAAGACCATCCATCATGGGGCGGATCATCTGTCATAAGCGGTTCACAGAGGAGGTGACGTGAACCCAAGGTCAAACTGTCGACCTTTCTCTAATCCTTGCTCCAGTGTTTTGTTTATAAGTGTGGGCGAAGTTTTAGATATTATTCGTCTTTTTAAGTGACTGTGAGAAATGAGAAACGCTCCTTGCTGATCCCTTGTTACTATTAATGACATGTATTCATAATTTTGCTTTTCTCTCTGATTGTTACATCTCATTAGCAATGTTATGAATAACAAATGATTGAGATTTTTACAGCATCTATCTTTATAGAGTGAACTTGGGAGGAAAATATTCCAGAAGAGAATTACTGTGTGTCCTCCCCTCAACCAATCTTGTGATCAAATGACCCGGTACTCGAGCTGTGAACCTAGAAGTAAGCAAAAATGATTTGCAAGTATTTGCAGATACAGATGTCGTGTTGTTAAAAGAGGAGAATTGCTTTGGAATAATGGAAGACCAGTGGTCTTAGAACCAAAAAGAGCGAGCTAGATGTAGGACTCACTTTTCTAACAAAATTGAACTAAGATTGTTCTCTCTTCATGGGATTGTTGCAAGGCTCCTGTGAGATAATGTGTATGCAAGGAATTGTGAGTCTTAAAGTCCATGTTTTCCTGGTCTGGGGAGAGTTTTCAGGAAAGGCCTTACCTGCAAACATACTATCAAAAATGGACTTTTTCCCACTTCTCTTTATTTTTCTTACAGTTTCCCCATTAGAAATGCCCCTTACCTGCTCACTATAGACATACCGTTTTCCCTTCAGAGCTCAGCTCACAGTTGACCATAACCCAAAGCTTCTCCTGTGGACCGTGGGTTGTTTTGGCTTTTGAAGATTGCGTGGGCCCTGTCTCACTGAGATGGGAAACCATGTACAGGCTGGGGGCTGTGTTAGTACAGGATTAGGAGGGTAATTTATCCTGTTGACTATATATTCTGAAGGGGCTTGAATCAGGGGAGCAGCCAAGTCTGGAAGCTTGTTGGTACCTGTTTCTCTGAGACTGGAAATGTAAAGCAAAGTAGAAAATATGACGTGGGTGAGGAAGAACCCTTCAACAGATGTGTTTATTGATTGTCACACCTTTGTTGACTAATAGAAACCAAATCATTGGCTTTGCTTTAAAAAACAGTTTTTGAAGTACATGTCTTCTGTTTTGACTCCTGCCTTATATCCAGGATTATCGACTTTCCTGGGGAGAAATACAGGCTCTGAGTCTAGTGGAAAGAGAGTCAGGCCAGGAATCAGAAGCCAGTGTCCCAGCTTCTTGGCCAGTAATTAGAAGTGTGGGCTTCCATGAGAATCTAACCTCTCTGAACCTGATGTTCTCATTCTAAAATTTCCATGCCTTGAAACTGTGTGTCTACACATATGCATGTCTCCAGAATGAAGTATTTGCTTTAAGTGTCTGGGTTTCATTTTCCAGATATTCTGTGCAGGCATAAATTTGGTTTCCATGACTTTCTGCATCATTGATCTGCTATTTAGTGAAACTCTGTGTCTTATCATTAGACATGGGGCAAAGAAAGCAGATGGGAACCAACTTTTCAAAGTTGTGGTGAGAGGCGACCCATTTCCTGTCATTCAGATCTATTCTCCCCGCACCTTCGTGAAATCCCTAGTAGTTAATTTGGGCAGGTTAACCAATAATAAAAATAATAGACTAAATAATAATTTTTTAATTAAATTCATGGTAAGTGCACAGAGAATAAAATGTGTGAAAAAAAAGAAAAGAAATTAGAAATATAAGATCGGAAGTAAACAGGTTTTGGTGCAAATCCAGCTTTCTCCCCTTAGAACCTGTATAAATTTCTCCCCTTAGACCTTGACCAAATTGTGTAACTTCACTGCATCTGCAGTCTTCATCTACAAAATGGGTAAAGTAATACCTAAATTTTGAGGCAATTTTGAAAATTAAGGTGGTTAGCATCATGCCTGGTACCCATTAGGGACTCAGTGACTTATGTGTTTATCTCGTTATTTGCTTCTTTGTTCAGTTGTGATGATTCCATTTCTGTGTTTTTATTCAATGTCTCTTTGTCAGGCGTTATTCCAGGTTTTGGGGAATAGCAGTTGTGCATCTGAAGGAAATCTGAGAATTAGAGCAATAGTTATAATAAATAGCTATAAATAAACCACTAGTTGTGTTGTAAGGATGATTATTTTTAATCTGTTGTTTTATAAAAAGTGGTTCCCAAGTGGAGGAAACTTGGGCATACGAGTGATTTCTAGAGGGGGCTGGCTTGTAGGTGACAAGGCACAAGGGGTAAGGTAGAGAGGCAGGTGGGAGGTGGAGAGAGAGACTTTTTTTTTTTCTTGGACCTGTGAGAAGTAGCTATAAAAACCTTTCACTCTGTCTGCAGAACATTTCTCTTCCTGGACAGACAATAGAAGAGACCACATCCGGGGGATGCGTCACTGTGCCTCCAGCACCTGTGTTAGTGTCTGGCGCACAGTAGGAGCGCAATAGATATTTGTTGACTCACTGTTGACCCACCAACAGACGCAATAGGGAATTGCACCAAGCAGAAGTTTTCCATATTTGTTACCCGACTGTGAAAGGCTGGAGAGAACAGCAGAGCATCTTCACATACAAATGGGCCTTCGTCATTCCTTCCACACCTTGCCTTCGCAGCATTCCAGCAGGGAGAGGTACAAGGTGTGCAGTGGGAGAGGTATGGAAGAAGGAGACGCAGAGCTATGGTTTGCTTAAAAAAATGCTCAGTGACTCCCGAGTCAAATGTAATTTTCATTTGGGTCTTTCTGGGAATGATCAGTTGGGAATTCTTTGGACTCTAACTTACGAGCAATCCTTAGAGGAAGAAGCTGAATCAACATGGAGGGAGGAAGCACAGCTTTGATATCGATTCCACATCACCACTGAGCAGTTAGACTGGATTATGTACAGAAAGCTGACCTGATGTTACTCTCTTAACGGGCATGCTCATTATTGTTTTTGAATAATAAAATTAGAATTTCAGTATGCTCCATTTTCTCAAATTCTAAAATAATTACTTAGGTATTGAGAAGCAAAAATGAGAAAGTTAATGTAGTCACATTTCAGAAGCAATTGGAATATCCTCATTTTAGGTAAAACATAAGATAAATGGAATTTGAATTCATATCTCCTCAATTTGCATTTGTTTTTAGTTTTTGGTTAGTGCCATTGAAACACTAAGTTCACCTGAGTCTCTATGAATGTAGAGACAGAGTCTGCGATGTGTAATAAGGGAATAGAGCTGGGTGACAAGGATTTTCAGACAAATAACATCTAGTGGGGAGAAAGGCATATTCATCATATAAATTCCATAACATTTTTAACTTTGTGTTATGGTAGTGCCAAAGAAGAAACAAAGAAGGTCGACTGTGGGAAGGCATAATCCAGTGTTGAGCGTTGGATACAGGAGAGGCATCTGAAATCAATGATGAGCTGGACCCTAAAATAAGACAAAGGCTTAGGAACCATGGTGTTGGGGTTTGAGGGGTCTATCGGACTCGATCGTGGGCAGCTTTTCATATCAAGTATAGCGCTTTCAGAGAGTCCACGAGCCACAGGTCTGTGAATACCCTAAGATGTATGCAAAACTTCTGGAAGTGTCTACATATGCTTTGGGGACAAAGGGTACATAGTTTTCATCAGATTCTCATAGAGATTTATGACCACAAAATGGTGAACAACAATGCCTATGCCATGGGTCGTGGGGAACCTGGAAGGGGACACTCAGTTTATTAATATTTCAGGCTGTGAGGGTCCATCTCTGTCTTGGCTATCTCTGCCAAAATCCACTAGACCACTGGGAATTGATCTTGGTCCAGCTCCTGAATTCCTGCTTCGTTTGGGCCAATCTTTATGATAACAATGAGTAAATAACTCCAAATTGCTGCTGAGAGCTCTCCCTGGAAGGCAATTTTTGTGAGTCTGGACGGATATGGTTGGGTCAGTTTAGAGACAAGCCTTCCCCCAACCACAATCCTTATTCACCCCGGTTCCAGGTAATTGGGCATGGGATCGCACAGGAGCAGTGGGAAGCTCCTCCATTTGTGCCAGTCGGGAGACTTCAGTTGTCACCAACCTGCCAAGGATTTGCTTGGGGAGCATAAGGCACAGCTTCGGTGGTTCTGTGTTACCTACGGTCCCACAGCTTGCAAGGAAGCGCAAGATCCAGGATGCTAACGCACACTGCTCCTCTGATAGCTTTTAATGATTGGTATCACTTGACTGAATTTACACTCAAGAGGGATGATCAGGAAGACTAAGCTGCCACAGGCCATGGGTGTGAGTGTGCACGGGGGCAGGAGTGTGGGTGTAACTGCACACAGGGGCAGAGACGTGGGATATTGTTAGTTTAGATGCTGCAGTGCAGCTCAATGATACGCCAAGGCAGCTCTGTCTTTTCTAGACGGCTTCCTAGCTCTCCACAGATCCTTGGAGTTTACTGCATAAAAGCACTGGTTTGAATTTGAATTTAATCCAAATTCTCCAGCCAGTATGAATGCTTCAACTCAGAAGCTGTTTTTAATGAACTAGGATATATACTGCATGTTAAATTAAGATAAACTTGTTGTAGAATTCCCAGTGAGGTAAATGGGATTCTGTTCAGAGTGAGGCTAGAATGACATTGATGTATAATTCCAAATGGGAAACTTTAAATGAATTTTCTCCAGTTTAATATCTTTGTATGTAGCCAGGAATCTGCTCTGATACTGGGCAACTGGCTGTATACTTATTAACACTCCTTCTGATTTTGAAATTAGTTCAAAACCTGAGTCATTCAATAACCGTTTTTCATATATGAAAGTCTTGTCAATTTAAACAATAGCTTTGTGATAAAATCATTATAACGCTATGTTGTCTCAGCATAATAGCGCTATCACTTCTTGATTTGCATTATCACATTTTTTTACATTTATGGAGAATGCATTTTTCAACTATATTTTAATGTATTTAAGAGATAAAATTATTTAAAATAGTGAACTCTTCTTTCCCCAATGTAAGTATACTGGAATGAATACATACACACACACACACATGAACATAAGAATAGGTTAACATATATAAGAATATAAAACATAAAATGAGTGTTTTTGGATTCATTTTCTGGGGTAGTTGGTTTTATTTATCTCTCTTTGTTTTCGTAGTGCTTGAGCTCAATTAAAACTAAGAATGATATACCCAGGCTTCAGGCTGGTGACAAGAGGAGAGAAGACCTCCTCTGCTCTTAATTTACTGATTTAACAATGCTCTGCATTTCTTTAATTCCTTCATTAGGAAACTTGTATTAAATGTTGCTCATAGATCCTTCCTGATGCATCAGTAAACCTGTAGCGAAAATGACTGCATGTTCACTGTGTGCCGCACTGTGTTCAGTATTTTACATCTGTCTGATCTGCTTCTCTTTGTTTATTTCTTAAACTGTGATAAATAGAGCAGTAAATTTGCCCGCCCAGTCTTGTACAATACATGAGAGCCTGGATCTGAACTTAGAGTCAGCTGACTACAAGGCTAGGTTCTAAGGTCTTCCCGAATTACACAGAAGCAGCTTTGGTGTTACATATATATAATTTGGTCATAATATTAAGGATGGGGGGTAAAACTTTAAAGATCACACAGTCCAAATCCCTCGGTTTGCGGGTCAGTAGATGGAGGCTCAGAAAGGCAAAGCACTGACCAAATTCCACAGCCTTCGTTCCTGGAGCAGATGGAACCAAACATACTTCCCAGTTTGTGCGGAGAATTTGGAGTAAGAACAGTGAAGCACAGTGAAGGATTTGTGCCCCGCACGCCAAGGGAAAGTTACGTACAGCACATTGACTGAGATGCCTTGGACGGTGAGCGAAGCTCACTGGTGATGGGTTCATTCTCTCAGACGTCAGCCTTAAGTTCCATGTGCAGCTGAAACTCATACGAGCATCATTTCACGTGGAGGGAATTACTTTCCCTTCTCAGATCTTTATGTAGACACCAAGACAAAAGGGGAATGCAAAACCTCCACTTCTAATAAGTTTATAGGAAAAGGGCGGAAGTGAGTAATTGTTGTAAAGGGCTTCTGGAGATTTGCCCCCCATCCAAAAAGAGAAAAATACCTGAAATTTCGTGTAAAATCAGGATTTTAGAAGAACTCTAAAAGGACTAAAATAAAATATGCTTTTTGTAAAAAATCAATATTACTCTTTTTAGAAACATTCATTCATTTAGATTTGCCATATGTAATACTGTTCTTTATTTTCCTAATCATTTTATTTTGACCTTATTACAAAGAGAACAGTCATAAAATGTAACTAAGGAGAATGAAAACAGAAATCATCCATCATCCTGCTGCCCCAGGAGATCTGATGTCGTGTAGCCTTCTGCTCTGTGTGTTTGCCGACTTCTTGCTTTAAAACTCTGATTAACAACCACTCACCATAGCGGCTCTTGAAATACTGTATCTCTTTTTAACAACTTTTAAAAAAATCGTTAAAACTGCTTTTTTACCCAAAAACCCCTATGAGAAGTGATATTTCAAAATTAGAGTTTGAGTTGAGACATCCATTCACTGGGAACTGATTCTGATCAGACAGTCTCATCTGGAGCCAATCTGGATCGCAGCCGTGCTTCATAAGCCCACAGTGCTGCACTTTAGGGGTGTCCCAAGAAGGAGGGATGCTGAGGCCGCGTCTCCCGTGACTCGTCACTTTGCTGTGTATGTGTTTGTTATTGAGACGTGTATCCTTTATTGTGCCCTGAACATGTTTTTCTTGCTGTGATTTTAAGTGCAGTTTGAGTGCTGGTAACTAGGCATCCCAACGATTGTGTGTTTGATAGTCGATTCTGTGACTTTCCATCACCTTCCAAAGAGGCACTCGGCACACCCTCCCCATCCCTCTCTGCAAATCTACTTTGTTGATTATAACAAACCATTATTACTTACATTTTATGGCCCAATTTTACTGGTGTACTTTAAATGTATTGTTTATGACAAAGATAAGCTTGCTTGCATTGTTTAAGTATATTTTTCTATTGGTGAAAATGATTTGTGTATCTTGGACTGGAAGGAGATGTTACCATTTTCTCATTAAAATGAATAAGATTAAAGTTTTCACTTTATGGCTTTTCACTTCATAGCAGATTTTTCAGGAAAGTCGTAAGGAATAGATATATTTGTTTATTGAATCATACCACTTGTCTTCCCTCATTATCTACATTTTCATTTGCCTGTGAATTGTGAACTCTATTCCATAGTATTAAATATGCTTCTGAATATCATTTTTAGTGGTTACATATTATTCCGTTGTGTTGGTCCACTGTGATTTATTGAATGAATCCCCTTTTAATGGAAATTTAAGCTGTTTCTAATCTTTTTACTAATATAAATTATCTGTATATTCATTCATGATTATTTCCTTAGGGTAAATTCTAGAAATCCTAGAAACACAATTGTTATTTCAAAGTGTGGTTACTTTATTAATGAATTTTTGGAACACAGTAGTGATATAGAACATACGCTTCCTTCCCATCCTGAAGGGGAGAACGTATCCGTGCAAATATGACCACTCCACCAAATATTTGGAAGCTCTATTTTTATCATTATTATTATTTCACAGGTACCTGGACAACCTGTTTTTACTCGGCTCCATACTAAGCACTAGAGATGCAGAAAGTAATAGAGCAGGGAGCTGTTGTCGGGAGAAACACATCAAGAAGTAAAGAAAACAAGAAGTATGTGCTGTGATGGAGGCAGCGTCCAAAGGCAATGGCCAGTTTAACCAGGAGGCAGGTGGATTACGAAAAATGATTATAGAAGAGATGGTTCTTGAACTTAGTGGTGAAGGGTGTCCGAGTGTTAGCCAGGCAGATAGACAGTGTGGGGACCTTCCAGCAGAGCGCGGCTGCACAAAGCTCAGGCCCAGGAACCAGCAGTGCTCACTCAATGGGTTACGTCAGATCAGTGCTGGAGTCAGCTTCTCCCAGCCTTGATCCTTCTCTGAAATCCATTTAAGGTGCCCACCTTCCCAAGCTGCTGGGGCAAATAATGTACAGGGAACATTAAGTAGATGTGTCCTATGAATGGTAAAACTTGGGATGGAAAAATTCTCTTGAATCTAGTTAATTTAACGTAGTTCTGGACTGAGTTTTGGGAGGAAGTTTGTAGGGATGGGAGCTCGTCAAACTGCTTAAAGAACAAACTGGCTGTTGTCCTTAATTGGCATTAGTCAACAGTAATTTTTTGGTGGTCTCTTCCAATTCCAACATTCAGGAGACACGGTCTTTCTGTTTCCCATTTATTCAGATGAATACCAACACCAGATCAGATCCAGGAGCCGGGCTCAGGCAGGGCAGACACTTGGCAGTGAGAAGAGCTGATTCTAGTTCTTTCTCTGCTACCAAAGAGCTGGAAGACTTTGGACAAGCAGCTTAATCCCTGGATTCTCCATTTATTTACATAAAACAGTAAAAAAGAAAATCTATTTACTTTCTAAGATCCCTTCCAGTTCTAAAACCCAGTGATTAAGAGAATAGAATCTGAGGCCTGATCCTTGACTCTAAGGAGCCTCAACTCTTGAGGCTTTAGTCTCCACGTCATTTGCATAATCTCGAGCATGGTCAATACTCAATTACTTTTCTTGTTGGCCAGAGGAATAGATGCCAGGAAGAATAAATGAATTCCAATGCAATTAAATCCTTATACTAACTTTAAAAAAAGACTTGATACAATTTTATTTGCTTACTGTCAGTAGCTTGATGAATCTTTAAAATTCAGGTTTTAAGAAAAGTCAGGTTTTAATAAAAATGGTATATTTCTTTAGTCAAACTCCAGGTTTATTGAAGAGAAGAGATCCCTATGAGGCTGATTGTATTCAGGGAAAAAATGCTTCGTCTTTACTCTCTACCAAATCAGTGGTGTCACCATCCTCTTTATGTTTTATGCATATGTGGTTATAACTTTTGGTAAATGAAGCATGTGGTGAAGATCCCTTTGACAATGAGGGGCTTAAAGCCATAAAAATACCCAGTCTTTCATTTGATTAAAACGTGAGCACTCCTCAGTCTCCAAGAAGAGGAGACTATAGGAGATATTTATGCAGAAATGTCCTGCACATGGATAAACCCATGACCGTTGTACAGAAGGGGTTTCTTCCAGTGCAGACTGAGAGAAAGAACACACAGAAAATTAACAATAAGGGGGGGAAATGAACCTTGGTTCACCCCAGGGAATCAATTTTAACTGCATAAATTTGCAAAACAAGCAACAAAAGCAAACATAAACAAGTGGGGCAACATCCAACTGAAGAACTTCTGCACAGCAAGGAACCATCAACACAAGGAAAAGGCAGCCTCCTGAGTGGGAGAAGATACCTGCAAATCATAGATATGACAAGGAGTTAGCATGCAAAATGTGTAAGGAACTCCTACAACTCAGTAGCAAATGATCGAACAACTCGATTAGAAAATAGGTAAAAAAAAATTACAATGTCACATGTTGTACTTCACAAAAACTTTTCTAATATAAGCATAGTACATTCTCAATGTAAAAAAAATAAATAAAATGATCAAATTTAAAAAATGGGTGAAGGACCAGAATAGACATTTTTCCAAAAAGGACATCCAGACGGCCGACAGGTACAGGAAAAGGTGCTCAACATCACTAATCATCAGGGAAATGCCAATCAAAACCTCAGTGAGATTATCACCTCACACCTGCTAGAATGGCTATCATCAAAAAGACAAGAAATAACAAGTGTTGGTGAGGATGTGGAGTAAAGGGAACCCTTGTGCACTGTTGGTCGGAATGTAAATTGGTGGAGCCACTATGGAAACCAGTATGGAGGTTCCTCAAAAAATTAAAAATAGCACTGCCGTATGATCCAGCAATCCCGCTATTGGGTATATATCCGAAGGAAATGAAATTAGGATGTCAAATAGATATCTACATCCTCATGTTCACTGCAGCATTATTCACAAAAGCCAAGACATAGAAGCACCATTAAGTGTCCATCGGTGGATTAATGGATAAAGAAAATGTGGTATATATATACGTGTGTATATATATATATATATATATATATATATATATATATATATATATATAAACTATACAATGGAATATTCAGCTATGAGAAAGAAGGAAATCTTGGCATTTGTGACAACATGGGTGGACCTTGAGGGCATTACGCTCAGTGAGGTAAGTCAGACAGAGAAAGACAAATACTACATGATCTTGGTTGTAGGTAGAATCTAAAAAAAACTGAACTCACAAAAAAGAGTAGAATGGGTGAATGTGGTCAAAGGGTATGAACTTCCAGTTATAAGATGAACAAGTTCTGATGATTATACCTAATAATAAATTACTGTATTATACACTTGAAAGTTGCTAACAGAATAGATCTTAAATGTTCTCACCACAAAATAAACAAATGAATCATGGTAATTATGTGAAGGATGGAGGTGTTAACTAACCTTATTGTGGTGATCATTTCACAATATTTTTGTATGTCAAATCCTTACACTGTACACCTTAATCTTACACAGTATTATATGTCAATCATCTTAATAAAGCTGAAAAAAAAGAGCAAACCAGTAGTTTTCTGATTGAGGCTCGTGTGAAATTGCAGACGAGAGGTGTCCCTAGTGTGGTTTGATAGTCGTGCAATAGTGATTTTAATTTAGAAGGTCTCAATCTCAAAAGCCCATTGTAAAAACAACTCTAAAGTTAGTAAGAATCCTTTGATTATTTTGATATTAGTGTTAGTAGTCCATTCATTTTATGCTCTAAAATGTCAATTTCAATTCCATCAAATTTTATAATACGTGCTGCAGATGAGGCTGTTTTGCGCTTTAGTTTCTGTGAACATGTGGACAAATAAACATGAGGCCCTTCCTAACTGAATTTATCAAGAAGCAGGAAAGACATGTTCAAAACCGTGACTGAGGACAGAAGAAGGTGTCCTACTCCATATGCAAAGGACGTGCCGTGGAGGGAAATTGGAATTCTAGCCATGTTAGATTTTTATTGCTGCAGAACAAATTACCACAAAGTTAGCAGCTTAAAATGACACAGAGTGATTATGTCACGGTTTATGGGGGTCAGGAGTCAGGGCCTGGCTTAGCTGGATCTTTGGACCACAACTCAGGTGTTAGCCAGGGCTGCATTCTCACCTGTCAGCCTGACTGAGTTGGTGCCCGCTCCAAGTTCACTCGGTGTGCTGGTTGGGTTCATTCCCTTGTGGTGTAGGATTCATGGCAGCTCACTTCCTCAGAGCTGGCAACGGAGCCAGAGAACCTAGGGCGTCCACCGGCAGGATGGAGTCTTCCATTGCCATGTTACCCACATGGGTAACCCATTGTGTAACCCATGTGACATCCATGATTTTGGCCATCCCCTGTTGACCACAGGCCCTGCCCACACTCAAGGGTAGGGGA
Source organism: Diceros bicornis minor (assembly GCF_020826845.1). Lineage (NCBI taxonomy): Eukaryota > Metazoa > Chordata > Mammalia > Perissodactyla > Rhinocerotidae > Diceros > Diceros bicornis. Next base: position 1,049,941 of record NC_080768.1, read on the forward strand.
CCCCACAGAGGCATGAACACCAAGAGGTGGGGATCCCCAGGGCCACCTAGCGTCTGCACCAGGGTTAAGAAACCCCCCATGTCAGGAGGCTGAGAAACCCCCCACCTTGGGAGGCTGAGAATCTAGTAGCACATTGACGGGCAATCACTTAGGGTTTGGCGGTTCCTGGTTCTCCCCACCGTGACTCTTCTCTTTGACTCTGCTTTGATACTCATTCGTGGCCTCGCTGGCTGCATAGTTGCTCTTGCTCAGCCATGATAGTTGCTTACTAGCTGGTTTAGACATCTCTGAAGTTTCCCCTCTGTTGGCCAGTTTTGTTGATCAAATCCCAGTGAGTCCTGTGGCTAACGATTTAAACCAGTGGTAGACTTAGGTTACTATCTGGCTACACTCCCATCACTTCCCATCTATTTCCTTGAGATTGAGTGACCCATGAATATTTAACTGAGGAAAATCAAAACACCCACTTGGTTCGCAATATTTATTTATTTATATCCATTTAATTAATACACATCTATTGATTTTCCCTGTATCAGGAAGACAGACCCCACTCTAGGTGTTTATACAGGAAAGAATTTAATAGGAGGAATTAAGAACAGGTGATGTTTGGGGATTATATAAAGGAAGGATTAATTCTGGCTTAAGATGAAAAGAAACTTCACGGGAGAAGTGGTATTGGATGTGTGTGTTGAGGAGGAGGAGGATTTTGTTCGGCAGAGAAGGGGAAGGGAACCACGCGAGTTAATTCATGCGTCGTGGACATGGAGGAGACATGAGATGAGAGAACTGGGCGCAGCCCTTCAGCTGGACGGAGGGGCTTGTGGGGGACGAGGCTGGAAAGGGAGCTTGGGGTCAAGTTGCTGTGCCGTCCTCACGTTTGCAAGAGTTACGTGCAGTGCAGATCCTCAAGTGGGACCCGTGAGGGCATGCCTGGGGCTCAGGGTGTCTTAAAGTCTACCCCTGAAATTACATTCAGAATTTGTGTGCAGTGTTCTGGGGAACAAGCCCATTGCTTTTATGTCAGAAGCTGTCAGGGGAGCTTGGGTTTGGAGCCAGCTGGACATGGCAGGGAGTGTTAGAGATAGCTCTGTAACCTTGGGCAAGAAATGGCCTTGCTAAGCTTTCTCTGCAGAAATGGGATCATGACAGTGCCCAGCTCAGAGGGGGTTGTCAGGTTTAAGTGAGATTATGTGTGTAAAGTTCTTATCATGATGCCTGACACTCAGTAATAGTTCAACTGATATACGTGTACGTATAGAAAGATACATAGATATAGAGACATATATCGTGGGTTTTTTAATTAGTCTTCATCCTTTAAGTGGCGAAGCAGTGCCGACCCAGCAACCCCAGAAAGCACACACTTGCCAGGTTTTCGATTTGGGTTTTGAGCCAAGTGTCTCTGTCCCCTAGTGTCGGGTGAAGGCAGTTTGAACATTGGCTTTTCCTTGATAGGGTTCCTTGTCCTTTAGACTCCCCAAATGGCTTAAGGCTCAGTGCTCAGTAACTGGGAGGCCCAGTTCCTGCCTCCCAGCCCTCCTGTGCCCTGGGCAAAGGCCGTCACGTGTCAGCCCCCCAGGCAGCCCGTAGGACTAAGCCATCAAAGAACAGAAGCGCCTTCTAGGGTTGACCAGTTCTGAGCACTTCATTGTTTTCACACACGGGCAAGACTACAGCACCACGTGTTTATCATTTGATCCAATTCCCCAGACCCATAAGGATGGGCTGACCTGACAGAGGCAGAAGCTCCTCCCTCCTCCTAAAGCTTCCCCAGGATTCTGGTCGTGTCAAATGATGGTGGAGTTATAGGAGAGACTCTGTTTCCATCACACTTTTCTTTGATCTGCTCTGGGAGAAGCCTTGGACGGACAGCAGAGTGTTGTCGTACGAGGGTGTAGATGACGGTTAGTGAGTGCACTCTCCAGGATGGGCAGCAGTGGAGCATGCATCTGATCTGAACAGGCTCCTGGATTTGTCACTGCTCCATTTCCTGCCAGTGTCCCAGACCTTCCATTTTATAAAAGAAAAAGCATGATTCTTTGGATATAACATGTGTTTTAATTTATTGAATACAGGTTATTTTAAAATAAAATATAAATGTATCTTCGTCTGCTCCACTGAAAAGATGAATTACTTCAGTGGCTGCAAAAGGCAGTTTATTTCAGCCCTGATGCTCAGTTTTGCTTTGTTCTAATTTCTAGTTTTCTGTTTGGCATTTTTTTTAACTCCAGAAAATAATAGTGGTGATACTAATGAAGATTTCATTGATTATTCAACTTGCGTTTAGTACAAATTCTCTTTGCCACCTAACAAGCATCTTGGAAATGTCCATGTACTGTGGCCTTATAATTCTAGTTCTGGGAACTCTATCCATGAACATAAGTCAATACGCAGAAAAAGCTTTAATTCCGGCATGTTTATTGCAATTTTGTTCATAAAGCAAACAACTGGAAACCACCTTTGATCTGGTAGTAAGAGGATGCTGCTAAACTATGTATCTTCCGTGCAATAAAATCACATGTAGCCCTTCAATGTGGTGCTTTGTAGCTCATGTAAAAATGTGGGAAATGCTATGGTGTACATCTGTTTTAAATAGCATCACAAAATTATCCACAGATAAACTATAATGATTTAAAGAGTGGTTGTCTATAAAATAGAACCCTAGGTTCCTGTGTTTTCTTCCTCCTTTTCCATATATTCTAGATTTTCTATAACCATTTTGTGGCTTTTTTTGATCATGGGAAATATTGTTTAAAAGTTGCTGTTCCTTCATCCTGAGACCAGCAGGAAAGAGACACAACACGCATTCTGAATTGTACGACTTTTCCATGCAAGTAGCTAAGTGCACCGATTTCTAGGACAAGTGGTTTGTGGTCGCTAGTGGTCATTTGTGCAGTCCATTGTGGGCTTGTGTTTCCAGTACAGATTTTCTAAATTGCTTCAAAGAAACCCATGAAAATGATCCTAGCAGTATAATTGAAGCTCAACATGGAAGAAGACAGCAAGAGAATGCAGGCTTAGCCATCTCGGTACTGTTTCCAACATCAATACAAGGAATGAGGATTTGCTCCAAAACAAAATGACGATCCTGATGTGAGAAGAATTGTCACTCCCCCCTTCTTAGTGTCTGCCCATTTCTCTGTTCTTTTAATTGTTCTCTGTGGATCCAGAAAACTCCTTTCCTCTTCGTGCTTGACCTTCCACGCTTCTGTTAATCCTTTCTTGCCTGCCCATCTCTGCACCAAATTCGCAGGGCTCAACGACCTGCGAATTGCCTCATTTACCTTGCGTTTGCTGTTTCGCCAGAATTTAACACAATTATGCCTGCACTATTTAACAGGTTATATGCTATATAAATTTTACCAGATAAGGTAGTTTCCACATGAAATTGAGTGATGAGAACTTACATTTCATCATAGATTTCTATATTCTGCTTCATTGATCACATTCTCAATGGTTTCCATAGTGGAATAAGAATATAAATAGATGAAAAAACTATTTTTAGTTAAAACATCTTGATATCTACCATATGAATGGCTTGTCTCAGTATCCATTGTTTGAAAAACTGTTTATACTTTTCTTTCTAAAAGATGTCTTGTGATTCATTTTTCTCAGTCAGCTCAGTCATATTTCAAAAAAGACACTAACAAATGAATGTAACGTTGTGCATTTAGATTAGCTTTAACTGATATTTGAAAAGAAGGTGCTTATAAATAGAAATTGTCCTAGAGATGATATAAGACATGCTTTGGCTTCACTACATAAATATCTGGTATCTCAGTATTGTAGGCTAATCATAGCCTAACGTCCAGTTACACAGACAATGAGACATCTTTCTGAGGAAACAAATCTGCTGATTCATACAAAAAGTATGGCTTTTTTAAGCAGAGAAAAATAGCTTGTAAACAAGGAATTTTATGAAGTGAGACACCATAAATGTACCTGAAATTTCCCTTTTGACTTGTCGCTCACATTTTTCTTTTATAATATACCAACAAATACAATATGTGGAAATCAAAGTGAAAAAGGTTTTAGGAAGGAGCTCTGGGTTCAAAAGCAGATCCACCAGTTATCGGCTGAGAGCGGGACTCAGCCTTAGTTCCGTCATTTATAAAATGCGACAATGACATATCCGAAGGGCCTGGGAGTGTGATTGGAAGAATGCAGGAGCCCAGCAATCACCGCCAGCCTTCCTATTCCCGTATCCATACCTCTGTGCCTTTCTACTGATGAAGTTCTACATGTCCTTCAGCCTGTGTTCATGTTCATAATGGGCCATACACACCCTCGTTCAGTCCTGTGGGGACCTGATCCTGTTTCAGAAGCATGAAATGGAGAGACTGGAATTTTAATCCACATCCGTCTTCAAGGTGTGTCCTCTGTGCGCTGTTCTATATGGTACCTCCCCCAGTGTCTCTGAATTCAAGTCACCTTCATGGAGGAAATAGGGTGCTTTAGACAATATGAGAAAAGTGCCTTGATTTACACAAACATATTCTAGAAGAACACCAGTCTTGAGTATAATGAGAATGTTCAATACTCTAGAGTGAGGCTGATGTGTAAAGTAACTCACAGTAAGTTATTTTAGACAGTTATTAGCCTCTGTAAATTATTTTTAGAAAGAGTCAGTTATATAATGTGACCTAACCACCTGACCCAGTGTTTGTTTGGCTATGTTTGGGTTCAGTTTGTGTGTGCGTGTCTGTGCATATGTGTGCGTATGTGTGTGTGCACGTGTGTGTGTACATATGACTCTGTTCATTTAGGAAGGAGAAATATTGCAAGCTATTCACTGCTCCTTAACTTCCAAATGATTTTGATTGCTTGTTGGTTTCCTTTGTAGAAAATCATGTAAGATTTCCAACATGAGGCTCAGGACTTTAAAAATTCTAGTCATCTATGGATTAGAGTTGCTGAGTTTAAAACAAGCTCTAAGGAAAACAAAAGCCCTTTGGATCTATTCTCTCTCTGACTTTGACATACAGAACAGTCCTTGCTTCTCCCTGGTACAATGACATAAATGCCCTTGGTGAGGGGCCCTAAAGAGAGACCCTGGACTGCTCCTGGCCTAGAGAAAGTTCATTTCTGGATTTAAGTGTTTATGTCTTAGCAATCAGTATTAGGAGTGAAGGATTTGTTGGAAAGCATGTGAAGACTGGATGAGGTCAACCAAGCAGCAAGTTTGTTATAGAATTGCTAAGAAATGGAAGCATCGACTTTTTCTAATGGAGGAAATAAAAATCATTAGTATATTATAACATGTAGGAGGCACATTTTAACAAATGCTGATTTTTAGTTTGAGACTCAGTTGCCATTTTAATTCTGCTATTAGCTCTCTGAGGGTTGATACTGTCTATTTTGCAAAGTTGCCCTCTCTATATCTTTTAAGTTCCTCTGCATACTAGACAGTATTAAATATATATATATGTATATATACATATATATATAGTAGAGCTGTAAGTGTTCATACCTTGCTGTTTTTATTCCTGTGGACTTGAAGTCACAGGGTGTGTCCAATGTCAACCTTTGTTGTGTCACCCAGTTCCTGGTGCACCCCTGGGAATAACTGCTCATGGGATTTGCCTAGACTGATGTTTATATAGTTTCTCCTGCAGCCTTTGAGATAGACTTCCAAGTCTCCATCCTGCAGCATTCATACAAAAGTACCCACCTGAGCTAAAATTTCACAAGATCATGCAACCCCAGCAGAGCGCGGCCTCCCTGGTGAATTCGGTACATCATGGCAGTCTTGCAGGATTTCCTCTGCTGTGTGCTAACGAAGGATGATGAGGGAGAACATTCTCAAGATCTCGGAGTCAGTATTCAGATTTCAGTGTCAAATATAATTTGAGAGGATCTCTCCTAAGATCACTTAAGATAGTTCTAAAGTGGTTTTATTCAATTCAGTATTTCTTGACCGTCTATGATACTCAAGAAAGATAAAATGGTAGCTTCTAGGGGAGAGAAGATATGATGTAATAAAAGAAATTGAGCCCAAATGGGGCGTGGGGGGTGGCCATTGGAAAGGGCTGTGTGACCCAAGTGTAAAACTAACCAGTTTTAGGGTCCAAACCGTAATATTTCAGTGACATGGTTAGTGGTAGGAATTTATTCCTACTGGGCTACAGGTGTTGGGGGTAGACTCAGAGCCCATTATATAACTTGGATAGTTACATATCTTCCTGGAGCAGATTTGTTAGCTAAAGTCAAGTGAAATGGAGACATGAAGATAACAAAGCTGGAGAAAGTATGAGAAAAGAAGAATGTTTACTGGACATCTGTGTGCCAAGCAGTGTGTTCAGTTTCATTTAAGTCTTATTGAGCCTAAGTGGTGTCCTATGGCCAAGAATGTGGTCTGTCCTGGTCAGTGTTCCCTATGACCTTGAGAAGAAGGTGTCTTCTGCTGCTGTTGGATGAAGTGGTCTGTAGATGTCCATTAGATCCAGCTGATTGATGGTGTTGTTGAGTTCACCTAGGTCCTTACCGATGTTCTGCCTGCTGGATCTACCCATTTCAGATAGAAGAGTGTTGATGACTCCAATGACGATCGTGGATTCTTCTAGTTCTCTTTATGGTTCTACTAGTTTTTGCCTCACAGTGTATGATGCTCTGTTGTTAGTCACATACATGTTAAGAACCGTTATGTCTTCTTGGAGAATTGACCCCTTTACCATTGGGTAATGCCCCTCTTTGTCCCTGATGACCTCCCTTGCTTCGAAGGCTGCTCTGCCTGAAATTAATAGAGCTTCCTCTGCTTTCTTTAGATTAGTGATCATGTTTTGCTCCATCCATTTACTTTTTTTTTTGCTGAGGAAGATTCGCCCTGAGCTACCATCTGTGCCAGTCTTCCTCTCTTTTGTATGTGAGTTGCTGCCACAGCATGGCTGATGAATGGTGTAGGTCTTGTGCCCAGGAACCAAACCCAGGCTGCCGAAGTGGAGCGCACCAAACTTGACCACTAGGACACGGGCTGGCCCCCTCCATCCATTTACTTTTGATCTATACATGTCTTTATATTTACAGTGGGTTTCTTGCAGACACATATAGTTGCATCTTGTTTTCTGATCTACTTTGACAACCTCTGTCTTGTCATTGGTGTGTTTGGACCGCTGACATCCAGAGCGATTACTGATGTGGTTGGACCAACATCCACCATGTTCATTACTGTTTTCTATTTGTTGCCCTTGCTCTCTGTTCCAATTTTTCTCTTCCTTAGTTCTCACTTGAAAACACGCCACTAGATAAATAGTATTATCCCCAATTTATGGATGAGGGGAGTGAGGCCCAGGGGCACTTAGCGTCTCCCTGACCGTACGCGTTCAGTCACTAGTGATGATGGGGTTGAGACTCAGGGCCATCCGACTAGCAATCTGTGCTCCTTCCGTCAAATAGAACTGCTTCTAGGCCTTCCTTCTGTTTTAGTCTTCAATTCCTGTTAGTGGATAATGAACTTGTAAGGCTCTAAACCCTTTGTAATGGTTCCACACTTGGTTATTATGGGTGGAGGAAAGTCACCTTGCAGCCAGCTCTACACACAGGCGCTTCTGTGGGAGAGGGACCCAGGCTCCGAGCCAGGAGGAGAGACCCCAGGAAGGATGGGCCGCCCATGGATTTCTCCTTTGTGTCTTCTGGGACTTTTTCAGGCTACGTAAGCATTTTACCTTCAATAGAATATGTGGTTTAAACACTAAAGGGCTGCACAAAGACACAAAATTCCAGCCCTCCTGAGCTCAGGCTCAGGCCTGGATGGCTTGGAGCTATCCACATGTACAAAATTGAGGTGAGGTTTCAAAGAAATGGCACTGCTTTTCTTATTGTAGCAAAATATACAAAACATAAAATTTACCATTTTAACTATTTTTCAGTGTGCAATTCAGTGTCATTAGAAACATTTACAATGTTGTGCAACCATCACCACCACCATCTCCAGAACTTTTTCATTGGCATTGATCTTTGAAACAATGTTTTCTACGTGTGGGAGTGAATTTGTTGGTCAGAGGGAAGGTGTCACATGGTGGGCTAAGAATGAAATCCATGTGGTGGCTTCCTTCCTGTCACACTCCCCCTGGGGACAGGGAAATGCATCTTCATGAGGAGCTGGCTTCTGTAATGTATTCTAGGCCCGCCATTTCTGATCAGGGCTGTGATCCTGGGTAAGCATCCATTTCCTTATCTTTAAAATTAGGGGTTCAGACTAAGTGATGCCTAACTCTCTTCCAGATTAAAAATCTACAATTCTGTGAATAGACGTTCAAAGAGACCTCATCCTCCTCAAACTAGTCTCTTCAGTGTGCTCAGAACCTCACGTCACTCCAAAAACCCAAGGCTCCTCATGACCAGTTTGGGTTGTCCAAGAAAACCAGTCTCACCACTGTCCAGACCCCAAATCATATTGCTCAGTGTAATCGCCCAATTTATTCACCAGGCTTGACCTTGACTTCCTTTTGGCTGTTACAAAATATCTACTCTCAAAAGACTCTGAAAAACAAAATCCACAGGGCCAAGAGCGTCAGCCACATGAGAAGCTGTCAGGGAGGATGTGGAGACAGATGTTTGTAGCTGGAATGTTTAAAGATGTAACGTCATTAAGGAAAATTCAGAACATCAGGCTCTGAAAGCAGAAGAGTCATGCGGTGTCATGCTGAACCTGCATCGCTTAGAAGAAACTCAAAAACCTCGACAAACTCTGCTATGGTCTGAATGTTTGTGTCTCCACAAAATCCATATGTTGAAACCCTAATTCCCAAGGTGATGGTGTTAGGAGGGGGGCCTTTGGGAGGTGATCAGGTCATGAGGGTGGAGACCCCATCATGGGATTAATGCCCCTATAAGAAGAGACCACAGAGAACTCCCTGACCTTCCCCCATGTGAGGAACAGAAAGCAGAGCAAGCGGAACTTTAACCACCCAGCCACAGGGCTGGCCTCCTTCAACTCAACTTTTGCTCCAGTTGGTTTGGTAGACCCCAAAACGTACACTGAGCACCCACCTACTCATCATGCATCCATGCTGCCGAAGGAAAAGTGGCAACATTCATATTGCCTGACGAGAGGGAGCATTTCCCTTGCTGGGTGAGATGGGCCATTTTCAGTGGTTTACACACTCTGAAGTGGTCTGTAGAATGTTAGAGGACTCGCTACGGTCCCCTCCTCATGCTGCCCCTCCTTATTACCTCTGTCAGAAGGATCCAAGGCAGAGGGAATTCAAATGCGTTCACTGTTCATGAGCATAAAGTTACACAGCTGACTTTCTAAACCAACAGAGCAGAATGGACACATGTAAATCATGTATTCCCCATCCAAGCGATACTTTTGGAGGCTGTCTTAATCCATTCAGACTGCTATAACAAAACTATCAGACATTAGGTGGCTTAAACAAAAGACATTTATTTCTCACCATTCTGGAGGCTGGAAGTCCAAGATCAAGGCACTGGCAGATTTGGTGTCTACTAAGGACTCTCTTCCTGGTCCATGGATGGCCATCTTCATGGGCGGCCCAGGCTGACAGGTTCATCAACCATGCTGTGGCAGGCGTCCCACATACAAAGTAGAGGAAGATTGGCACAGATGTTAGCTCAGGGACCATCTTCCTAAAGCAAAAAAAAAAAGAGAAAGATTGCAGATGTATGTTAGCTCAGGGTGAATCTTCCTCACACATAGACAAAAAAGTTGAATTGAGCAAGTCAGCCTTATCCAAACTGTGGGAAAAAAGAGACCCCCGTGAGCAGAATCCCCATTTTCAGTTCCTCTCTGTCAATCTCTCTCTCTGCCTCTCTCTTTGATTCTCTGTCTCTCTGTGTCTCTGTCTGTCTGTCTCACACACGCACACGCACACACATGCACGCCCCTTCCCCTCTTCCTAGTACAATGAAGGGGACGGCGCCCTCGGCCCTGGCAGGGTGACACAGGCAGCTCTCTCTCCGGCCGGTTGCCCTTCCTTGCCCCTCTTCCTTCTGCATCTTGTGCAGTTTATCTCGGCAGGATTAATGCTACAGGAAATTTTCCCATTATCTTCCTTTGGTTCTGGAATTTTTCCTGAAATAATCTGTGTATTTCTCCAGTTCATCCTGTGCTGAAATTTATTTGTTGCATGCTCTACTGCTAACTCCTAATTTGAACAGAAACACATGTCTCATGTCTGCTCTCTGTAGTTCTCCAGAGCCAGAGAACCAGGGACCAACCCCTGCCCCTACCCTTATATTAATACAAAAAAAACAAATAAGCATTAACATTTTGGAACAGATAGGATGTAGATCCCAGGGTCTCTTTCTCCAATTCTTGATCATTTTCTTTTTATTAGATATTGCTGCTATTTCCGTCTGGCTTTGGTATTGATCAACATATTTTTTTTTTAATAATTTTATTTATTTATTTTTCCCCCAAAGCCCCGGTAGGTAGTTGTATGTCATAGTTGCACATCCTTCTAGTTGCTGTATGTGGGACACAGCCTCAGCATGGCCAGAGAAGCGGTGCGTCGGTGCGCGCCCGGGATCCAAACCCGGGCCGCCAGCAGCGGAGCGCGCGCACTTAACTGCTAAGCCACGGGGCTGGCCCCAACATATTTTTTAATAGTTTATTTTCTTCAGGAGCAGGGACTCTGAGGCCCTATGTTGGGTTGATTTTGATGCAAAACAAATATCAGGCTGAGGGGATGTTGCACCACATTGGAAAGAAAGGTCACGGCCTTTCTGGAGGGCTCTGAATCCCCGCAGGAGGGCAGCTCAGATAATCCCAGAGCTGCCCTGCCTGGAAAGGAGGGGAATTGACTGATTCATCATTGCTCCGAGGAATCCAGACAGAATAATGGGGAGACGTCAGTCAGCCCATAGGTCAATGCTTTCACCTCCCATGTTCCACGCCCTGCAACCAATCCACATTGTGGATGGAGTGGCTTATGGGTCGTTCACCAGAACTGAGTTTTCTTGATCACATCACACTGGAGTTAGTGAACATTGTCTTGGCAGAAAATATCATTTTTACATCAGTGTATCATAGAGACCAGATTGTGATTCATGTTCTCCTTTGTTGTCTAAAAGTGGCTGGTGATGTTGTTATAGGGTCTCCTTTTTCAGAACTATTTTCCCCATTTTTCTGATGAATCACTGAGGCCACGTGGAAACTCTCACTTGTCGCATGCTAACTGTAAATGCGATCAGCGAGGAGTGTACATCTCCCCCTCTGCGTGTGCGGCTCTTACAGCAAGGGCTGCGTTATCCCGTCCACTGTACCCAGGGCCAAGCATGACCCCTGGAACGTGGAAGCGACCGGATCAAGGTTGAGTTGATTTTTAAAATTAAGAGAGTAAACAAGCTGTTTGCTATTCATTACCAAATTTTCAAAGTACGAAGCCACCTCCTGAAGCAATTTTGTGTGTGTGTGTGTGTGTGATAATAAAAGTTTATTTTTGTTTTGTCACCAAGTTTTGGGGTAATTTGTTATGCAGTAGTTTGTAATTTATACATTGAACATGATATAAGTTGAGATTTTGCCATGAGATGGTTAACTTAATTCACTTAAGAAAAAAGCCAAATACTCACAGTCAATTAGAAGGAGATGTTGGTAAGCAGAATGAAGAAAATAATTGGAAAAGGAAACATCAACAGGAAATTAACTGTAGCCAGGTCCCATGTTGTGGCAGAGACTGGCTACCTGGTCACCAATTTCTTCTTCTGCCTGGATAGACTAGCCGCCCCTGTGGTTCAATGTGGCAATGAGATTGAGCACCAAGCCGACTGAAGGTGTAGACTTCCCGTGAGCCCTCCATTCTGTCTCGTTTCTATCTGCCAGCTAGACATTGGCACGCAGGGTGATCTTGGAAACCACGTGATGAAGATGACAGAGCCTCCATCAGTCTTAGTTCCTGACTAGCCATGGAGCAGACAGCCCCCAACCCAGGCCCCTGGAGTATCTGCCATCCTCAGTGTGACCTCGAAGCCATTCTCAGGCAGCTTCCTCAGCCACCACATTGGAGAGAAGGAGTAAAGGCGAGCTGGTTCCTAGCCACTTCAGCAAGGATGCGATACACGTCATTGCCCCGTCCATTGGTGCACATTAGTGGTTTGGCCCCAGTGGAATGGAAAGGAGCTGGGAGATGTAGTCTCTGGGTGAGCCGCTACTCTCCAGCATGTCTCTACACAGAGGTAACGGGGAGTGGATCTCTGGTGCCTGTGCCACTGTCTACCCTTCTCCTTACACTAGACCCAGGGAGACAGCCGACACACCCACCCAGATGTCACCTCCAACTCCACATCCAGAACTCCAGGCTGTGTAGGCATCTTCATAAGGTCTGCATGTCTATGAGGCACCCTCTCTGTACCAGGGGATTTTGCAGAAGATATTTTAGTGTGCAGAGTCGCTTGCAATCTTTTGTATTGGTGAGCTGTAGAAAACCTATTTTCTTTCCAGTTATTAAAAATGGTGGAAGAAGTTGTCATTGCATTTAGTTAAATACCTGAGTTAAAGAGTTTGTTACCCCTGGGTATGTTCTAATATACACCCAGAATAAGGCTCTGGCGTTTTCTTGAGGATTATAGTGCAGACCGTATATATTTTGCTTTGCCTGTTTTACCATCTTTAAAAGTGACCTTTCTGTAGATATATTTATGTGTGTGTGTACCCTAGATAGATAGATAGATACAGATACATATATATACACATATACATACATATGTATAATACACACAAGCACACATATATATATTTGTTTATATCTATATCTATCCTAAAGGAGTGAAATATTTTTGTAAAAGGCAATTAGGATCCTTTGACAAAATCAGAGAAGAAACCCTTCTCACGGCTCTACACCTTCACGTTGGCGCAGGCATCCATCCAATGGCGGGTGACTCTGCAAAGGAGCTGTCCTGGGACATCTGGGTGGGAATCTGTTTATTCCAAGGAAAGGAAGAGAGATGTGCTGTTTCGCTTAAAGCAGAATTCATCATTTACACAACCTCTCCACACACCCACGTGGGACTTTGAAATCATTTTAGGAACCTTAATTAATGAAGCATCACCACATGCCTATGGGCTAGATGAGAAATATTATCCCACTTTTGCTAGGAGGCAGGCTGGCGCAGGAGTGTGAGCAAGCTTTTGAAGGTCACCTGGTGAGTTAATGAAACCCCTGCAAATACATCTGTCAGCAGCCCTTTTTTCTGTCTGCTGTTAGCCCACTGGTTTTAAACCTTTCCCCTGAGTATTGGTTTTCCAAAGGATTCTTCTGGGGCCTGGGTTATGGTGGATAAAATGCTGGCCACTGGACTCTGGCTTCCATCCTTCCTGCAGGTGGGCTGGGATCCTCAACGACTGAGAGTTTCAGGATGAATGTACATAAGATCTGACACTTCTCTTGAATATATATTGTCCTTGTAGTCTTGAGCTACCTTGAGTTCTGTCTCAGAACCTCAGTTATAACTTTATAAATAAATTCCAACGTGGGCTTTAAAGAGATTTTCAAGGTGCCTTTCATCTCACATGGAATTCTGGTTGCATATGCTTTGTAACTTCCAAAAAAACATTTTCATAATAATAGTCAAGATCAAATGAAGGTGTTATCATTGGATATTTCTCAGCCCTCCATTTACGTGTGTATCTTTAGGAAGGAGAGTGTCAGCACCCATGCTGATCTTTGTTGTGGCCTGTCTCGCAGAGCATTTTATTAAATTCTTTTTGAGATTCTGCATGAATAAACATACGCCTGGAGCAGCATAAAGGCTGGTTTCGTAGTCTGTGTGAAGTCTTACTGAATTTTGAATTTTGACGAATCCTGTGAACAATGCACACAGCCTTTGTACTCTACTTTAAAAAGAAGACACTGAAAGGATCTAAAACCTTTTGGATTCATTCAGAGGAACTGTGTCCCTTTAGTCCAATGAACCTCACAGTGTTAGGTGGATGGTGTGGGGGTGCAAAGGGCGAAGGGGGAGTGCCCCCCATGCCACCCACAGGCAGTGCAGAGTGTAGGATGCTCAGGAGCGTCTGGCTCAGAGGGGCTTTGCTTCAGGTCTTGGCTCTCCTATCAGCACATGACATTGGGAGCGCCATTTAATGCCTGAGCCAGAGGTTAGTTCTCTGCATAGTTAGAGAGCACTACGACCTTGAGTGGTTGTGGTGAGGACGAAATGAAAGGAAGTGTACAAGAAACCTAGGATTATGCCTGGCACAGAGTATGTACTCTGCAAACCTTGTTCCTTTTCTCTCTCTGATGCGTGGTTTCCATGAAATCGAGGAGAAGAAAAATGGCTTTCTAGAGTGCATGACAGTTATAATGACACAGAAATTCAAATAATGAGGAGCTCATTATAGGTATTCAGAGAAAGATACATATTTACCTCTATAAATAAATGTTAATATTCGTGTATATAAACATATGTTAGAAAAACACACATCTCCCCTTGCATTTAGGATGAAGATGTTCTAGAGGTTGTCAGCTCTCTCTCTCTGAGAACTGGAGCTTCAGTTAGGAGCTTTAAGTTGTACATTTCACTGATGAGAGATTTGGTATGCATAAATGGATACCAGAGACAAATAGAACATAATTGGCAATGAGGATCGTTGGGGATAATTTTATTTCAAAATCTGTATAAATGATTGGTAGAAGTAATAGAATCTAAATCCTCTAAATCTGTATACCAAGCTCATTCATTTCCTCATTCATTCATCCATCCATCCATCCGTCCATCCATCCATCCGTCCTACAGTGGTTGAGCACTGCTGTGTGCTATACACTATACTGGACACTGTCACAATGCAGCCGTGGGGACATGCAGGAGGCCCTAATTCAGACAGTGGTAAATTCTGTAAGTGAGGCATAAATAAAGCTTTATGGGGTCGCAGCGGAGGGAACTGAGTGCCATGTGATCCTGTGGCCCCAGAGAACAGCAGGAGGCAGCACACCTTCCGGCGTGTAGTTGCAGGTGAACATAAGGAAGACTCTCAGAACACCTTAGGCAGAAACCAGGCTGCAAGTCCTTTCATAATTACAGCAGACGTGCAACCTATCAGGACAAGGGACCTCTCACTTCGGAGAGCAGTACCTGAAATTATTAAAAGGGCAAAAGGGCTTCTTTATAGGGATCTTAACAACAAAACCTTTATTTGCAAAGATAATCTTGAGAGGCACTACAATTCTAACTGTGGCTGGCTCATGAAAAAGTGGTGGTAGTTTAAGTGTACCAGCTAGATCCCATGGGCATGAGCACACTTCCTGGAAGCCTGAAGCAGGAGTGAGGAGGACCACTTCCCCGGGGCTGGTGGCCGAGCTGAGGAACTCAGGCCCCTCTCTGTGCCATGGGCCGGAGACCCCAAAGGGGTCCAAGAAGAGAGAGGTTCTTAAGAATGTCAGAGATGTCTGTCTAGACCAGCACAGTTAGTAGACAGAGAACGGGAGCCCTGTGTTTGTTTGTTTGTTTATTTATTTATTTATTTATTTATTTATTTATTTATTTTTGTGAGGAAGACCGGCTCTGAGCTAACATCTATTGCCAATCCTCCTCCTTTTTTTCCCCCCAAAGCCCCACTAGATAGTTGTATGTCATAATTGCGCATCCTAGTTGCTGTATGTGGGGCGCGGCCTCAGCATGGCCGGAGAAGCGGTGCGTCGGTGCGCGCCCGGGATCTGAACCTAGTCGGCCAGTAGCGGAGCGCGCGCACTTAACTGCTAAGCCACGGGGCCGGCCCGAACCCTGTGTTTAATTTCAATTTTCTAGTAGCCGCAGTTAAACAGAGTCCAAAGGAACAGGCAGATTAAGTCCAGTTTGGACCAGTCACATTTAAGCACTGGGAGTGGCCAGTGGCACCATATCGGATGGCACAGCTCTAGGCTTCGAAGCGGCTGCTGTGGGAAGCAGACCACCGTGTGCCCCCAGACCGCTCGGAGACCACTGTTCCAGGCAGCTGCCAGGACTTGGTGGGTCATGTGTCCACCTGGCTGGGTTTTCCCATTGTGCTACCTGATAAATGGAGACACGCGTATGAAATCTGGAAATGGCTTCTCATTATCCTTTTGCACACAGGGATTTCATCTAATGTTTTACTGTTAAATTATAATGATGTTTAATAATAATTTCCCTGTAATAATCTTAGGAACACAAAGTTGCACACATTTAACATGAAAGCATGTGAAGAAAGTGTTCCATAGAACACAAACACTGTTTTAAGAATTAGATTTTACCTTTGGCTCAATAACTAACAGATGAGTTCATACGAGAATATTCACTGTAAAAACCTGTCTTCCGATGTTGGTTGCAGATTAGGAGTAATAATGCTATTCCTTACCTGACATTTTTAAATTATTTTTTTTAAGTGCTGTGAGCTCTTCAGAAGAAAAGTGTATAAAACCAAATTGGTATCATAATTATCATCACCTACAATTCCCTCTGGACAGCACTGTTACAGTAGGTCAGGAATTGGTCTGGAGAGACTTTCTCGTGTAAGTAAAAATGTGAAGACAACTCAAATAATGACTTCTGTCTTAGTCAGCTCTGGCTGCCGTAACAGGATACCACTGACTGGGGGCTTAAACAGCAGACATGCATTTCTCACAGTTGTGGAGGCCAGACATCTAAGATCCAGGAGGCTGGATTCAGCTCCTGGTGGGGACCCTCTTCCTGGTTTGCAGAGGGCTGTCGTGTTCTGTCCTCACCCGGTGGAGAGAGAGAGACCCCTTGTGCTTCTTCCTGTAAGGGCACTAATCCTATCTGACTAGGACCCCACCCTCATGACCTCATTTAACCCTAATCACCTCCCAAAGGCCCCATCTCCAAGTACAGTCACCTTGGGGGTTAGGCTTCAATATATGAATTGGGAAGGATGGGGCAGACACAATTCAGTCCATAGCAGCTTTCAAAACCAATTCCACCATAATATATATATGAGCTGGCCCCTGGTGTAGGCAATATCAGACCCTTGAGGGAAGGTCGAGCAGAAGGTGTGAAAAGGGACCATGCATTGACTTTTGTCACTAAGAGTCTCCCTCTCTCCACTGGCGTTTGCTAAAACACGGCTCTGCGTTGATCAGATATGAACACAATTTTGACTACATCTTGCCTCTACTGAATGTCTGGAAAACATAGAGCCATATTTCAACTACATCACATACTGACTGTACAGGTGGAGGGACATCTATCTTGTTCAGCCTGGCACGTTGTCAGCACGCAACAAATATTTGTTTAATAAATCAAAGAGTTGGAGATCAGCTGCAATATTTTGTAAGAAAACAGAGTTGGACTCTGCAGCAGCTCTGCCTGGCACCCAGACTGCAGCTTCCTGGGCACTGACCCAGGGATGCAAGAAAGGTGACTGTCCCTTATTTATGAAACAAGTATTTACTCAACGCTGACTGGGTGCCAGGCTGCACCACAGACAAGACAGGCCCTCGAATTTAGGGAAACAGAAAATAAACAACTGGAGTGCCCCCACAACTAGTGAGTCAAATATGTGTGCTTTTCTTCGTTTCCCACATATGATTTCATCTTTGTCGTGAGCTATATTTCCCACCTCAAGATGCCTCCTGGCTGTGCCCCTCTGGGTGCTGGAGGAGACCTACCACCCTCACGGCATGGGGGTGGCCCTGGCTGGCCCTGCCTGGCTCCTGGCTCCAGGCCATGCACCTCGCAGATGTGCAGCCTTCCGGCTCCTTCCATGAAGATTCCTGCCCCGTCCCCGCTCTCAACTGGATGGCCTCTGCATTTCTTCCCTAAGCAGATGGTTCCTACCTGTGTTTCCTGCCATGAGTCCTCGGTACCCGTGACTTATAGGAAAACGCGTTCCCTTCTCCATGCTCTGCCCGCCAGACATACAGACAAGGAAGCTCTGGAATTCAGGAACTCCTCCCCATTTTTTCTCAACAAAGCTTTCTCTGCAGGTGACTAGCTCAGACGGATCTCCAGAGCCACTGTGGAAGTCCCATGCTTGACACACGGCTTGCTTTCTCTTTGCACTCCTGTGACAATGATCCCAGATCTGCCCATGCTCTGGGCACCTCCACCTGATGCCAGGGAGCATGTGAAGTGTCAGCGAGGACCCAAATAATTTTCCTGTATCGCAAATAAACAAAGGAAAAGAAAATTGCAGGCAGTGCTGAGTGCTGCAGAGGAGGTCACAGGGTCGTCTGGTTGAGGTGTGGGCTGTGCTGGTTCCGGTTTTGCTCATCTCCTCCCCACCTCAGGCGGAGAGCCAGAGCTCAGGCTCCTCTTTCTCACCCAGGGGCCTGCCTGGGGGAGGCGGTGGCAGGAAGCCGCTCTTCTAAAGCACCTGCTTACCTAAATGGGCGGGGTCAGCGGGGAAGGAGGGGAAAGGGTGTTTCAGAGAAGCCTCACACGTATTAGTTAAAACGATTTTTGGTGATTATTAAATCCACAGTTTGGGATGAATTAATAACAACTAAAAGTGGCTGCAGGGGCTGGGGGAGGGGGGAGGGGAGTTGTTGCTCAGCGGGTTCTAAGTTCTGTTATGCGGGGTGAGTGTGCTCTAGAGCTCTGCCCGCGGTCAACACTGCTGTACTGTGCACATCAAAATGTTCTGATAGGGTAGATCGCACGTTAAGTGTTCTTCACACACACCCACAAAAGAACAGAAGGAGGATTTTTTTGAGGCGACGGATATGTTTAGTACCCTGATTGTGGCTCTGGTGTCACAGGTGTGTGCGTATGTCCAAATCCATCAGGATGTATGCATTGCACTTGTGCAGTGTTTGTGTATCAGTTATACCCCAATAAAGCTAAAAAAAAGAAAGTAAAGAAATAACAGCTAAGTATTCTTTTCTTAAAAAGTGTTTTCCAGGACTTACATGTATGTGTATTAGGGGGAAGTGGGTGAGTATGGAGGGGGGAAGATAGGGAAGGAAAACCACCATAATTTGTGGAGCAGTCGCCGCAAACTGCGTGAAACACGTTATGTAAGTAAGCTCCCCTGTTTGGTCCTCAGACAGCCCTACAAAAGTATCCAACAGTGTTACCCCATTTTGCTGATGATGGAGAGGAAGGCACTTGCCCCAGCCTGCAGCTGTGGGTCTGGGGACCCCGCACAGGTCTCTCTGCAAGGTCTGCCCTCTCTTTGTCCACACCCCGGGGCTGCCCACCGGAAGCTCCACGGGAATAAATTCTGCTCCAGTCGGTAGATCTTTATTATTTGCTTTCTAAAACCTCCTGACTGTAGTTCTTCGGCTTTTTCCATGTTTTTAGTAAACTCAAAGTGAAACATCCATTTGCTTGGAGTTCAGTCATTTTGGGGACAGTTTCTTAGGTGTCTGTATTCTCGGCTGTGAGCATGTAGCTCTCATAGCTGTGTGGCTGGCTGGCTGCTCTTGGACTCCACCTCCCGTGGGGAGAGAACTTTCTGGAAGAGGAAAAAGCCAAAGGAATAAACAGGAGGAAGGTCCATGGGGGCATTTTTACTCCAAGATTTCACATGTAATGGGAGGGACCTGGGATCCTGAAGCACAAAGTGTGTCTATAAGACGGATCCTCTGGGTATTGAGCTACAGTGCTCAGCCCCTGATGTTACCCACTAGCTTTAGAATTCATTTTTCCTTTTCAAAGGCCAACTTTTTGTTAATGGAGAATCAGTGAAGTTCCTGCGTCCGTGCTTTTAGACATCAACACCCAGGCAGCCCTTCTCCTTCAGCACCACTGCTCCTACCACACGGACGGACGCTCCAGAATCAGCAGAAGGCCTCACTGAGGAGAGACTCCAGGGACGGGAAGGGTCGAGTGTCTGGCGGTGTCTCCCCTCCAGGCCCCTCTTCTCCCTCCTCTGATCTGAGGTTGGGGATTATGTTTCTCACACGGGCTAATTAAGTCCTGCGTCTGGTTCCTCCCCAGACCTTCCTCACGGTCTGCGCTGTCCTGCTAGGCACGCTCTGTTGATGCATCCCAGCATCCTCTCTCTCTCACTGGAATCACGTATGAAGTACAGAGAGAGGGGATCCTGAAGTGTATTTATCTCCCTAGTAAATGGAGCAGCTAATGCTCTCTGAAAGTAAAGAGATGTGGTCGTTACCCGCTCTGCGAGGAGAGGGAGGAGGCCCAGAAGAAGGCGTAACCACCCAGACTTCCAGCCGACTTATTTCTCCCATTGCAAAGGTCAGTTGGTGGAATCGCGGGAGAGTTTTATTGCATTTTCCAATGCAGAGGCCATTTTAATATTCATGAAATTGCAACCTAAGCCGAAAGAAAGGTTACATCAATAGCCAGTCAGTGTGTCCTTGAAAGGGAACTAAAGTATATCTAGGAATTTCTGTGTTAGCAACTGGATTCCGCCTAAAGGAGCAGTAGGGCTGGAGAGTGGCGGAGTGCCCAGCGTGGGTCACCTTGAGCCCCAGGTGCAACGTGGCAGGCGGGCGTGGGAACTGAGTGCGGCGGGTGAGGCGGCTGGTCGATAATGGCAGACGAGACACAGGCTCGCTTATGTAGGGAAGCCTCTGTGCGTGCTTGAACAGGGGAGAAGTGTGAGGTTCCCAGGCTTCTACTTATGAACAAAGTAGTAAACGAGATTTTTAAAATAGTGATAACACACTTGCACCAAAACAAGCAATAAAAAGCTTATAACGAAAGTAGAATATCTCAGGAAAATGGCAACAACGATAGTCCATTAACAACTGAGAATATTAATGCATTTTTTTAAAGAAGAAAACAGAGCAAGAAAAGAAACAAGTGGCAATTGTTCTTAATCCAATAAAGTAAATTAAATTTATATGACTGTACTTTAAAAATAAGTAAAATTTTAAAATACTTCTAATAGAGCTTCAGGAAGGATAAAGAAGCAAGATGTTACATAAATGCAAGGAAAATAATGTATCAAGTACACTTGCTGCGTGAACATTCTGGGGCACTGTCCCTGCAGATCAGTATTACATGGATCACCATTATTATTAGTTAACGTACTCTAACACTCTCTGGCACTACGAGACTAAGTTGAAAAGGCACGTATCTGAAGTCACATTTGATATAATCAAGTGTCATTCATGCAGAGATGGATCATAACGTAGTAATCGTAGGCACACCCAGCTGAAATAAGACTGGTGCGAGCTGGACAATTATGACTAAGAATAATTGCGTATGAGGTGTCCTAAGTGGTTTCGTCCATGTCAGTGGTGAAACTGAGGGTAACACGTGGCAGGTGCCCTTCTCTAGAGGTGAGCCGGAGGGTGGACAGTGTCCTTCCAGGTCCCGTCCAGGCCGACACCATGGGCTACACAGCAAGGTCGACTTGCCTGGACTTTGGAGCCACAGGGGGCTGGGTTTAAAGCTTGCTCCAGCTCTTCCCATTCTGTGACCGTGGCAGGTGACTTAATGACTCTGGTTTGGTTTCCTTCATTAAATATGAGCATAGAATCGCTCTATCTTAGAGAGTTGTGGAAATGAGAAAGAGCACATGTGAAGTGCCTGGTCCTCGGGGGGTCTGCGGTCACAGTAGCTGCCATTTCTCTGACTTCATGGGGCTTCTGAAGCTATAGATCTTCAGTGTGGCCCCATTTGATGTGGATAAATCACATGTTTATTTTACATTTTGCTTAAAATAATGAGCCCTCACAACTTTCATGAGATGTAAACCTATCACTGGATCGTATAACTTTGTTTGAAACAGTGGCCTGGGCCTTCAGGAGAACTAGTTAAAATGCTGGCTCTGCCCTTGACAAGTTCTGTTGTACTTATGCTCCATAGGCCTCAGTTTCCCCTTCAGAAAATGGGCAACCCTACAAGGTTTGCGTGAGAGAATGCCGTGTAGTGTCTGGTGCATAACAGAACCATGATAACTGGCAGTACACACTGTCATCGTCACGGTTGCTCTCTACACTCATGTCTCTGATAATATGTGTATTCCTTTGAGGAAAGTGTGTTCTTTTTCTTCAGTATTCCTCACAGATCCTGACAAAGCAATACACGATTATTTGGTGTTCAAACTATTTTATTAATATATTTCTTAATTTTACAGTCAGTTTCCTGGATTATAATTAACAAACCAGCCGTTTATCCCTAAATTTAGTGCTCTTTCCTGGCTCAGTGATTACTTTACGTGTCTTTTTGTTTATATAGCCAATCGCTGCTGTTTCACTGGGGTCGGTCATTAGCTCAGCTGTTTGTTTGGACCTTACACCGTGAGTCATTTCACCGGGGTTGACTATTTAACTCCCGAGGATAACTGCAGTTTTAAAGCACTCGTTTAATTGGCTTCAAGCCCTTAGTGACAGGAGCAACGTGCAAACACGACCAGGACACTTTGCTGCAGCCTGCGAGTCTAGAGAAATGAGCTGACATTGACAGTCAAAGACCAGAAGCTCAGTCTGCCACAGAACTAGCAGCCTGTGCTCTGAGTGCTGGTGCCCTGCTGTCTGTGTCGCATATGGAGACCTTCCTTTCCTTCCCTGGCCTCTGGAAGAAGGACACTCCCCTTGCCTCGTTTTAGTGAAGGATGTCTGCTATTCTTCAGCATGATTCTTTTTTTTTTTTTTTTAATTTTTAGAGTAATTTATTATGCAACACCTAACTGATACATCATCCAGGGATAAATTTAGGAAGACTCGAAGTGGAAGGGATACAGAAATCTCTTCTGCTGAGTCTCTCAGGGCTGCCAGAGGCTTACCAAAAAAGTTTAAGGGGAAGGTCACTATATTAAAACTGTCCTAATAAATGATCTATGAATATCGAGAATTCAATTATAGCATTCAGGCAAAACTCCAGGTAAATGTTGATTGCACTTTGAAAACATCCATCCAAATGCTTGCATTGTAAGGACACAGTGGTATGCATGGCGTCTATAAAGGGACCTATCTGAAGCCAAGGAAATGGAATGTTCTCTGTCCCTGGAAGGATGAGATGGGGAACGTGTTTCTGCATCTCTTGGGTGGTAGGTGTGTGCCTGTAGCAGAGTGGGGTTCGTCTGGCTGTGAACTTGATTATGTGATCGAGGTCACCCCCTTTCTCTCCTTGCTCTGTTTCCCTTCCATCAAACAACCCTTGGATTATAATTGGCTTTCTGTCTATACTTGTTCACAGGAGAGAACACGCTTATCCATAAAAACTGACATTTCATCTACTTAATAGTTACATTTCTCATTGTAAATTAATGAATTGGGCTTGTCTGTTTTATAGATCGTCTCTGTAAGCTTGATTAATGCATTTGTTGTGCTACCAGTGTGATTTCAAACCGATAAGTCTAGGGTGCAGAGAATGGTGAATTCACCAAACACAGGCTCTTTTTCCTTGAGTGCCAGCTGGGCACCTCGACTGGCAATACTTGACCTCATTTGTACCTTTTCTTCAAACAGGTCCCCTGATGCCCAGACAGATGCTCTTTTCACTTATCCATGAGGTTAATTGTAATACTAGCTAATGTTCCTGAGGGCTCAGTAGGTGCCAGGCATTGATTTTCTTCACCATGATCCTTGACCAGAGTGGTAGGATGGTCGCAACATTGGCCACAGTGAGTTGTATCTGCTTCTAAATATCTTTTTGAATTTCTGGTGAAAGAAGTCAGTAAAAGTCAGATGAAATAGAGTGGAAAGAACTTGTGGTAAACAGTAAGTCTGAATCACACTCGATCTTCACAGGCCCAAGTTGTGCCCATTTTGATGTCCCCACATCTGTGAAGCTTCCCCAGTTCTATGTGATGTGCTCTCTACACTTACAATGCCCCTCATCCTCCTGCGTCCGTCCTGTACTGCCTGTCTACCTCCTATTTTGAGTTAGAGTCACATGTGATCATGTCTTAAATCACTTACTGAACTAGGCACCATGATTCATCTTTGTATATTTACTACATTTAACTAGATTGCTGAATAGTGCATATTTCATTGTATAAATATGTAATAATGATTTCTAGACATATGAAAGATGCTCAGCCTTTTTAATGATGAAAGGAAAATTTTTTTATGAAGTGTTTTATTTTTTCTCATCATATTGGCAAAGATCAAAACATTTCTTAATGCACTACACTGGTGAAGGCCTTGGATACTCCTTCCTATGACTGATGCAACTTCTTTCAGGGGAATTTAAGATGCATAGGAGTCACATCGGCAAAGGGTGGAGTAGGCAGCTCCAAGTGCCAGTCCACCCACAGAAACATCAAGAAACAAGCAGAAACAGTCAGAAACGACCTTGTCGGGACACTGGAAAATAGTCAGAAGTTTACAGCAATCAAGCAAATGCTAATCAAGAAAAAGGCAACTTATAAAAGATAAGAAAGCTCTGTGGAATTTTTATTTGCCCCAGCCCTACTCACTCACCAAATTTTATGCTATGTATATTTTACCACAATAAAAAAAAAAAAAAAACCCTCTTTGCATGGGAGAATTTAGAAAGCCACACACATACACAGTATACATGTTCAGGAAAGACCTGAGAAGACTCTAGGCTTTCACTTCAGGATGATCCTAGGTGCATTGCAAACTTGCCTAAGTGTCGCAGGGATGCCTCGGCACAGAGAAAATCTACAAAGACTGGGGAAAAGTGTTTTTGTATGTTCTTTTTTTGGTATGTTTTTAGCTCCTGGCATTTAAGGAAATCTCTGTCAAAACACAAGCTGGACACAAGCTCAGAAACAGAGACTTTGGTGACCACATACTACAAAGAATATAGTCTTTGTAAAAATAAAGTTTGGATTACTGTTGCCTTTAACAATCAAAAAACAGCCAACCCTGGTGAAGGTTTCCAGAGTCACCACATTATAATCTTTAATGTCCAATTTTCAATTAAAAAATCAAAAGGCATACAAAGAAACAGGAAAGTCTAGCCCATTCAAAGCAACAAAGTAAATTGAAAGAAGCCATCCCTGAGGAAGTCCAGACATGGAACTTATAATAGACAAAAATTTTTAACACAATGGTCTTAAATATGCTAAAAGCACTAAAGGAAATTGGGAAAACAATGTATGAACAAAATGAGAATAGAATTGGATAGAAATTTTAAAAACCAAACAGAAATTCTGGAGAAGAAAAGTACAATAACTGAAATGAAAAATTTGCTACAGAGATTCAACAGCAGACCTGAGCATACCGAAGAAAGAATCCACAAAATTTAATGCAGGACGACTAAAATTATAGTCTGAGGAACAGAAAGAAAAAGTAATGAAGAAAAATGAAGAGAGCATACAGGATCTGTGGGAGGGACATCAACAAGTAGATCAATATACATATTATGGGAGTCCCAGAAGGAGAAGAAGGAAAGAAAGGAGCAGAAATAAGATTTGAAGAAATTATAGCCAAAAACTTCCAAAAATTTTAGGAAGCATATGAATTTACAAACCTAAGAAACTTAATGAACTTCAGGTAGGCTAAACACAAAGATAATTTTACAAAGACGCATATAATTAAACCGTTGAGTGACAAAAAAAAAAAATAGAAATCTTGAAAGCGGCAAGAGAGAAGTGACTCATCACTTACAAGGCACTCTTAAAATGTTGTCACTTGGTTTCTCATCAGAAACCATGGTGGCTAGAAGACAGTAGGATGGTATTTAAAGTGCTGGAAGAAAACTGTCCCAAAGGAAGTCTCTATCCACTCAACCTGTCTTTCAAAATGAAGGTGAAATGAAGACATTACCATACAAACAAAAAGTGAGGGAGTTCGACACGACTAGACCTGCTGTACAGGAAGTGATAAAAGGCGTCGTTCAGGTTGAAATGAAAGGATGGTAGATGGTGACTCAAAGCTGTGTGAAGAAAAATATGTTCATTAAATGTAAATATATGAGCAAATATGAAAGCTAACATAATTGTACTTACGGTTTATAACTCCATTTTTTATTTTCTACAGTAATTAAAAGACAACTGCATAAAAAGGGAATTATAAATCTGTGTTATTGAGCACACCATGTATAAAGGTGTAACTTGTGAAAAGCGATAGGAGGAATGGAGCTGTGTAGGAGCAGATTTTTTGTATGTCATTGAAGTTAATTTTGTATCATCAATTTAAACCAGACTGTTATAAATTTAGGATAATAAGTGGAAACCTAACATCCTAAATTTACCCACAAAGAAAATATCTAAAAATATATATACAAAAGGAAATTAAAGGGAAATCAAAATTTTTATCTACAAAAAAAATCAACTAAACAGAAAAGGCAGTAATGGAAGAAATGAGGGACAAATGGACATTTATATGTTGATAAAAGTGTCAATTCATTGAGAAAATATAACAATTTTAAATATATATGCACCAAGCAGAGTCCTACCATAGATGAAGCAAACATTGACAGAATTGAAGAAAGGAATAGATGGCAACAATAATAGTTGGAGACTTGAATACACTTTCAATAATGGATGGGATGTCTAAATAGAAGATCAATAAAAAAATACAGGACTTGAACAACGCTATAAACCAACTAGATCTAGTAGCTATATATAGAACATGCCACCCAACAAGGGCGAAATAAACATTCTTCTCAAGTGTACATGGAACGTTCTCCATGATAGACAATACGTCAGGCTACAAAACAAGTCTCAATACATTTAAAAAGATTGAAATCATACAAAGTATCTTTTTGACTACAATGCAATAAAGCTAGAAATCAATAACAGAGGAAAACTAGAAAATTTACAGGTATGTGGAAATTAAACAAGACACTATTAAATAACCAGTGAGCCAAAGAAGAAATCAGAAGGTAAATTAGAAGATACTTAGAGATGAATGAAATGAAAATAGAACATACTAAAACTTATAGAATGTTGCAAAGGCTGTGCTCAGAGGGAAATTAATAGCTGCAAATGCCTACATTAAAAAAGAAGAAAGGTCTCAAATCAATAACCTAACTTTACACCTTGAGAAACTAGAGAAAGTCAAAGCTAGCAGAAGCGAGGAAATAGCCAATAGTAAAGTAGAGATAATTAAAATAAAGAATAGAAAAACGGTAGAGAGTATCAACTTAAATGAACATTGATTCTTTGAAAAGATCAAAAATTCACAAACCTTTAATTAGACTGACAAAGAAAAAAGAGAGAAGACATAAACAACTGAAATAAGAAAGTGGAGAATTACTACAGACTATATAGGAATAAAAAGCATTATAAGAGAATACTATGAACAATTGTACACCAACAAATTAGATAACCTAGATGAAATGGACAAATTCCTACAAAAATGCAATTACCTAAACTGACTGAAGAAGAAATGGAAAATCTCAACAGACCTATAACAACTTAAGGGGTCAAATCAGTAATAAAAAAAACCTCCCAGGAAAGAAACGTCCAGGATCAGATGGCTTCACTGTGAATTCTGTGAAACGCATACAGAAGAATTAACACAAGTCCTTCTCAAACTCTTCCAAAACATAGAAGAAGGAACACTTCCTAACATACTTCTTGAGGCCAGCATTATCTTGATACCAAAGCTGGATAAAGAGATCACAAGTAAAGACAATTGCAGGGCCGGCTCTGTGGCTTAGCGGTTAAGTGCTCGCACTCCGCTGCTGGCGGCCCGGGTTCGGATCCCAGGCGCGCACCAACGCACCGCTTCTCTGGCCATGCTGAGGCCGCGTCCCACATACAGCAACTAGAAGGATGTGCAGCTATGACATACAACTATCTACTGGGGCTTTGGGGGGAAAAATAAATAAATAAAATCTTTAAAAAAAAAGAAAATTGCAGACTAATATCACTTATCAATATACATGCAAAAATGCTCAATAAAATAACAGCAAACCTAATCCAACAGCATATTAAAAGGATTAGACAGGTGACCAAGTTGGATTTATTCAAAGAATGCAAATCAATTACATCTCCATAATGGTGGGGGGGGAAGAAAACTCTGAAAACAAACCCAAGGAATGCAAAGGTGGTTCAACAGAAGAAGAGCAATCAATTAACACCATATTGAAAGAAGGAAAAAACCACCTGAACATCTCAATTAACTCCGAAAAGGCATTTGACAAAATCTTGTAAGTTTTCATGGTTAAAAACTCTCATAAAATTAGGAATAGAAGGGAACTTCCTCAACATGATAAAGGGCACTTCTGAGAAACCCACAGCTGAGACTTCCAGTTTCTGGTCCAGCATTTCCTAATGATAAAGGGGTCAGTTCTCCAAAAGGACATAACAATTCTTAACATGTATGCACCTAGCCAGGGAGTGTCAAAATACATGAGGCAAATACTGGTAGAACTGCAAGGAGAAATACAAGAATCCACTATTGTAGTTGGAGACTTCAACACCCCACTGTCAGCAAGTGACGGACCCAGCAGGCAGAAAATCAGTCAGGACGTCATTGAACTGAACAACTATGGATCTAATCGACATCTGTAAACTACTTCATCCAACAACAGCAGATGTACCTTCTTCTCAAGGTCATGCAGAACATCCACCAAGGTAGACCATATTCTGGGCCAAAAATCTAGACTTGGATCTCACACCTTTCACAAAAATTAACTCAAAATAGATCGTAGACATAAATGTAAAATGCAAATACACAGAAGTTAACATAGGAGAAAATCCAGGTTGTCTTGGGTCTGGCAATGACTTTTCAGATACAACACTAGAGAACAGTCCGTGGAAGAAAAAAATGATCAATCGGGCTTCATTAAAATTAAAAACTTCTGCTCTGCAAAAGACACTGTTAGGAGGAAGAAATGACAAATCACAGACTTGACAAAATCTCTGCAACACACATATCCAATAAAGGACTGGTATTCAAAACATACAAAGAACTATTAAAGCTCAATAATAAGAAAACCAAGAGAGAGACAGAAAGTATATTAGAAGATACTAAGGGTTGCGGGGAGGGAGAATGGGGAATTATGGCTAAATGGTTACAGAGTTTCTATTTGGGGTGATGAAAAGTTTTCGGAATAGATAGTGATGACAATTGCACAACATTGTGAATGTATTTAATGCCATTGATAGTTCACTTAAAAATGGTTTAAAACGGTAATTTTTCTGTTATATATATTTTACCACAATAAAAAATGTTCACAAAAAACAAAATGTAGCACCGTTTGACTCAATTATTAAATCGGAGTTCATTGCATAGAAATATGCACACGATCACATGAATAGAGGTAGGGCTATTTATTGCAGCAGGGTTTACAGGAATGAAAGACTGGAAATGAATGTAATTGTCCATCAATAAGAAAATGGTCACGGGTCTGGCCCCGTGGCTTAGCGGTTAAGTGCACGCGCTCTGCTACTGGTGGCCCAGGTTCAGATCCCAGGCGCGCACCAATGCACTGCTTCTCCGGCCATGCTGAGGCCACGTCCCACATACAGCAACTAGAGGGATGTGCAGCTATGACATACAACTATCTACTGGGGTTTTGGGGGATAAAAAAAAAAGGAGGAGGATCGGCAATAGATGTTAGCTCAGAGCCGGTCTTCCTCAGCAAAAAGAGGAGGATTAGCACGGATGTTAGCTCAGGGCTGATCTTCCTCAAAAAAAAAGAAAACGGTCACTTGACTGTGCATCTCTGTAATGGAATTCTGTGGAGCCAGTCAAATGAGAGAAGTCGAGCCCTGTGTACAATATGAGCTGATTTCAAAGATATTGTTTCATAAAGGAAACAAGTAAGATTCGGAACGACGTGAGTCTTGTGCTTCATTAAGTAGAAACAGGCTGAGGTCAGAACTGAAGCCAGCGCACACCAGTGTCTATGCTGGTTGGTGGTGCTGAGCCATACCAGGTGCTAAATATTTGGATATTATCCCTCAGGGGGATAGTTACATATGCATGCTTGTATACACATAGCATATGTCTGAAAAAAATACCCATAAACCTGGTGGCAAAAGTTGCCTGTAAAACGAACAACGAGTTCCCACTTGATAATAGTTGGAATGTTTATCTTTACCATGTGCATGTGCCATATATGTATTATGTATATTAGTGTTGATTTAACAATATATATAAAATATATTTAATATTATATAATATATGATACATTCATGTTATACCTGATTTAATAATATATATATTAGTGTTGATTTAATAGGTAAATGAAGAAATCATCACTTTAGAATAAAAGTAATTGATCTTCTTCACTCCTTGCATTTTTCAGGGCTCCATGAATATTTAAAAATACAATTGCCCTGGTTCTCTGCAGACGGCAGCACCGTTCACCTGTACTCTAGGCCATGATTATGGTGAATCATAAATTCCAAAGTTTTGATAAAATCTTCTTAAAAGACTCAGGAATGAACAAGCAGTAGTGAGGACAGAGTCCCCATGAAAGCTTTTCTTCTTCTCTCCCAGTAAGCGTGATGCTGAGTAGACAATCTGGGTTCAGTTGAGAAAATTTGGTGGTAAATACAAATATCCTGTTGTGAAGGTTGCTGGGGGCTCGTCTACACCGGCGTCTGTCCTGCTCTCCAGTGATTCGGTCCCAGCTGGCCAGTCAGGTAAAAGGCAAAATATTTTCCCATCAGAGGATGAGAAAAGGTTCAAATTAAAATATACATACCAAAGAAAAAAGACTGAACCATGTGTGTGGGGGAAGCACAGAGGGAGCAAGGCCCTGGGTCAGTGGGGGCTGAAGTTGACCCTGAGTAATTACTTCTTCCCTCAGATCCGTTAGTTTCTTCAAAGACTAAGGCGCCTAATTCACATCACTTCCAGAAACTGCCCAAAAGTAGCTTTCCTACATAAGATGATAAAACTGGACTATTTGTGTATAGATTTTAAAGATTAAGTATCCCATGAAAATGTATTATAAGAAACATACACGTTCATTTGCTTTAGATTTTATAGCAATACAACCTTTTCAGTTATCTACTGTACATTCATTACTATTGAGTTAAACATGTGAGATATTTTTGGTAAATGACTCTTAGAAAATGGAGATTTTCTTCTCACTCTGAAGGCCCAGTTCATTTCATAGCTAATTGAAGTGACTTCGTCCAGGCACTGTGCCTTAAAAGCGCATTACATTTCATAGTGGTGAGAGAATTAGGTCACACAATATATTGCTTAATCCGCTTAAATCATTATACTGTAGATCTGTCTGTTGTTTGGTAAGATATTTTGGGAATTCTCCATCAAAAGACAACATTGTAACATATTAGGAAGACCCTGGCCGAGTTCCTCTTGGGTCATAACTGTACCTCTCTGACTTCGGTCTTCTCTGATCCCCTCCAGGTTTGTTCTGTGTTGAGGGAGATGGTGGGATTATTTAAAGCACTTGGCATAGGTCATGGGCACAGCAGACACTCAGTGGTCAGTGTCCTTCCTGCCTTTGCCCAGGGTCTCCCCACTACCTGCCCTTGCTCTTTGTCCCCTGGAGTCACCCCTCCTCTGCCCTGAGGTCAGGATCTCTCCTTGGCCTCACCCACCATTGCTCTCTCTTCCCTGAATGCCTGCAGAAGTTTCCGTTTGTTCCATGTGGAATATCCAGGGGACTGGACCTGTTACCAGCTCCTAGCTGTTTTCCCTCAACTTCTCCAGGTAAATTCCAGACCTTCTGTAGAAAAAGACAGTGTGTTTCCTTCTAGATCTCCCATGCACCATACCAAGTACAACACAAGACGTTGACTGAAAGGTGAAATTAACTTGGAAGCTATAAGCAGCAATTAATTTTTCTGAATTATTATTATGACTTCTAGAATATCACTTCATTGCAATATTTTCCTAATACTTTCACTAGAGAGTTGTTTTCAGAAAATGACCCATTTAATGGGTAACATTTTGAGAAGAGTAAAACTTCCTGAAGGAGGTCAATAAATAATGGGGGCAATTCCCAGTTATTGTTGTTGAGTGGAGAAAGTCAACAACTTAATAGAACTTGTGTAGGTCCAGAATCTCTTCTATAGTCATCTAGAAATGGCATTCCGTCCTTCCTTTCAGTTTCACTTCCTTGGGCTTGTTTTCAATAACACTTCAGTATTTTATTTCTCCAGTGCTGTTATCCACTGCACATATCTAGTACACTAAAATTATAGTGACCTTTGTTTCTTTGTGGCCAGCGGATGCCATTTAGCAAAATGGCAGCCTTTAGCGCCTTTGATTTTGTGAAAGGCCATTTCTGACTGAAGTTTAGGCCTCCACATGAGGCCCATTCTCCCTGCACGACTGACTCGTCACCTAATGTGGGTGACGGGTTACCTCAGTGGATGAGGAAAGCAGCTCTCTCAGATCACCGAAGTCGAGTCTGAAGCTATAAATTAAATACTATCAAGCCATATATTTATTATTTTTTAGATGAAGATCAATTGGCTCGTATTAAAATTTAATATAATTTTACTCCATTTTAATTGTCTGTGCAAACACACAGACTGG
The DNA here is from genome assembly GCF_020826845.1 of Diceros bicornis minor. Lineage (NCBI taxonomy): Eukaryota > Metazoa > Chordata > Mammalia > Perissodactyla > Rhinocerotidae > Diceros > Diceros bicornis. The sequence goes on from NC_080768.1 coordinate 1,082,124, forward strand.
AAGCCCAGGCAACTGGAAAGCTAATAACGTATCATTTACTTTTGTATGCTTAGAAGTATTCCAGGTTAAATTTTCTAATTATATTTATCTCCAGCTAAATATAGTTTTGGGTCTCCGTTGACACATATTGACAGCCACAGAGTCATGGTGGAAGAAGCTCACACAGGATTAAAAACCTGTTGTGTCTAAACCAAAAATATACACCTTCCACTTCACTAGAAGCTGTGACCCTCAGAGGGCAGGGCGCCTCCACCTCGCAGTCGTGCCGGACTTTCCTCAGTAATGGAAGGAGTTTCATCTACGGGAGGGGGTGTTATGTACTGTCCTGTGGCCATGCCTGTCCTGGCGGGTGGGCAGGTCGAATCATTCATTCATTCTGTCACTCATACAGCCAACTTGTATTAAATGCTTTCCCTGTGCCCAAGGTTAGGATTTCGGGGACATTGCAGGAATAAAAAGATTTTTTTTAAAGTGTCTAATCTGAAGAAGTCTGTGGTTTAGAAAAAGAGAAGGAGGAGAGGAAGTTAGGAAGGAATGTGGTAGACCCGTACAATGGAGTATTATTCAGTCATAAAAAGGAGTGAAATGCTGATACATGCTACAATGTGGATGAACCTTGAAAACATTATGCTGAGTGAAAGAAGGCACAAAAGTTTACATATTGTATGATTCCACTTATGTGAAATATCCATAGTAGGCAAATCCATAGAAATAGAAAGCAGACTGGTGGTTGCCAGGAGCTGGGTGGAAGTGGGAATGGGGAGTGACTGCTAATGGGTATCGGGTTTCCTTTTAGGTGATGAAATGTTCTGGAACTAGATAGTGGGGCTCTTTGCACAACGTTGTAACTGTACTAAAAACCACTGAATTGTACAGTTTAGAGTGGTGAATGTTGTGGTGTGTGAATTATATCTCAATTTTAAAAATGGCCTTAGGAACTGGTGAGGGCCACCAGAGAATTTGCTAGGCTTCCACAATCCACAACTGATAACTGGAAAAATACAACTTTCTCTATTTAAAAACCAAAGAGCCAAAGAGGAAGAGCCGTCCTCTCCTTGGGCTGGGCTCTGTGGGTGCCCTGTGAGCCCTGGGGCTCTGCTCGAAGACACCAGTGTGGGGGGGGGGGGGAAGACTGAAAGAGCCTGATGTTGGCTTCAAGTTTAAGTGGAGTAGCCCTACATTTGGGCTTCTTGGAATGTGGGATAATATGTTGCTCTATTCTTTAAGCAAAAAAAAAAAGAAAAGAAGGAAGGAAGGAAGGGAGGGATGGGGGCAGGGAGGAAGGGAGGAAAAAGGGAAGGAAGATAGGAAAGAAGGAAGGAAGGAGGGAGGGAATCACGTTACGTGGCATTCAGCCTGAGTGGCTACCAGGATCATTATGAATCCAAATGTTTTAAGATGTTTAGATTTATTCTGGTCAAAAGGTAACCTGAGATTATATTTTATCTGTGATGAGTACTGTTACAGGGTGAACTGTGTCTCTCCAACATTCATATGTTGGAGTCCTAATGCCCAGGACCTCAGAATGTTACCTTATTTGGAAGTAGTGTCCTTGCAGATGTGACTGGTTAGGATGAGGTCTTACTGGCGGAGGGTGGGCCCCTAATCATGCACGTCTTGGTGTCCTTACAAGAAGGGTAAATGTGGACACAGCCGCGCACAGGCAGATGCCTCGTGAAGATGGAGGCAGAGATTGGGGTGATGCTTCTACACGCCAAGGAACCCCAAGGACTGCCAGCGGCTGCCTGAGCTGGGAGAGAGACTGGAACAGACTCTCCCTACAGCCTCAGAATGGGGCTCGGACCTCTTAATCTCAGCCTTCTGGCCTCCAGAACTGTAGAGAGTAAACTTCTCTGTTTACCCAGTGGGTAGTATTTTGTTTTGGCAACTTCTAGCAAACTAACATGAGTACTTTAACACAAGTACTTTTTAAAATCATTTGTTACAGTTACTTTAAGCTTCTTCAATTTGCAATCAGTTTTATTGTTTTAGCTGATAGATTATTCTGGTCTGTGTACAAGGACAAGATTTTCCTAATCGTTTGCTTCAACTTGACTAAAGCTGGGGCAGTTAGCTTTACTTTTGCATGAGTTAGTGAGTGAGTAAATGGATTAATCCTGCAGGCAAGCAGCTAACCCACCAGCCAGAAAAGCAGCCAGGAGAGCATCTGAAGGTACCGCAGTCAGTCAGTTTGATCACCTGACTGAATATTGGTCGCTGGCAAAGGTTATTTTTCTCGCAATCTATGACTCATGATTAAGTCATACACTGTGCAGGTACAAAAATGTTTTGGAGTCTCTGGTTTTAATAATCTACATAGGGATGTCATTTTCTCAATCAGAGTTGCTAACAAATATATTCACCTTGATTCAACGACACTAACCATGTAAGCCCAACACCCCCATTTTTCTTCCAGTATCACAAACCTGAGTTGTTACAATATGCATGAAATAGTTAGGGAGCTATTACAGAGCAATGAATAAACAGTAATGGAAGATTATGGTGGGAAGCCATCTATAGGAGCGAGGTTAATATTAGCTTTAGCTTTGCAAGCTCCCACATATAAGACTATATTTTTTTTCAAAGGTCTGTGAAGATGTTTTCATCAGAGAGTATTGGTCCCTGGTTTTGGCAATAGCTTCCCATTCGTATAATGTGACTGAATATCGAGAAATGAACACACGCGTGGTTTTAATTATGGTTTTCTTTGCTTGTGAAATAGCTCATTATCAGGTTAGCAAAAAATAATCGTCATTCATTTTGTGTATGAGGATAAAAGTGTGTAGGTCAAGACTTGAGTCCACTTGGATGTCTCTCTAACTAATGTCCATTGTTAGCAATCAGCCCCCTTACTCTCCTAGCCCCCGGTGTCTCCAATTTGTGCTGCAACAACTGCTAGAGAAATCTTCCTAAAATGCAAAATTAATTATGTCCTTTTACCACTTGTAAGTGTTCAGTGGGTGTCCATAGATTTTAGGATGAAGTCAAAACTCGGCATAGATTTTTCTCACCCATAAGGTTGGAATCAATGTATCTCCTTTGTGGTTTTTCAGGAGATTTAGATGGTGTATCAGTGAGGGCTCCTTTGTAAACAATAAGCTCCCCATTTGCTAGTTTAAGTGGAAAGGGGATGTGGAGGGATTGGAGGCATGTGATGAGGGTGTTTCTGGGACTGGAGGCTCAGGCTAGCTCCCTGGGCTCTCTCTACCTCTGCAGTGACTGGGAAACCTCGCAGCCTCTGTCTTCTGAGGATCCCTGGTCAGGGGCTCCAGTGAACTGCTCCGTCATGAACTCATCTCCCTAGAATCACTACTACCATCTCTGCCACAATTTGTGCTAGTAAAATGGATTCCCTGAAACCTGAAACTGACCTCCTCTGACTTAAATTCAAATCAGAGACCCATGCAACAGCAGCTAATTGGTGGAACAGAAATCATGTTTGGAACCTTCCTTACAAGGACTCTAGGAAATGCATCTATCTATCTATCTGTCTATCTATCTATCATATCTATCTATCTATTTATCCATCATCTATCACCTATCTATCTATCATATCTATCTATCTATCATATCTATCTATCTATCCATCATCTATCACCTATCATATCTATTTATCTATCTATTATCTACCCATCATCTATCACCTATCTATCTATCATATCTACCTATCTATCTATCTATCTATCTATCTATCTATCTATCTATCTGTCTATCTATCTATCCATCATCTATCACCTATCATATCTATCTATTTATCTATCTATATTATCTATCCATCATCTATCACCTATCTATCTATCATATCTATCTATCTATCTATCTATCTATCTATCTATCTATCTATCTGTCTGTCTATCTATCCTTCCAGCCTCTGCACTCTAGACAGGTTGGAATGGATATAAAGTAAGCCAATACAGATATCCAACAATATATTCATTCATTATAGGAATATAGCAGTAAAAAAAGTCTAAATCACTGATTTCATGGAGCTTGCATTCTGCCGGGGAAGGTGGGCATTTAATAAGTTATCATATCAACAAACAATATCAGTTGTGATGAGATAAGAAAACAGGTGATTGAAGAAGGGAAATTATTTTAGATAGGGCATTAGACCTATCTGAGGAATGGCCTGTGAGTAGACATCAGAAGGATGGGAAGAAGCAAGACTTTGGGAGCTTTGAAGGAGGAACATTCCAGGCAGTGAAATATCAAGTGTAAGGGGCCAGAAACAGGAAGGAGATCTGGGTCATAAGAAACACCCAGAAGGCCAGTGTTGCTGGAATGGCGAGATCAAGGTGGAAACCCACAGTGGATGAAGTCAGAGGGAGGGGAGAGACAGACATCCGAGGTCTTTAAAGCATACTGTGGAGTTAGCTCTTACTCTGAGTGAGGGATAAAGCCACTGGAGGTGCTGACTGCTGCTTGGAGTAACCGAGGGGCTCCAAGAATGGACAAACTGGGAGACTATTGCACATCAATAATGTTCCACTCAGCTGGAACATGGAGTTAAGAAGTGCAGAAGTGGTTGGATTCTGGAGTATTTGAAGGGAAAGCCTATAAGGTTTTGTGTTGGATTTACTGTGAGGTGAGAGAGAAAAAGAAGAATCCAAGATGACTGCTTCATTTTGACCCGAGCATCTGAATGGTTTAGTAATGGTGGTGTCATTGACTGAAAAGAGAAGACTAAGGGAGGAATAGATTTACAGGGGAAATCACGGGTTCTCTTGGAGCCACTGAGTATAGTGAAGACCCAAGCAGAGACATTGAGTATGTAGTTAACTGTAGAGGTCTGGAACCCAGAAAAGCGGTCAGGACCCGAGATAACCATTTGAGCATCAACACGCAGATGGAGTTTCTCTGGGAAACCTCGTGGAGTTTCTCTGGGACTCAGTTTCCTTGTCTATAAAATCTAAAATTTAGTTGTTCTCTGACTTTAGAATTCTGGAAGAAATAAAGCAGAATTAGTTCTGCTTGGGATTATTTGGATTCTGGATAAATAGGAGTTCTTTTACTTTTAATTTGTAGAATCAATTTTCTTAGACCCATTGTTTAGCTTCCAAAATAACTAAGCAAACCGACACAATAAATATGAGTGTTTTAATCTCATCTCGTGATATAAAATCTAGTGTAAACCCTGAACCACATTCTAATTCTATAAATTAACATGTATAACAGCTCTAATCTCTGATGGATTTCATCTTGTGAATCAATCTTCAGGTTAGCAGACACCCTGGATAATACTGAACTAACGATAAAAAGACATTAGGTGAACATTTAATTTTGAATTAGTAAAAGAGCCCTTAACTATTTCAGATGTACACAATTTAACAGAGGTTTAGCATGTTTCATGTTTTATAAAATAAATTTCAGTTTAAAGCAAGCATATTGAAAGTGTTGAAATGCCACACCTAAAATGTTCATTCTTTACTACGTTAAATACAAGTGAGGCAGATCAGAAGATTTAATAATGAAGAAATGTCCCGTGGAAATGCATTCAGCAGTGTGGCCTGCTGTTTTGTGCCCCCGTGACTTGACACATGCTATTTCTTCAGCCTGAAATGATTTCCCCACGTTTTCTATCCTGGAAAACTCCTTTTCTTCACTAAAAGCATAGATCAGATATTACCTCCTGTAGTAGGATCTTCTCTGATAAGCTGAGAGCTAATCATCCCTCTTTAGCTTCCTCTATTTCTAGATTTATATGTTTTATTTATCACAATGTATAATAATTATTATTTGTTATTATTTTACATGTCTGTCTCACTTTCTAGACTATGAACTCCTTGAAGGTAGGGTTCTTTCTTAAAAAAAATCACGTTGTCCCCTCCAGGCCTGACAAAGCAGGTACTTTATAAATGTTGGTTGTGTTAAATTAAACTGAAAACCTTTTAGACTCCTTATAAGCGACCATGACACAGCTTCATCCCCACGGGTGAGACAGTTAGACCTGTGCTGGCCGTGGGGTCTAGGTGGTCACGGCACAGTTACAAGGAGAAGGGGAGGCTTCATCGCCTCCTCACTCACGCACAGGCGGGCGATTCCTGTGGGGCAGAGGTGCAGTGTGGGATGGAGGCAGTGATCCTGTCCTGCCACTCTGATGTCACTAGCCAAAATTGTCTCTACAATGTCATCTTCTAGAACAATCACAAACTTGTCTCTGAAACCCAGCATACTGCCTCTGCTCAGATGATCAAGTTGCTGTCTGTGGAACCTAGCACAGCTTTTTATTAACATTTGGGAGAAAAAAGCTTCATGTGATGTTTCAATTTCTCATCATGCCTGTCTTTAGGAGACAGCTTTTCATGGTTCTTAGTTATTTGTTTATTATCTACACCCTGCCTCTTTCCAAAATGCCCAGTTGTTGTTTCGTAGGATTAGTGTGTGTGTGTGTGGATAGTTTGAAGACTGAAGAACTTGCCGTGTCTTTACACTGTGTGAATTCAATTTTATTTGTCAGCTAAAGCATGTGTCTGCCATAACATCCCTTAAGAGAGGTCAGAAGTGATATCCAGTCTTCAGGATCCTTGGGCTTAGTCAATAAGAAGGTTAATTGAGGGAGACAGAACACCACTCCTGTCTCTGTATTTTGGATATAGACTGTTTGCTGTTCTACTGCTTATGAGCATTATTTAACCTTTTCTAAATGGGGACAAACCACTGTCTGGGCCCAATAACAACAGATCAATGCCTGTAAGTCAATACCAATGGGGTTTCAGTTGGGCGACAGCCAGCTGGTACCAAGAGCACATTCACACTTGCACCGACTGCAAACCTAGCCCTGCTTTGACTTCACAGAAGTGTAAGAGAATTGGGTTGATGGTCCGGTTGCCCTTTTAAAACTGAATAGGATTTTATGTCTGCCTCATTGTCTGTTATTCTGATATCATCTTAAGGCATTAACATATTGCTCCAAATGTAAAATTACCCAAGGCCCAATATTATATCCACTTTCTATAAAAGATTTTTCCAAATTTTATGGTATGGGAAACAAAAAGTATTATCCTAGCAAAAATTCCTTTTGACCAAGATTAATTCGTGCTTCCTTAAGCTGCGTCCTTTTTAGCCATTTATTAACCCTTTAATTATTGAGAACTAATATATACAAACCCTTGTGCAGGTAGATTTCTCTTTTCCTGTCCTTCTTCCTAAAATACCAGTGAAGAGAAAGTAGGAATTATAACACCTACAACAAAACTTTTCTTGACAGCCCAATGAAGTAAGGAGCTGAGTGACTTCCTTTCTCCAAAGAGCAGGGACATGGAGGGGCCTCTGATCCCTTAACCGAGGCTGTGCCCAAACAGCTTCCAGAGAGAGCCCATTCTGTATCCGGCCTTCCTGAAGTGGACAAGCTCCAACCTCTAGCAAGACTGGTCCTTGGAGCCAGCCCTGCCACACAGACCACAGCCAAGCTGCTGTAGGAAATGTCGGAGCTCTCTCTTATTTAAGGGAGCTTTTATTATCTTCCGTGGTTTCAAGATTTGAGATGCTCGATGAGTTTATTTTTTTACAGACTTCATATGCATAAATTGCTAGCTCAGCCCAAATTAAACCTTTTTAACATTCTCTTCTCTTTATTTGGGATACGGTAGAGATCTCTCCCTCAATGGATTAAGAAGACGTGTATTATAAAGAGCCGAAACAGAGGAGCCCCAAGCCTGGTTTGTACATGTTGGTCATTGTCCCCGTGGGCAGGTGTCATCTAGAAAGTCTAGCAACTCTGGTTGGTACTTTGTGGGTAAGGAAAACTGGCCCAACTCAGATCTGTGTTCTTGAGAAAGATAAATGTTAAATGACTGTGTCAGGGGTTATCCCAATCTCCTTCTGGAGTTTTTCTGGAGGATCCTCCTAGACTCAGCTTCCCAGACATATTCCATCATAGAAGCCCAGTCCTACCATTTTATAATACTTACCGCAGTTTAAATTACAGATGTTACCACGTCTCCCCCACTGAGCTGTAAGCCCATGGGAAAGTGAACTTCTGTATCTGGACCAGCTCCCTAACTTGCAGGGCCCATTGCAAAATGAAAATATGGGGACACTTGTTCAATAAGCAGGAAAAAGTGCCATTAAAAGTACTAAAATATCAAGCTTTTCATTTCTTCTGCAGTCTCTTGTCAAGGGATTTTTTTTATTTGCTCTTTAATGCTTTCTAAGTAAAGAAAAATTTAAAATTTTAATTATTAGCATGAATTTTACCATTCATCTTATACTATGCAATCCCAGTTTTAAATAAAAATAAGAGAGTATTTAACTTGTATGCAGAATCACAGAAATTATACAATTTGTATTTCACCACTGGTACGCACAGGTGTATGGTGTTCTTGACGGAGCAGTGGAAATGCTGCACAAAACTGACTCAACTCCTTTAATTTCACAGAGTGACATGTCACATCCAACGAGAATCCTCTATTTGTGCCCAAGTCGTTGTTTCCTCTCTTCCCTTGTCTTGTCAGTTAACGTTAGTAACACCTGATTCCTTTGATTATTATTAGCTTATTGTTTGTGAAAAATCGATCTAGAGAAGTTGAACTTGACGTTCTTGAAAAATTTAAATCTTTTGGGGGAGTAAATAAATGTAGTGGAAGACAACGTAAGGAGAGCATTTGCCAGAGCTGACTGTTCCTAAGGCCCACTAGAAAGGCCATTTATGTACATATGACACAAACTAGTCTGTCTGAGGCAGGTTGGTGAGCAGATGTGTGACCCTGATGCCGACACTCAGTTGGCCGATGGCCTGTGTGCCACATCAGACACTCCCCTCTGGGAGATGTTTCCATCCTACATATCGAAAGTGGTTCTGGAGAGATTTTGTGGGTAGACACACACCATCATTGAAGTGTTGTGTAAGGTATTTGGAAGTTGGTGGGACAACGTAGACTTTAGATCAGCAGTATTTGTCTGTTGACTCAGAGGAAAAAAAAAATCTTGAAGCACTGGTATCAGTCCATTCTGGCTGCTATAACAAACTGCCACAGGCTGGGCGGCTTATAAACAGCAGACATTTATTCCTCACAGTTCTGGAGGCTGGAAGTCCAAGATCAAGGCGCCTGCAGATTCAGTGTCTGGTGAGGACCCGCTTCCTGGCTCGTGGATGGCTGTCTTCACGCCATGTCCTCACATGGGGGAAGGGGTGAGGGAGTTCTCTTGGGTCCTTTCTATAAGGGCACAAATCTCATTCATGGGGGCCCCACCCTCATGCCCTCATCACCTGCCAAAGGCCCCACCTCCTAACACCGTCATATTGGGGTTAGGTTACAACATGTGAATTTCGGGAACACAAACACTCCGTCCATAGCACCTGGAAATAGTTGGCCACAAATACAAGAAAAATAATGGTAAATGATGTCCCATAACTTACAAGCAATGCTGGAGAAGCAGACGCTGAACGTGTGTTTCAGAAAACTGGGAAATAAAATGCAAACCAGACATATGATCAAGTTGAATGATTGCTACACAATAGCTTTAGGCAAAGCTAATTGATCAGTGAAAAACATAGAAAATAAAAAGACAAAACACAATGAACTAGAATGACCGTGTTTGTGAGGTAGCTATATTATATACTTGTAGGAGATGAAATATTTCAGTATAAACTGCTTACATCATGCACGCAGAAAAATAGTAATTTGGCTCCTGAAGGGACTGTTCTGCTCTTGCTTGAAATAAAAGCCGATATTTCCCTCACTATGGGGACGTGATGAGCTATAGACAAGTCCCTGAATTCCAGGAGAAACTAGCTTGAACCTTATTTGAAAGCCATATGTTGAGCATGGATTAGAACTAGTAATAAATTTATATCATTTTAGTCGGTAGAATAGCATAAAGTTTACCTCTGACCAGCCTAACGGCTCTGGCTTGATAATTCTGAGTGAAGACTGCCCTCGGAGGTGGAGTTCACGGCTCTGCTGTGGAGTCTGGGCTGCTGTGCCCTGGGGTAGCATTCCCCCCCATCCCCCAGGACACAGTCCTCGATCCCCCAGGACACTGGCCCGAGGTGCTTAGCCTGCCATCAGTGTGGCGGGCCCCACACTCAGAAGGGACTCTCGATTGGTTTAATGCTCTGCTGTTGCTGCTTGAAATTCTTAATAATTTTTGAACAAGAGGAGCTGCATTTTCATTTTGCACTTAGCCCTGCAAATTATAGTCCTGGTGGCGGAGGTGCATGCTGTGCAGGGTAATTTTTTATAGTTATTTTTTCTTTCTGAGGGGAAACATTTTCTATTCATGCCTATTTGCATGAGTATAAGATTTTTAAGAACTCTATTTAGTTCTTAAAATTGCAAACTTGTATTGTAAACAGATCCACCCTCCAGATTTTCATTTATTCTGGCTGATCTTTCTTAGATTGTACGGAAGGATAGGATTCCCGGCCCGGGAAATGTGTAGCTGTGAGTCTGGGTAGTCTACAGCGGAGCCTTTCAGGTTTCGTGGGTGAATTTGAGACTGTCTGTTTTAGGATGATCTTTGTACAATTAATATAGTTCCTTCCTAAATTCGATGATCACTATTATTCAGTCTTCTTAAAAACTGTTAGTAAAGACAGTACAACAACAAAATAAACAAAACGCCCCGTAGTAATGGAAGGCAGGTGGAAATGTCAGGATGCTACTTAAATATTTGGATTTTCCTGTTCTGGAGCTGTGTTTCTGAGAAGCGTAGAAAATAGATGTTTGCCATGAACACTTCAGTGATTTGCACTTTGGCTGAGAAACATGCTGGAGGCTTTCGGAAATTGGATGTAATAAAGAATGCAGTGCCTGATTATCTACAGCATTAACACTTGGAGTAGGTTATGGTGTGGATTTGCATGAAAGACGCCTCTCAACCTTAAAGAGAGCTGGAGTCAGACAGAGCCGTCAATTCCAAAGGGAGAATCGTGTGCACTATATTCATGGTGACATGGCTGAATAGACAAGCAAGAAGGCAGGAAGAAAAATCCTGGGAAGGTTGACAAAATAAGACACATGGCGCTACAGTGAAGCTGGATTACAATCTGTAGTCCAAACTGGGTCCAGATCAGCCACTGAGTAGTTGACAGACTTGGAGAAAACTTTGTAGATTAAAAAAAAAAAAAGACGTTTCTTCTAGTCAATCTTTAATGGTACTTTTAATTTCTTGAATTCTCTTATGACAGAACATTAACTCGCGACTAATCAGAGTATGCCAGAATGCTCTAGTCTCCAAAAATTCTTGCCAATTGAGATTAAATGGTATTTCACTTTAGAATCAATGCCCCCTTTTCAATGTTTTATTAATTGGTTAAATTAGGCCAGATCTATTTTTGTAAGGTCATTTTAGACCAAAATATAATGATTTCTGAAATTTTACTTTTCAATCTTTTCTTCCTAAAGGTGTTTCATTTCATGTGTGTGCATGTGCTTGTGTTTAAAGTTAGTAGATTCTATTTTGAAGTTTTGAGGAATTTCAATTCAGTAAGTATTTATTGAACGTCTACTATATTCCAGCTCTGTGCTGGGTCCTGGGGACTCCACGATGAATAAGGAGATGATGCTGTACCTGACGTCACATTCTAACTACAGAGAGCATCTCTGGGGGACACGGGCAGTAGCAGAGCGGTCGCTGGCACCTCCTGAAACCCGAGTTTGTGCTCGTGTGAGCCGTTCAATTGTGGGTGTTTTTTCTCCCGTGTCTTTCATACCACATAGGCCTGGAAGATGCCAGAATCTTCCAGAATATTGCACCTCTTCTTAAAAACACACAAACACCACCAACACAAACCCCCAGCTCTTCTGAGCCAGGACCTCTCTCCGTCTGGCTGAGTCCCTTGCTGGGCTCCCAGGCCCTCTCCCTCCTCCTTGAAGATTTTAGCACGAGGCATGCTGCTTTTTTCTCTCCAGCATTACTTCTGTTCCTTCTGACACCTTAGTCTCTCAATTCTTTATCTCTTCTCTGCTGATAACCTTGTCTTTCACCTCATCTCAGTCCTCTAGTCCCAGGGTCAAAATCTAGTCCTTAAGATCACCAGTAACTGCACACCCACCATCATCTCAATTTCAAGAGCCCCCCAACGTGCGACTATTTCCTTTCTTTCCAGCTCACTCCCCCTTATCCTACAATCCTGACAGTTCTCTCACCCACTGAAACCACCAACCCACTGACCCTAATGCATTCCACCACCCCTCATGCTCATCCTTCCCTCGCCTACCTTCTACATGTCATAAATCCCATTAGTATAACAGCTCTGTGTCATACACCCTCACTCCTGTGAGCAAAGGCCCCATTGTGGATGAACCCAGTCCTCCGCCCTCTCCACGTCTGCACCGAGTAGCTGGACAAAGGCACCCACCTTGCTGACTGTCTGTACTCCACACCACGCCACTCACTTCTGTGGACATTACCTGTCTCCGGACAATGGCCGTGCATTTCTCTAAGCAGCTTGCTTTGGAGCCCTACCAGCTGATCTTCTCACACCTTCTGTTGTGCAAACCTCCACCACTTCTCCTTCCTCTCAGCTGACGATCTTCCTTCTCCTGGTGCTGAGAAAATTCATGCCATCAGAGAACTTCCACACATCCAACCACAGACTCCCCCCACGCCTGCATCTGCACCCACATCCTTGCCCTCCTGTGAACAGGTGGACTGCCGTGCTCCTCTCTGAGGCCACCCCCAGGTGTAGGGAGCCCTGTTTCCTGTGCCTCCCAGCCCTGGCTCTGCGCTGTCGGTGGTCATCTTCTCCGCTGAAGTATTTCCTTCAGCTCACAGTGTGTAGCATGGGCCCTCTTCAGAGAAAAACGTCTTCTCTTGATCTTGTGTCTGCTTCCAATCACATCGCATTTCTCTGCTTTCCTTCAGAGAAAACTCAGGAGGACTTTTACACGCTCTCCACTCCTCTCTCCCTGCTTTCTCTCACATGCCCTCCACTCGAGCTGACATCCTCCCAACCAACAAGAACTCCTCTGTCATTGTCACCAGGGCCCGAAAACGCCACTGACTGGGCGTGTTGGCATTGTTGATCATCTGCTTTCTTAAAACAATTCCTTCAGCTGGCCTCTGAGACACGTCTCTCTTCCCTTCCCTTCCTTCCTTTTTCTCTCCATCTCCCTTTCCCTCACACTCTCTCTCCGTCTCTCTCTCTCTTCCCTTTCTCCCTCGCTCACACACTCTTGCTCTCCATTCTCCTCTCTCATCACTGGCTGCTTACTCTTAGTGGCCTTTTCTGGTTCCTCTTTGTCCAGCTTCTAAATGCTTTGGTGCCCTGGGGCTCAACCCTTGGACCTTTTCTCTTTTCAGTTTATATTTATCGTCCAAGTCATCTCATCCTTCTCATGGCTTAAATGCCATCTGTTTATTGATGATTCTCTAATTGATACATCCAACTTGAATATCTCCTCAGAACCCCACACTTGTGTATCCTGCAGTTCACCCCAAGTCTTGACTCAGTGTCTGATAGACATCCCAAATCTTACATGTTTAAAAGCAAACCATATCCAAAAACCCAACAACACCAAATGCTGGCGAGGATGTGGAGCAACAGGAACTCTCACTCGTTGCTGTCAGAATGCAGAATGGTGCAACCACTTTGGACGACAGTTTGGCAGTTTCTTACAAAGCTAAACATAGGCTTATCATCCACACAATTCAGCAGTCATGCTCCTTGGTATTTACCCAAATGAGTTGAAAATTTATGTCCACACAAAAACTAGCACATGGATGTTTATACTAGCTTTATTCATAATCACCAAAACTTGGAAGCAACCAAGATGTCCTTCCGTAGGTAGATGGATAAATAAATTGTGTTCCATCCGGAGAATGGAATATTAGTCAGTGCTAAAGGGAAATGAGCTAATAAGCCATGAAGATGTGGAGGAACCTTAAATGTATATGACTAAGTACAAGAAGCCAACCTGAAAAGTCTACAAACTGTATGATCCCAACTATAAAACATTCTGGAAAAGACAAAACTATACACACAGTAAAAAGATCAGTGGTTTTCAGGGATTGGGGGTGGGAGAGATGAATAGATGGAGCACAGAGGATTTTTAGGGCAGTGAAACTACTCTGTGTGGATACTATAGTAGTGGATACATGTCATTATACATTTGTCAAAAGCCATAAAATGTAAAGCTCAAGAGTTGTACATATGAACTGTGGACTCAGTTAATAATAATGTATTAATATTGGTACATCAGTTACAATAAATATACCACTCTAATGCAAAATGTTACCAATAGAGGAAACTGAGAGCATGGAAGAGGGGTACATGGGAACTCCGTACTGTCTGGTCAATTTTTCCATAACCTAAAACTGATCTAAAAATAAAGTCTATTAATTAAAAGAAAACAACAACACTGGGGCTGGCCCCATGGTGTAGTGGTTAAGTTCAGTGTGCTCCACTTCAGCGACCTGGGTTCGCAGGTTCAGATCCCAGGCACGAACCTACACCACTCGTCAGCCATGCTATAGTGGCATCCCACATACAAAATAGAGGAGGACTGGTGCAGATATTTGCTTGAGGCTAATCTTCCTCAGGCAAAAAAAAAGAGGAAGTTTGGCAATAGATGTTAGCTTAGGGCCAATGTTCCTCAGCAAAAATAAAAATTAAAAAACACCAACGCTGCTTCTCCATCCATTCCCACCATGCTGCTTGTCCTACAGCCCCCTATTTCAGTGGTGATTCCATTCTGCTTGTTGCTGAGCCCAAAGCAGTGGGGTCGTCCTGGGATCCTCTCACATGCCCCTACATCCAATCCAACAGCAGTTCCCTCGTGCCCCCCTTCAGAACACGTCCGGGATCTCACCAGCTCCATAGCTACCACCTGGTCCCAGCCGGCATCATTTTGGTCAAGATTACTTCAATAGCTTCCTAACTGACCCCTCTGCACTAGCTGTGTCCACCGTCTGTGACCCCTCTGTTCTCCTTCGTAGGCTTCTCCTTCGAGGTCTTATATAATTATTCCACTGACCAGAACCCTCCAAGGCTGCTGACCTCCAAGAAAGGGAAATCCCACCTCCTTGAGTGTTTCACAGGAGCTGCTATCACAGGATGTGCCTCAAAATCCCAATACCTTAGAAAAACAGAAAATCATTTCTAGCTCACCAGTCCACTTGTTGGGGAGCCCAGGGCAGGGAAGGAGTGTGGTGCCACTCAGCACCCATTCACGTTCCCAGGCTGAAAGAGGCTTTGCCATCTTCAGTATGTGGCTTCCGTGGCCACTTGGCGTGTTGACAGCAAACTGGCAGATGAGGGGATGGAGAGTGTGCAGGACGGGAGCCAGGCTGTGGATTCTGTTCACATCTCAGTGGCCAGAGCGCATTACATGGCCTGACTTAGGTAAAGAGGGAGTTGTAAATGTAATCCATAGCTGGGCAGCGGCTCTCCGCGACAGCTCTACACCATGGGAAGGAACCTGAGTCTCTGATGGAGAACTCGTGGTCTCCACCAAATGTGGCCAATCCCTGCAGCCTCTGTAATCCCATTTCCTACTGGAGCCCTCCCAGCTCACTTCTCCATGGCCGTACAGACCTCCTGGCTATTCCTTTCTGTAAGGCTGTAATGGGGCCAGCGTGTGCATGGGATCTGCACCTACCGTCCCTGCCTCTATCCATATAGACACCTGTGTAGCTCACACTCTGACTTCCTTCAGATCTCTGCTCAAAGTCACCTCATCAGAGAAGACCTCCCTGACCACCACATAAGCATCCTGCCCACTCTTTCTCCCCTTCCCCTGCTTTATTCACCTTTGTAGAATGACTCGGTTTTGCAAATACACACATGCACCTGCATACACACACACACACACAAATATAAGCGGATGAATTAGCTAATTTTCTGTATTTCCCATTGGAATGTTGGTTCCGGGGGGAGAACAGATGTTGCTTTATTCACTGCTCTTCTCAGTACCCAGAACAATGCCTAGAACTTAGTAGACGCCCCAAAAATATGCGCCTAAAGAATGCAGACTTGTTGACTCATTCATCATTGTTTTCTTCTGGCTTATAATACTCTATGAGTAAAATGTCTTTGTCCTTCAGGAATGTTTTCTAACGCAACATGAGAGAAGAGCCAATCTTGCTCTAGAATGTCACCACCTCCTTCTTGGTCTAATCCATTTGGTTGTCTGATTGGGGCTGCAATTAAGTGAACCGTGGTGCCCGTCCATGGACAGAACAGGTTCCATTACAGCGACTTTATTCCGCACCACGTGGTCATGTCAGTCATTCGTGGCTGAGGTCTATTTGTGAAGTGATTTGTCTCCGGCGGGAGATGCTGTTTGATGAGTTAGGGGGCTGGTCATCAGCAGCAGTCAGCAGGTACAGGTGCGTGCTGGCCACGATGCCGACATCTGGGACTAGAAATCAAGACGTGAGCCCTGTTGTCAAGGAGTGCACGGTGGAGTGGCTGGTCCTACTCATGTGTGGCTACCACTTGGAGGTAATCACAAACACCCCTTTGTTTGTTGATAATCCAGTGACCATCATAGAACACAGGGGAAAATGGATGCTGAATTCATAATCAACAGGTAAAAATGCAACAGCTTGGCAATTGATGCGCCAAAGTTATGTTCACGCACCATAAAGAGGAGCATGAATGCCCACAACAGTGTCTCAAGGGTGAAATAATCGTAGAATTCATGATTTTCCAAGGTATTCACTGGCTTCAGGTGGCTGACCCACGTTATCTCTTCATGTACCCAGCTCCACCCGCCCCCAGGCTGTGCTTTCTTTCTGCTTACAACCTGGAATGCGTTTACTCCTCCCTCCCCACATATAAACCTGCCCTCCTTCCTGAAAACTGTGTCTGGACGTTATCAGGACTTGTGACCCCTCTTTCCCCAGGAAGCCTTTCTGATGACTTGGAATGTGGGTGATCTCGACATTTTTCATGAACTCTTTGCATTTAACGTCTTTGCTCTCATGCCACCTTAGTACTTGATAATATAATCTGTCTTGTGTTCTGAATATTTCTTTTGTGTTCATGTTGTTTCTTTGACACCATCTTGGGCATATGACAAATATGGTGAAATTTCCTCAACCATGTGAAGGATGATTCCACTTACTAAAGGGTCCTTTTGACATTTAAGATTTTTTTGTGGCACCTTGCATTCACGACCTCGTTTGTTTCTCAGATGTTCTTAAACACATTTATCAAGGAGGGAATTAAGACGAGGCAGCAGGTAGAGGGAGAGTCCACAGGGTCCTCTGTTCTCAGGCCTGCTCCCCTCCAGCTAGACCACGTGCCTTCCAGCTCCACCTGGTTGGTGGACTCCACCTGTTAGCACACAGGCCCCTTAAAGAAGCCACTTCCATGGTCCCCTGGAGGGGAGGGAACCGGCCACCTCCTGCCAGCTCACTGAAAGCTCCAGGCCAATGAGCGCGGAGAATGGATGAAGGCACTTGGTTGCTTTTGCTGGAGAACCAGCTGGGAGAGCACAGCTGCTATGAGGGAGCATCCTAAAGTAAGACCCCATCCCTCCCCTCCACTCCACACAGAACTGCCTTCCCTCGCCCCAGCCAGACAGTGTCCCCGTGTAAAAAAGGTGTGTGTGTGTGTTTGTGTGATTGTATGTGTGTGAGTGTGTATGTGTGTGAGAACGTAACATATCTGTATATGAGAGTGTCTGTGTGTCAGTGTGTGTGCGTACACCCTGCAGACACATATACACACACACACTCGTACACGCGCTTCTCTTTCCTTGTGGCCGTCCCACACTCTCCAAGTGGCACCATCATCCCTGCTACTGGACAGCGGAGTCTGCCCCAAGTGCCTTTGGCCTCCAGGCTCAGCGCCAGTCTGAGCCACAGGGAATGATCAGAATTCACCTCCCGAGTCAGTAGTGACCTCGTGCTCACCTCTCACACCCTGAACGATTTAGAGCCATTCATGGCTCCAAGTATCTTCCTACAATCCCTGACTATTAACAGACAAACATAAAACCCGAGCCTGCTAGAATGAGGCTGGCAGTAACACACGGCTGACATGATTCAGCTGCACAGCAAACAGCTGGTGTTGGAGAGACCACTGGACGCATGAGAGACCAGAGCCGCCTTGTGGGTGTTTTCCCGAGAGAACCCCAGCAGCGCACTGCCTTCCAAACGCATCTGATCACCCGGGAGCAACACCCACTGCCTCTCGAATGGTGTCAAGTGCAATTACAGGACTTCAAAGGCGGTTATGTAACATCTCGCAAGTTGTTTCAAAGAGGCAGCCTCTCAGCTCCCTCTACGTCATGCTCTGATGCAGACAAGACCTCTGGAAGGAGTGGGGTGATGCTCCTCCTAACCAGACTGCATCCCCATCTGCAGGAGTGAGCATGAGAAAATAAGTCAAGGAATATTCAGGAATCCCCCCGGATCACCTCCTGGCATGTTTCAGAGACATGGAGGGCTAGAGGTGAGGAGACGGTCACTGTCCTGAGGCCGCATTCACGGTGTCCAGTTCAGCACTCGAGCTGGAAAAGGTTCCCCCTGCTTGGCCCCAAGGTGCTGCTGTGTTTTCTTGGAGCCTTTTACTTCGCTGTATATTTTGGAGGCAGCTTCTTCGGTGCAGCCCTCAGCTCATCCTGGGCAGCTCTTGCCCACATTCCTGATTCCCCCGAGCTAGAGAAGCAGGGTGCAGCCCGGCCCAGGTTCTAGATGCCCATCTCCTCTCACGCAGCTTTTCCAGGGCTCACTGTCAACAGCCCCGCTCTGAGCTGGCGTGTGACCTGATCTGGATGCCATAAACCAGGTCTGGACATTATCAGGGAACACGAAGACCCTAGGAAGCTGGAGTGTCCCTCACGCAGCACGAATCTGCCCTGGAGCCCTGCGGTGCAGCCCGCGCCTGCAGCCGACACACCGTGTTGTGCGCTTGAAACTTGCCAGCAGGGCAGATCTCGTGTTAGTGCCCTTATCACAGCCAAACGAAGAAGCCAAGGGGCACAAAAACTCCTAGGGGTGACAGACATGTTTATTACCTGGATTGTGGTGGTGGTTTCACAGCATATGCAGGTGTCCAAACTCGTCACATTGTGTACATTAAACATGCACAATGTTTTGTCCATCAGGTATCCCTCAATAAGTGATTTTTTAAAAAAGAATCTAGTAGGTTGGGTTAGGACATATGAAGATAAAGTGTTAAAATCAACTTTGTGAATACATTGAGATTTCTTTTTTTGGATTAAATTGATTGAACTCAGTGAAATTGCTTGGAAATAAGAAACAAAGGAGCGTAGAGTCAAAAATCATTCCAGCCCTCGTGTCTGAGAAGAGGAAGGTTGTGCTCTGACAGGTGGGAGGAGGGGGCCTGGCTCCTGCTGAGTCCCGACGATTGGAAGGCACCTGCAAATGCTCAGTGATGTGGGGCCACATTTCACTGGGTGAGCAAGGGCTGTTGAAAATGCTTGTATAGAGACTGAGGAGCACTTGACTTAAGCTGAGAGTTGAAGCCTGAATAATTCCTGACTCTTCCAAATAAAGAAAAGACAAGACTGACTACGGGTTGACTCTTGGGAACAACACCCACTTTGGCCTGGGGAGAAAGATACAGATCACT
The DNA here is from genome assembly GCF_020826845.1 of Diceros bicornis minor. Classification (NCBI taxonomy): domain Eukaryota; kingdom Metazoa; phylum Chordata; class Mammalia; order Perissodactyla; family Rhinocerotidae; genus Diceros; species Diceros bicornis. Next base: position 1,101,616 of record NC_080768.1, read on the forward strand.
GAAGGAGATGGGAGAGAGAGATGGGAGACTCTCATTAAACCTATTAAGGGAAGATTCTGATGTTAGAACTCTTGCCCGCAGGGCCGAGACCAGCCTGTGCGTACCTCTATTAGCAGGTCAGATGTTCCTGTTGGTGTCCGGGACGAGGGCTGAAACGGGATGAGCAGACATCCTTCCAGCTCACCCTGTTGCTTTCCTGGACTTGCCTGGGGTCCCGCAGGCTGCTTGCCCCAGTTCACGGCTGACAGCAAGGATGTTCTATCTTTCCCAAGACCTTACAGTATGCCAGACATTCAGCTCTTATAATGCATTTAGTTCTTTGAATAGTCCTAAGTTTCCCTCAGCTCAAGAAAGCGGGGCTCAGAGAAGTTAGAACCCACTCAGCTCACACAGTCGGCCACCTTAGGGCAGGATGCAGACCCTGGTTCATCTCTTGCCCCCAGGGCCTCCACTGGGCTGGTGCCCTGCGGGAACTCTCAGTCCCTTCCTGGAACCAGCTCCTCACATTCCAGGGAAGAGGACAACAGCTCCAGGTGCTCATCATCGTTCAAAGGCGAGCATTAGAGAAGTCAGTAGTGCGAGATCCACGTGGCCGATCGTGCACAGTGGTAGGTAGTGTCAGTGCAGCCACGGGAAGAGTGGGATTGAGGTAGTAGGTCTTCCCTTCCCCCTGGGTGAGCTGTGGGAAGAAGAAGCAGAGGCTGTAAGAAGCCATCAATGCCTGCACTCACGTCCTCATCTGTCCAAATTCTGCCCTTCAGGGCCCCGCTCGAGTCACCTTGAAGCATAAACGGTGACCCCAGCTCCCCAGGCCTCTCCCGTCTACCGTCCAATTGTCTCCATGCCTGTGTCTTATGAGCCCTTCCACAGACAGGGGGTAATGATGATGAAGAGCCTGCACTTGGGGCCCACAGGCCTGAGCTCAGCGGTTCCTAGGCCCACCCTCGTCCTCCGCGGGGTCTGTGAGTGACTGGACTCACGTCCACGTGTCTCACCCAAGTGTGCAGACAGCAGCGCCTTCCTCACTGCTGTGTTTTGGAGACTGAAGAACCAGAGGGCTTTTTAAAGCATTTAGCACTATTCATGGGAGATGAATAATTCATTCATCCAACAAATATCTGAGTACTTATATGTGCCACGCAGTGGTCTGTGCACACAGTGGGGCCTCTGTGGTGAGAAAAGCAGTGGAATCTCTGAACTGAAGCTTGTGTTCTAGTGGGGAACACATCTATATATACACACACACGTACATATATGTGTGCATGCATGCACGCATATATGTATATACATAGGTATATGAAACACAGTGAGTTAGATGAAAAATAAGTGGAGGGACAATTTAAGCGGGGTGCGCAGGGAAGGTCCTGCTGGGAGGGGATTTGCAGGAAGCCCTGAAGGAGGTGGGGAAGAGCCACGGGCGTGTCTGGAGTGAGCGTTCTAGGCAGAGGGCCGGCGAGTGTGAAGCCCCTCAGAGGGGAGCGTGTCCAGCGTCTTCACTCACTGAAATTGCACGCTCCCCACCGCTGCTAGAGGAAGCAGGCTGCGTGTATTGGGGTCAGGGCAGAAGGAAGAGCTGGGGTTGGGAGGTGAGACTGTGAACCCCTTGTGAAGACGGGGCTTTGCTCCAGGTGAGATGGGAAGCGTGGATGGTTTGGAGAAGAGGAAGGACACGGTTGATTTTAAAAGACTTGTCTGGGAGGGCCGGAGGCCCAGGGTGGAGGCAGGAAGACTGTACAGGAGGCTGTGAGGGGATCCAGGAGAAGATGGGGGCCTGGACCAGGTGTTCACAGGGAAGGTCGTCAGCATCTCCCATTCTAAGAGATGGGTCATCTACACCACTCTCCTTAGCATCTCATTAGCCACAGTCTTCCCCAGCGATTGCACCCCGGGTACACGTGACCTCCCCCAGGAATGGGAGCTCCTCCTGGCCGTGCATCACCTTCTGCTTCAGGTCTTCACACCACTCAGGGCTCTGGTGCCGGGGAAGCCGTGGTGACTGAGTGACTGTTGTGGGATTCCAGGTGCTCTCCTCGGCCTTCCGGGTTTTGTATTTCTCTGGGGAGGTGAGTCCCGCCTGCTCCGTGTCTCCTGGCAGCTAATAGCCTTCCCATATCAAAGACGTGTGGGAGAGAAAGGTGAGGGACAGGTGGGACGCCCAGGGCAGCTCTGATCTGTGCAGAGACCCCTGCGTGCAGTCAACGCCGAGCCTCGCGGAGTTCTCAGTCGGTGGGCAGGGCCTCAGCGGTCGCCTCCGCCACTACACAGGGGGAGCCTGATTACTCTCTGACTCACACAAACGCATCACCTCGGTGTTCCTGAGATAAAAGCGTCAGAAGAGCAGGGGTCTCCAGCGGGCCCTGTGCTCGTTAGCAGTCTGGTGACATTAAAGGAGCGAATTACTAGACAGAGAGCTGAAATGATTTCCGTTCCCCGCGTGGGTTTATTCAGGTCAGTGGGGAGTTAGGCAGCTGATGAGCCTTTCATGACCCTTGGCTGGACTGGGAAAGGTCCTGATCCTTCAGCAGGTGGTAGCAGTAAGCAAAAGCCGATCCAGCCCCCAGTTCTGAGTCTGGGCTCCTTCACCTCCAACCTACGATTGACTGGGAATGTGGGCGCTCCTTCTCTCCAGCCGTCTCCTGATCTTGGTGTGTCTCTCATGCTGGGAGCTGACTCCCTGACGTCCAGTTGTTAAGCACCATGGACAATCGCTCTTGGGAAAGCAGACGTGCCTTTCATGTTATATTTGGGGGAGCACTGGAGCACTCCCCAGCTGCACGGTGGCACCTGTCACTCAGCAGCATCCTGCCTGCGTCAAGTCTCTCAAAGCTCTTTGTTGAAGGCATGGAAGAGAGGACAGACCATGCCTGACAGCACATCACAGGACAGCACTGGGGTGGAGGGAGCTCCGTTTTTCATGTAAAAAGTTGTGACCTTGAGTGTCGCTGACATTACTGAATGAGCTGTAGGAGGTTCTGTCTGAGACACCAAGGAAGTGAGATGGTGAGGAATCCTGGAGCTGGAGACGAACCTCAGGCTCATCCGCTCTCTCATCCGTGGCCCCTGAGGGTCCACACGTGGTGTGGCAGAAGCAGACGCAGCGCTCAAGGCACGTGGGACCGCTCGCCTCCCGGGTCGCACGCCGAGGGGGACACCCAGCTCTGGGCTGACAGGCGTTGTGAGTGGGTGCCGACCACGGCACTTGGAGAAGCTGTGTCATCACTTTATTTCCATACAGTTGGTGAGTGTATTTTTAAAGATAACAAGGTCGTGTGACGGCAACCTCTGTATTTTCCGTGGTGACTCCCGAGGCCTGCGGTCCGCAGTGGTGTGGGGAGGAGCAGGGGTTCGTGCCCCGGTGCCGCGGTCTCTGTACAGCGCTAACGAGCAGGTAGCAGTAACTGGGCTCCTCCTGTGCCGGGTGCTGGAATGAACATTTTCACCCCACTACAGAGCAAACGAATCCTGTGAGTCCTGAGGACTCAGCGGGAAGGGGACCAGCCCTGGCCTGTCCCCAGGGGGGCTTCCACCTGTGGGGTACAGCGGGCCTTCATCCAGATTCCCACCAGGGAGCATGTCCAGGTAAGGAAGTCTCAGAGGAAAGCAGCGACTTTGTGAGAGGGACAAAAGCCTGATCTGATGGGGGCCGTCAGGATGGCGCCCTCAGAACACGCCCCACGGCCCATGTGAGAGGGACAGATGGGACTGACTGTGCTGCGGGGCAGGGACAAGGGACATTCCAGGTGGAGGGCAGGGGGCGGAGGCTGGAGTGGGAGGGGACGTGTGGGAGACTGGGGGCTCTGACCACGGTGCAGGGCCTGGAGGCTGCGGGAGGGCACTGTGGTCCCACTGAAGAGGCGACACATCCACGGGGTCTGAAAACCAGACTCTACACAGACCAGGCCAGGCACGTCTGCTCCTGCCTCCTGTCTCCCCCTGAAACTAGGACCCCCTAAGAGCTGCTTAGAGGTGCTTGGAGGTGGACCAGCAGGAGCTGGAATGGGTCACATGATTGGATTTGTGTTTGGAACAAACATTTGTCTAATCTCATAGGGCAAAGGTGTCTTTAAACTAAGAAATGCGCAGATGCATGTTGATGGATCTCTGGAATAGGGGTGCGCCCGGCCTTGGGATCTCTACAGGCCTGGGGTCCTGGTATGCAATCCACTTCAGAGCCGGGTATGGTCTCTGAAGAGGTTCCTGGCTCATCTGCAGGCCACAGTGCACCTCTCTCGCCCTCTAGAACTGCCTGGCTCAGGCAAAAAAAACCTTCCGGGCGAATGGACTCATGTTGTTATTACTAGAGGACTTTCATGAGGCAGGAACGTGCCGGAAGCTCCCTCTCCCTGCTGAGGTCTCTGGGCCACATTCTCAGCTTATGGACTGGAGCACCCAACAAAAAGAGGTGCTGGGTTAGGGAGCACAGTCCTCAGCTAGAAAATGCAAATAAAAGACAGATTTGGGGTCAGGAGAAAGGATGTTGGCGCTTTTGAATGAGGATAAAGAAAAGGCCGTGAGCCCGGAGCTGTCCCGACATCGTAGGAAAGAACTGCTGTGGAAGCAACAGGAGAGCCCCCAGCGGATGAGAGGACTGTGACATCAGCGATTATTCCATCTCAGAAGAGAGCAAGTCTTCCCTGGGGGGTGCGCGGTCAGCAGAGTTTCCCACAGGTGGATAGATATGAAGCTACGGAGACACGTGTGTGAACAAGTTCACATATGAATGCGTGAGCGTGTCCATCCGTACCCTCACGTAAACACACACATGGTCAGGTTTTTCGGTTTCTCTGGAAAAACAAAGCCTGATTAACATTTCATAATCAGGGCCATGAGCTGCACCTTTGCTGCCTGGCCCCGTTCTCTGTAGGAGCCAGACTCACGGATTCCCGTTACTCTCAAGGTTGAGTGGGATCATGGGGTCTCTGAAAGTGCAGGCCTGAGGCCAGGGCGTCTTCAGAGTCACCCGGAGTGCTTCCCTCCTACCTTGTCCTCCGCCCCGCTCTGGCCCCACCCTGAGCACCACCGTTCCTCCCTGAATGTGCGATGTCTCACCTCCATTGAGATCTATCTGTGGGCAGGATTTATTTCATGAGCCTCATCATGTGAACTTCCATGGGGCCAGTGTCCTGATATCCTGTAACAGGCAGGAGGCAGGACTGTGGATCAGACAGGTGTGGGCCCATTGACTTCAGTTTCCATCTCCAGTGGTACTCCACGCAGGTCTGAACCTGCTTGGGTGGGACATGGCTTAAAGTCAATTCCGGGTGATCCCCACCTATAAGACTCAGTGTTGAGCTGGGGGCTTCCTTTCAGCGTAGGTGAGACCAGAGTGATGGGTTATCCCAACGTTAACCCAGACTCTGATAGCAACTGAGGCAGCACAGAAGTTCAAGTTCTGGGTGTCTTTGCCTCCCAGTCTCTGAATTTGACCCACTCGGGCTGTTGAGGTTGCAGATGAGATGGTGGGTGGGGATGGACGTCACAAAGGCTGACATGCTCTGCCAGTGGGAGGGGTGTTACAACAAATGGAGGTGGTTCCTTGCATGAAGACCATAGATTCAAGACACACCTGGGAGACACTCATGCCTCCAGGACTGTTGTGCACAGAGCCCCCCTCAGAGGCACCTTGAGGCCTGTGCCAGGTGGGGAGGGTGACATGTGGGTGACGGATTGGGTGGGTGATGTCAGAGAAGCCGGGGTCAGAGGCAGAGTGCCCCTTGGTGCTATTCTGGAAACTCTGACAGGCTGCCTTGCTAGCAACCAAGTTGAGAGCAAAGGAAAAGTTTGAGTGTAATGAAAATTGACAGCTTTCCAGCTGCAAACCTGAGCTATTTAAGCAAAGAAAGCCATGGAGGCCGGGAGCAGGCTGCTGGGGCAGCGGACACCCGCGTGGGACTCAACGTTCTGGGCTGGCTTTCCGGGCATTGATCCTTCATCTCCCTGTCCCCAGACGACATCTCCAGAACCCTCTGCCTCTGAGCGGTGGAGACTTCCAAGGGGTTGAATGGAATTTTCTCTAAGCGTACGGTACGTAAGCAAGCTGTGAATTTCTCATTTTTACTTTATTGTTCCACTCAATCTTCTTGAACAGCCACCGGTACAACTCAGACAGCAGCTTCCAATTAAGAAACCGGGCAGACATGATGTATGTGGGGCAGGTGGGTCCCCCTCCTGCCTCTGCTCCCGGTACAGAGGGGAGCATGCTGTCTGCTGTGTGTTGGGTCCAAAGAATAATCCGCGTAGCCTGCAACCTGGCATTTCTGGCTCTCCACAACGGAGGTTTCCACAGCAACCTCGCCTGCTGCCTTTTATAGTTCTCACCACGGTTCTCTCCCTTCCTCTCCGGGAGCAGGTGTAAAGGGAGGAATGTCTGGACAGGTGGTAGTCAAAAAGGGGCACCAAGTCGCCCCATGAACACCCACCCCTTCTTGCTTCTCTCACCTCTTCTCTGATCTTCCCTTCTTCTCTTCTGTCCCCTCCTGTCCCCACCTGTCCCCTCCTGTCCCCTCTCGTCCCCTCCTGTCCCTTCTTATCCCCTCCTGTCCTCTTCTATCTCCTTGTGCCCCTCCTGTCCTTCCCATCCCGCGTCTCCTTTTTCTCCTACTGTTCCCCTCTGTCTCCTGTCCCCCCGTCTCCCCTCTGTCTCCTCCTGTCCCCTCCTATCCCCCATCCTCTCCTGTCCCCACCTGTCCCCTCCATCCCCACCTGCGCCTCAGCTTTCCTTCTTCCCATTTTCTGCTAGGGTATTGGTTTGCCATCCCCCCATCAGATAATCAGATGGAGTCCCAGGACTCAGACCTCGCAGGGGCTTCAATAAATCTTGGAAAATGCAAAAATCCTGTAAGCATCCAGGTAAATTGGCTAGTGCTGAGCTGTCTGCAAATGTGAAGGAACATTCACGCCTAGGGACCTTGGGATGACTTATCTGTGGATAGAAACCCCTCACCTAGACAGCCTCTGGGCTTCTCAGGCAGGAAGAGGCTGTTGTAGAACAGAGCATAGCCCTGCTGATCCATCTTAACTGGAAACCTCAGGAGGTTTTGAAGCTACTGTGCTGGGCTGGTGTTCGGAAACCTGGACTGTCTGGGATGGCTGCCTACATGGGACGGTGCTGAAGAAACAACCTTCAGCTGGCCACTTTTGGATAATGAGTGTGGAAAATTGAGTGAAGTTTGGATTACGTTTGCACCCTAAGGCTCTGCTACTGTAACTCTCAACAGTACATATGAGCATCTTCCAGGATCCGGGTGTCATGCTCCATCCTGGAGACCCAGAGCCGAGAGGGGCAGTGTGCCTCATCTGGAGGGACAGATTGCATGCCAGTCATCCCGATGCAATGTGAAACCTGATGTCCCAGGGAATCGAACCAGGTGCTGTAAGAATCCGGAGTGGGGAGGACTGATCTGTGGGGGACAGAAGGTTTCACGGAGCGAGGAACTTCTGAACTGGTCTCCATGGGGAAGCAGGAGTTTGACAGGTGAAGAAAGAGCTGAGAGCAACCGGGAAGAAGACGGAGTGTTGTAAGGGACATGCGAACCCTGGGTGTCTTTTATATATTTTGTTGCTGTGTTTATTTGTGTCCTGCCTTGTTCCAATAAGGATTTATCAGGGAACAATAAAACAGGTTTCAAATAAATCAGAAAAATCAAGCAAAAGAAAGTGCCGGAAGGAAATGAGTGAGAGCCCGGGATGCGAGCGCAGAACACAGGGCATCCGTGCCCCTCTAGAGCAAGGGTTCCCTCTCTCCCTCCAGTCTTATCTTGGACACCCAAGGGGAGCCTGGAACATGATAAATACATGTAGAATGACGTAAATCCTGTGCACTTGCTACGGATGGGGCTAAGTGTCCTGGAGAAGAGAGCACAGTTTATTATAGGATTTAGAATACTTAAGTGGTAGAAACAAAGAATTGCTCAGGAAAAAAAAAGAAAACTATGTATTCCTGATAATCGAACATGACACACAGAAGAACAGTTTCTCACATGGGGCCTCCCACAAAGGAAGGGAATTGCGAGTAATCTGATGCATCTGGAGTGGAGTCGAGGACAGAAAGGTGGCTGACCAAGAACCCCACATATCTGCAGCACTGTCACCAAAGCATATGAGAGTCTGGTGTGCACAACTGTGCGCACAGCTGTATGGTGCACATCCCTGGTGAACTGTCTTTAGCTCTAGATTAATAACCGTAGAGAGAAACCTTCCTTGACACCAGCAGAGCCTGATCGTGGCTAGAGGGTGCAGCCCGTCTCCTCTGGTATCTGGGCAGTGGTCCGAGAGCAGCCTAACCCTCCCTGCCTCCGTGCCCTGTGGGTAAGTGGGCCAATCTCACTCCTCCTTGGGTTGTTCTGAGCACTAGATGATGTGTTCAGCCAATGTTTGCTGTCATTGCTATTTTTATTACCCAGATTGATTTTGAAGACGCCGACTTAGCGCTAGCAGGGAGACAGTGAAACAGCTCTGAGATCTGAGGGGCATTGAGGTTCTGGGAGAAAGTGTGGAAGCAAAGGAGAGGGAGGAGAGTTGGGAGCAAGGAAGGAAGGGTCAGGGAGGAGAGGGCAGGGTACCAGGAACACAGGGTCTTCCACTGACAGGGAGCAGAGGCCTGGTTCTTCCTACCCTTCATCAGTACAGACCTCTGTTCTGCAGACCATTCCCTATTTGCACTTCAGTACCAGGCAACTTTGTTCTGGAATCTTTCCCCAGGGCAAGAATGGCCAAGAAGGGGAGGTTGGGCTTGGTTCAGCCTGTTCTGTCACCAGCCAACTATTCCCATGGGGGCCTCGTGCATCCAGAAGCCCCAGCAGCCCCAATGGCTTCTCCACCTCCAACAAGTCTGGAGCAGGCCCAGGGCCCTATGGGTAGAAGACCGAAACATCGGGGTCTGACCCCTTAAATGAGGTGAATGGACTTGATGACCCCTCAGCTAACCATGGAAAGCAATGGGCTCTCCTCCATAGTTATAAACGACTCAGGAGGTGGTGTTCACTTCTAAACATAAACTTTTTTTCCCTTATCTTTCCAGCAAGATAAAAATTTGTACTACCATTAAAAAGTATAGATTCTGCAGTCAGAAAAACATGCTTTTAACTAGAAAAATGACCTTGAGCAACCTGCTCAAACTTTCTAAACTCGAATTATGTCATCCTAAAATGGAGATATTATAGACCTTCAGGACTGATGAGAGGGGGCAATAAGGTACAGTATGAGAACGTTTCTAGAGTAGTCGTTGGTGGTCAGTGTATAGTAACTAGTGACAACTGTGGATAATATGATGAAGAAGAAGGAGGAGAGAAGAAGAATGAGAAGAGGAGGAAGAAGGGAGATGGAAGAAGAAGACATGATGATGATGATGGAGGAGGAGGAGGAGGAAGAAAGAGGATGATGAAGATGATGAGGATGATGATGATGATAGGAGGAGGAGGAAGAAGAGAGCGATGATGATGATGATGATGATGATGGTGGTGATGATGATGGTGATGATGACGATGATGGTGATGATGATGGTGATGATGATGGTGATGATGACGATGATGGTGACGATGATGGTGATGTTGATGGAGGAGAAGGAGGACCAGGAGGAGGAAGAAAGAAATGATGACAACGGTGATGATAACGATGATCATAGAGGAGGAGGAGGAGGAAGAAAGAGATGATGATGATGATGGAGAAAAAGGAGGAGGAAGCAGAGGAGGAGGAAAGGGGAGAGGGAAGAAGAAAGAGATGATGATAACGAAGAAAGAGGAGGAGGAGGAAGAAAGAAATGATGATGGTGGTGGTGGTGGTGGTGGGGCCACATTTACTGAGTCTTTGGGTTACGGTTTATAGGACTGGTATAAAGTGCTCTGAGACCCCTGAGCACTAAGTACTCCTTCTACTCCCTGAACCCTCTGGGATAGATGAATGTGGTGGCGTAGGAAATGCGATGTAACTAGATATTCAAAGCTTTTCTCTCAAATCTGTAAAATACGATTTTTGCCACAAGAGTCTCCTGGACAAAAATAAAAGTGAATGTCTAAACAGCTACCCCCTGCCTAGAAAATAGAGGGGCGTGCATGAGATGAAAAGGCCTAGTGGGGCCTGGGGGCGATGCACTGGGCTGTGTGACAACTGTGTGCAAGGCTTTCTGACACGTGTCTGCACTGAGCCAGAAGCACACTGCGCCCTCCAGTCCGGGGAACGAGGAAAACACGAGCGTATGACTACTAGTGTTCCTCATTGCTTCCTTTCCTCTTTTTTTCTTTTTGGTTTGTTTTCCATTCTGCACTAACCTCCTTGCTTAGTTAGTTAGATAATCTCGGGGGAAAGTGGGGAAAACAGCACAGCCTTTTCTGGCTGGGATTGTGAACAAAATTTGCTCTTTCATTTAATAAATTATTTGCACTTAAACCTCTCCTGGAGAACAGTGTTTTTCAGAAACTACCATATTGTCATTTTATGCCTAATGTTATTTAGGGGGCCTTTGTGACAAAGGGCAGTGACCTGAGACAGAGAGCTGCTCGTCACAACCCTGGGGTAGGAAGTGGGAGACCGCTGTCTACTTCTGATGTAGACACCAGACACTGGAAGAATTGATCCAGAGGCAAAGAGGCATGTCGAGTTCCTCATCTGTTCACTCATTCATCCATCCAAATAAAAACAATGAATCGAGGATGTTTTTGGTGTAAGGCTCTGGGCTGCAGTCAGGACAGATCCCCGGGGATGCTGGAGTGGAGGGTGGCTGTGTCAGTGGAGCCCAGGGCGCATGCAGTGAGGGCAAGGAGAGGTGTCGTGTCAGTGGGATGGATGCCAAGAATCCCTGTGGCTTTTTGGGGGTCACACCCCAGGAATGCAGACTCGAAAGGGGCACACTGCTGCTTACCATCATTTCACGTCCATCGTTCATCATGTTTGCCGCTTTAGGAAGCTTGTTTGTGCTGCACCCTCTGACCATCCTACTTGGAGGAAGAGTCTCCCTGGGTTGCAGTTTCAAGTGCATTTTCTGTTTCACAGACAAACTGAAAAAGCGCCTTTTGCTTGTTCCTTGGAAGAGAATAAACAATTAAACCGAAACAGAGCTGACATAAAACAGCGGAGATGCCAATGCAGAGGTATAAATACGCATTATCAGAAGTTCTTTCAGGATCCTCAAAGGGAATCCCTTCCAGGACGAGATGCCTCCTGACCCTTGTCCTCAAGGTCTCCACCTCTAACTACACTGAGTACCTGTGCTTTCTCCTGTGAGGCCCCTTCCCAATACTCATTAGCATTCAGGGGTGTTCAGTGTGTTTGTGGAGTACCTTCCATGCTCCTGCACTGGGCCCCCACGTGTGAGCATGCTGATGCCCATCGCACACCTCCAGGGGGAGCTGTGCACAAGGACTGTGATGTGACTGGTACCCACTGCAGGGCTGAGTTGTCCGCTGAGCACACAGGACCGTCCTGTGCATCCCTGGCATTTGAACTAGTGGGTCTTACATTTCTTTTTTCTGCTAAGTCTGCTCACTGGGAGAAGTCTCGATGCCTTTGAATCCCATCACTGTAATGAATGAGATTTTCCCCAGCTCCTGGAGCGAGGTTGCCAGTAGTCATCCTCAGCTTTAAGACTTCGGGATTTGACAAGGAGATGGTGAGGACTGAGCGAAAGGTCAGCCTTTTGTTCCTGTCATTGTTTCTAGAGATGCTGGGGTATATTCCATTACGGTATGGGGAAAATCTGCTTCTCAAAACTTCACTTCCGTTTGGAAAATGGAAATGATATCACCTCCTTTGAGGGTGTTAGTGAGGGCTGAATTAAATGAGAAAACCTCTTCTGTCAAGAACTATTGAATGTGTAGTTACTGGTGGCTCACTTATGGGTGGGCTTACAGTAAGGGAGGGATGCAATGATGCAGCAACGATAAATCTGAATACACATAGTTTCTGTTCTAAACTCTCCAAAACCTAAATTACTTAAGCTATTTAAAACATATCACAGATTTAATAAAAGTGGACCCTGTGCTTCTTTATGCTTTTGTGCATGTAAACATTTATTCAACAAATAAGAACAAGAAACCCCAATCTGCCAGCCCCATATGAAGTATTGTTAGGCATATAGAAGGAAAGGGGCCCTATCACACTGTATCCGAGAATGAGCTTAAAATGGATCAAAGACCTACATGGAAGAGAGAAAAACGTAAAACTCTTAGGAGAAAACGTAAGTGTAAATGTTTGTGACCTTGGATTAGCCAATAGTTTATTCGATATGACACACAAAAAGCACAGGAAACACAAGAAAAAATTAGATAAATTGGACTTTATCAAAATTAAAATTTTTTGTGCTTCAAAAGACACAATCAATAAAGTGAAAAGACAACCCACAGAATGGTAGAAATATTTGCAAAACATGTATCTGATGAGAGCCTAGTATCCAGCCTATATAAAGTACTCTTACAACTCAACAACAAAAAAGACAACCTAATTTAACAATGGGCAAAGGATTTGAGTAGACATTTCTCCAAAGAAGATACATGAATGACCAACAAGCACATGAAAACATGTTCAACATCATTAGTTATTAGAGAAATGCAAACTAAAACCCCAATTAGACACAATTTCATATCCAACTAGGATGGCTGTAATCAAAAAGACAGATAATGACAAGTGTTGATGAGGATGCAGGGAAATTGGAACCTTCATCCTCTGCTAGTGGGAAAGTAAAATGAAGCAGCTACTTTGAAAAACATTTTAGCAATTCCTCAAAAAGTCAAGTATAGAGTTATCATATGACCCAGCAACTCCACTTCTAGATGTATACTCAGGAGAACTGAAAACATATGTCCACACAAAAGCTTGAACACAAATGTTCATAGAAGTATTATTTATAATAGTCCCAATGTGGAAACCATCCAAATGGGCATCAGCTGATCAATGGATAAACAAAATGAGGTCTGTCCATGCAATGCAATATTATTTAGCCATCAAAAGAATAAAGTACTGATTTATGCATGGATGAACCTTGAAAATATTACGCTAAGTGAAAGAAGCCAGACTCAAAAGTCCACATATTGTTTGATTCCATTGAGAGGAAACAGGCACATCCATGGAGACAGGAAGTACACTAGTGGTTGTCAGGGTCTGGGGAGGTGAGGGTGAGGAGTAACTCGTGATGAGGACAGTTTCTTTATAGGATGGTTACATAGTGGTGATGTTAGCACAGCTTGTGAATGCACTAAAACCACTGAATTGCACTCCTTGAAAGAGTGAATCTGATGACGTTTTAATTATATCTTGATTTAAGAAATCTCAACAAACAAACCAATCAAAGGCAAAGCAAATGGGGTAAAATCCGTGCAGCATCCAGAGCGTCCAGTCCAGGATGGGGGGGGAGGGTAAGGTCATGGAACACCCCAGAATAGGACCATTCTATGAAAACATTATGAGGGAAGAACTATGGAGTCAAGAGAGGAGGCATTACATCCACTCTGGAGACGCAGGGAGGTTTCACTGAGAAGGCGTTACCTGAGATGGGCCTCCAGGAATGGGGAGATTTGATACGGTAGATGGCGGGCATGTAAGGGCTCTCCCAGGGGGACCAGTTCTAGAATGGCAGCACTGTCTACTGAAGCTCCCAATAGGAGCCAGTCTTCATGAGGACATGTAATCTTTAGATGAGCTCAATATGTATAATTTTGTCTGTTTTACTGATGTTGAAACTGTAACAGGAGCTTCACACGTGTTGTCTCATGTAATGCTTGGCGTGATCGTCGGAGGCAGACAGTGTTACCTTCATATAGTGGGTGATAACCCGAGTCTCGGAGAGACCTAGTGATGGAGAAGGTTTGAACACGGCAGATCTGAGCTCAGAGCTGTCTTCCCCGCTACTCTGTTCCTCTTTGGTACAAAACTTAAAAAAATATGGAAGTTAATCTCTCAGCTGGAAGGAATTCTGTAGAAGAACTCCAGATAATAGATAAAAAGTAGAACTTACTCTTTTATCTCCGTGATCCCATGATTCACTGACAAAATATATATCTACAGGAAGCTGTGCAAACAGTGTCGTGTTACCTTGTTTAACAGGTAGACAGGAAGACATCCAGACCCCTTCTGTGTAGACACTGTAACATCCAGGGGCATATACAAAATCAGTTTTCAAATATTCTCCTTTTTGTTTAAAAAAATTAAATGTATTTTACCCACCAGCATTTTCCAGTGGAGCTATGTTTAATTCTTTTGGCACATTCTTTTTACCGTACATTTAATTTTGTTAGAGAGTTCTTATGCAGAAATACTTGATAGCCAAACTGTTATTGAAGATGATCTTCATAAATCACTCCTCTCTGAAGCACACACAGGTGTAGTTAACAGAGTACTTCTGTCAGCAGTTCTGCTGTGTGGGCCTGATGTGTTGGTTCGAGTGGAGTCTCGGGAAAGTCAAAGTCAGAAGGAAATGAGCAGGGCTGACCTCGTACATAAATGAGTGCTGTGGGTTTCTTTCCAGAAGTCTCACAGGTAAATATGAACTTGCAGGCCATCTGCTAGCCCAGGCTTGACCAGAGGGGTCCTAGAGAAGCAAAGATGAGGTACAGTGGCCCTCGGTGGCTCATCTTATCACCCACTGCGTGGGGTCATGGACGAGGTGTGCTAACCAGGGGACATTTAGGAGCCACACTATGAATGTGGGCTTGTTCACCATGGTGGTCCCGGTGTATTTCAGATGTCATGGGCTCAGAACATAGGCGTCTGATAGACTCCAAATCACTGGTGGTGGAGCGAAGATCAGTAGGTTCCCCATAGGATCCTAGCCTGCAGACAAGGCAGCCGAGGCCAGGAGGTAATGAGTGACTTGCACCAGGTAAATCCAAGACTGGCTGGCCATGTTAGAGTGTGCTTTTCACCAACTCTGTGAATGGCTGGGTACCACAAATGGTGGATTTAATTTGTGATATTATGGAGGACCTCCTGATTTTGTTTAGTTTGAGTTAAACAATTACATATTATGTATAATATTTGAACCACTCTGCAGTGATAAAATGACATGGAATGCAGGTCAGCAAACTTTTTCTGCAAATGGCTGGATAGTTAACATTTTAGTATTGTGGGCCACGTGGGCTCTTCACAACTGCTCAACTCTGCTGATGGAGTGTGAAAAGAGTCAGAGACAATACATAAATAAATACTGTGTTCCAATAAAGATTTATTTATAAAAACAGACCATGGGCCTGATTTGGTGCACCAGTCTCCTCTGGTATAGGAGACTTAATGGTGTATAGTGTATTTATATTCTTTATATATTCTTTGTGTATTCTTAGTTTTTTCTTTATTGTTAAATTATAAATATATTTGTTGTGACAAGTTATACAGTAAGGGCTAAAAATGTAACACTTCTTTAACTATTTCCTGCCCGTTAAAATCATCTATAGAAAGGAAACAATCCTTCGGTAGGCAGCTTCGGGTTTCAGTTTTGATACAGTTAGTAGGAGAAACCACAAGGAGAATTTCTAGTTTAAGCTCAAATGTGTATTTTGTGGATGAACTAGTCTAATCTAGTTATTAGTAATAATCACATTAATGAAACCTTCACACTTTCTTACCTTCCACCTCAACCTGTTAAAAATGCTTTTTAAACTCTTATTATGATTAAGTGCCCACTCGCCTATCAGGTGCTTTCTGAAAACCACGTTACCCGCCCACCAACATGTTATGGGTTTAGCATACATTGGTTGAGAACCCAGCCTGAGCACGCTGTCCTCAGCACAGGAAACAGAGAAAAGATGTGTCCTCAGCCCCCGGGAAGGACGGGAAGAGAGAAATGCAAACGCCCGCACCCAGCGGGATGAGGAATCGGGGGGAGGATGCACGGGTCACGGGATAGCTAACGAGCAGCTTGTGCACATCCAGCCAGGGTTCCAGCCAAGCATCTCATGGTGACTGGTCAGGCGAGGGTCACGGCCTCGTGGAACTCATGTTTTAGGAAGAGAGACACATAACAGATGCGAAGTCAAACAAGTAGCTACAACAGCTGTAGATTTGGAAATCATGACAAAGGCAACAAGCCGGGGGCCGGGAGTGGGATGATTGCTCGGGGCAGTGCTGTAGATGGGGTCTCGGGTAAGGCCTCGCTGAGGATGGAGATTGACAGGGAGAAGATCCTCCTGCAGAAGTGCACACTGTGCCAGGAAATCAGAGACGCAAAAGGAGAAAGGCGTGGGTGACCTGGGAGTTGGGAATGAGCAAGGGTTGCCCCTCTCTACTTGAGGGAGCCGTGGGAAATTGCAGGCTGGAGGGTCTGCTTGTGAGAGGGTATGTTTGTGGTCTTTATCCTGTAAGTGGTGGGAGGCAGGGAAGGCTTTTAAGCAGAGCAGATGTTTTTCAGCTGCCATCTCTAGTAAGAGACCACTTCATTGTATGAACAAGAGATACCCCGAGTCTGGACTAAGGAAAAGATGATACAGGATGACCTCAGACACCTTCAGGCCATTTGGGAGGTGGGGGGGCTCATGATGACAATGTTGAAATAATAGTAAGCTATGCAGTTTTACGAGCACTTACTCAAAACCAGATCGATGCTTAAACTATATTTTGCAAATTAATTAATATTCATTTCGAAGCTCTCTTTAGTCCTACTCAGTCACTTCATTGACTATGAAAGGGTCATGAAGTTACAAAGGAGAGGCCTCAGCAGAAAATTCAGCCTTCCTAAGTGTTGAAGAACTTGCCTAAATTCTAGCACAGCCTGCAAATACCTTTTGTTTTCCTTCCTGGTTTGAATGTATCAGATCATGCTGAGTGAGGCAGGAACATGAGAGGAACACACACATTTAATAACCTCGCCTTGAAGGAGCCCCGGGAATAATTAGTCAGAGAGGAGTGAGGGGGAACTTAGCCATTCTTTCACAACATCCCGAGACCCCTTTGCAGGAAAGAAGCCTGCTCTTTGCACGGTGGCTCATCCACAAGGAGAGAGGCCCGCACGCCCATCACACCTGGCTGCCGGCATCTAATTAGCCATCAGAGCAGAGGAGATGCCATCATTAAGAAGATCCTTTTTACAATTAGTATTTAGACAAGGCATCTGCAAAATCATCCTTTTATCATTAAGTATCTTTACCTCAAAGGTTCAAAGTATTGGAAGTAACAACTTCTTGCCTATTTAGCCAAAAAGCAAACTGGGTGCTCTGAGAGAAAGAGCCCGATGGGATTATGTTAACAGAGACAATTGAAATGGAGGCGGGATCTAGGGTCAAGAAGAACAAACAGAATCACCAGGCACAGGGAGAGACAGGGGTCACATCCCTCAAGGGCAGAGGAAACACAGGGACCAGGATTTGGGAAAAGCAGACACAGTCCCATGACAGAGGCCTGACGGGAGGAGGGCAGAGGAGTGAGGGCGAGAGGCCAGACCTCACGCTCAGGGGTTGATTTAGGGCAGCTGGAGAAAGCCAGTGGGGACAAGGGCAGAGACGGCTCCCCTCTACCTACTGGGATTTCCTCCTCTCCCACTACAAACTTCAAAAATTAGGTGCGCACCCACCTAGTTATATGGCTTTCCATCAGGGTCCTGATCTCTCTCAGACGTTGACAGGATGAGCTTGAGGCCGTGGGAGAAGGATTTTCCCTGTGTCCCCAAAGCGCAGAATAGCACCTGGCAGGTGGAAGATCCCGAGTGAATATTCATTGGACAAGTATGTGACTCTGCTGTGCAGCCACTCGGCTCCTCAGAAAACTCCACACATCAACACGTGGTTGGGCTAATGGATCCAACAACCGTTCGGTGCTCGCCACAGCAGCCCTTCATCTGTAGACTGGGAATTGACCAATGATGAGAGGACACAGATACTTACCTGGAGCATCCTAGCATCACTTACCTTTTCCGAAGTAATTCCATGTGCACACTAAGTGGATTTCTTTCTAAAGGTGAACAAACCTTAGCCCTCTCTACTCTTTTGAAGAAGTCTCCAATCATGAAAGTGCTGTTAGATAATGTCTTATCTGTATTTTATGGTTATCACATTCCCCAAAGTTCAGCATCAGTAACCCCTGCCCCACCCCCACAAGCTCCCTGCATTTCCTGAGACTTTCTAAAATCCAGAATATATTTCTTCCCCTTAAGTATTTCTTCAAACTCCTTTTGAGCCAATTAGTGTGATCTTTCTCAAATGCAAATGTGCTCCTTCATGAGCTTCCTGTTGAGTTCCGGAGAAAACCCAAGCCTTTGAGCATAATCTTCATTATCAAGCACTTTTCTCTTTCCAGCAGCATTTCTCATCACCGAGGATGTTTTCTAAACTCAGGAAGGTTGATCACATAGCTGTGCTCTGGCTCCACTCCTCTCCTCACACATCCAACAAGCTTTTATTAAACACCTGCTGTGTGTCAGACTTTATGTTCAACAGAAAGGAGATGAGACATTTCCTCTGCTCAGGTAGCTGATGGCCCAGGGGGGCCGTGCAGACATGGTGGGGGTT
Organism: Diceros bicornis minor; assembly: GCF_020826845.1. Taxonomy (NCBI): domain Eukaryota; kingdom Metazoa; phylum Chordata; class Mammalia; order Perissodactyla; family Rhinocerotidae; genus Diceros; species Diceros bicornis. Next base: position 1,120,035 of record NC_080768.1, read on the forward strand.
GTGCCACGTGCAGGGGGGCAGAGGTCTCACCCGAGCACCCCTGAGCACCAGGGAGCCCTTGACAAATGAGATACAGGTGAGCCAAGGTGCCAGCGAGCGCATAAGAGGGAAACAAGAATCACGTGGCTCTGGGTGTGCTAGGAGCTGTGCAGGCTAGAGAGGACAGGCATTGGAGGACGGCATGTGCCTCTCTCCCCTCCTGCAGGATCCGTCATGAGTGTCCGCTCTCCAGGTGGCTGCCGCTTCTCGGTCGTCTCCTGATGGGGACTGAGAATAGCTTCAGGTAGAGACTCTCTATCCCTCCGTGTACCCAAGCTACCTGATACGGATGCAGCACAATAACAACACAGTGCACTCAGTGGGTGCTCAATAAGTATTGGGATGAGGGACCAAGAAGAGGAAAAGTGTCTGTCTAATGACTTAAGAATAGTCCTGCTTGAGCATTATTCACAATAGTCAAGATAAGGAAACAACCTAAGTGTCCATGGATGGATGAATGGATAAAGACAATGTGGGATATGTATATACAATGGAATATTATTCAGTCTTAAAAAACAAGGTGGTCCTGCCGTTTTCGATAACATGGATGAACCTGGAGGGCATTATGCTCAGTAATAAACCAGACACAGAAAGAAAGAAACTACAAGCTGTCACTTATATCTGGAACCTAAAAACGTTGACTACATAGAAGCAGAGAGCACATGGTGGTGCCCAGGGGTGGGGAGGTGGGGAAACGTGAAGACGCTGGTGAACAGGCACGGAGGTGCGGTTGTGGGGGATGAGTCACTCCAGAGATCTCAGGAGCACAGGTTAATAATCCTGTGCTGAGGATAGGAATTGGCAGAGATGGTGGATCTCAGGGGCTCTTACCCCACACAACGGTAACTACGTGCCGGGGTTGAAATGGTAATTAGCTTGGCTGTAGTAATCATTTCACCGTGTATATGGATATCAAAACATCATGTTCTGCACTTTACGTATAAACAATTCTTATTTAAGAATAAAATTTTTAAACAAAGAATAGTCTTGCCTGAAAGTTTGGACTATAACTGGGGATCACATACCTGCCATATGATTTTCTGGGCATTAATGGGTGAAACTCGTGGGTTCCTAAGAAATTGAATTTACAGGGTCTTTATGGTTTGTTTGTGTTGTTGTTGCTTTTGTTTTGTTTTTTCAGATAGACTTGGCGTGTTTCAGGTCTTCAGCATTAAGCTTCGGTTCCTGACACGTACAAGTGCAAAGAGATGCATTTACAAGCTGGGCTGGAGTTTCAGCAAGCGCTTTATCATTTATGAATGCTGAATTTTCTGATGAGTTTCTTCACCTCCAACTTTATATCCCCCTCTTAACATTAATTGAAAGTGACTAAACAGATCTTTAAAATGAAAATTACCAAGCTTGTAAAATATGGCATCTTTGTCAAAATGCCAGGTAGTGTCATCTGCTCTGTATTTGGCATTTCTTCCCCATCGATTAAGTTAAAGCGATATTTTAAAATGCCACCCCCAGTTCTTGCCCTTCCCTTCTGCATTTATCCTACACTGCTTTCTCAGCGTCGCCTTAGCTGCGAAACTGAAATAGTAAAACAGGTGCCGAGGGTCCAGCTGTTTCTTCGTTTTCTTTAAATGTTAGGTTTTGGCATAAGCTCACCCATGGGGGTGGGGGGCTAGGGAGCCACAGATTATTGAGAAATCTGTTCCTGCCACATTCATTTTTCTACTTGTTTCTTGTATTTCCTTGACCTGAGACACACACATTGACCAGTTCTTAGTAAATGATGATGTATTGTTCACCATTTGTGTCCCCAAGACCACCCTCAGGCTCAACGATGCGACGGGGCGGGGTGGGGGGGGGGCTCAGAAAGCTGTTAAGCTTGTGGTTCTGATTTATCACAGCCTAAGGATAACAGTAAGAATCAGAGGCACGTAGGGCAGAGTCCGGGAGACACCAGGCACGGGATCCCGGTGGAGGCACAGACAGCGCTTCATTCTCTAACAGCATCGTGTGGTGAGACATATGAGCACTGCCTACGGGGAAGCTCCCCCAGCCTGGTGTACAGAGTTCTACTGGGGTTGGTCACTTAGGCCTGGAGCACCCACATGACTGAGCTGAGATACTCAGTCTCCAGCACCCCCAGAGGTCAAACAGATACCACATGGCCAGGGCCCCAGGCAAACAAAAACAGGCTGTTCACTGTAAATCACATCCTCAGCATCAGTTATCTGGCATGGCCCAACCCCCTGGTAGACAAAGACGCTCTTACCAGGCAGGACATCCTCAGGGCTCAGAGTCATCTCCCTGGACTTCAAGAGCTGGTCCTTTCTATGGAGGGTGCAGGGTGTGAAAGTCCAGACCTGCTGAGTTAACCCTTTATTGTGCACCAACCACGTCAAGGCTTGTTTATCCCTGATAAGAATAAGGAAATGGCTTCTGCACAATCTATTTTTTATGAGTGATCGGTACATGAAGAGGGATATTGGATGCTCTGGTAGGCAAAAGGAAGTGTTAGTGATGGGGCATTAGAAACACTCAGGTTGAATGTCGGGTGCTGTTAACAGCTACAGAAAGAAAAGAAAAAGGGAATTAATTGAGATTAATTAATTAATCTCTGAACATTTATTTATTTTACATAACTACATCAGTTTTATAGGGCTGCCATAACAAAATACTACAGTACTACGGACTGAATGTCTGTGTCCTTCCCAAAATTCATATGGTGAATCCTAACCCCCAGTATGATGGTATTTGGAGGCACAGTCTTTGGGAGTTGATTAGATCATAAGGGTGGAGCCCCCATGAGTGGTGGGATTAGTGCCCATATAAGGGAGACCCCACAGAGTTCCCTTGACCCTTCCCCCATGTGAGGACACAGCAAGAAGGTGCCGTCTGTGAACCAGGAAGAGGGCCTCACCAGACACCATATCTGCCAGCACCCTGATCTTGGACTTCCAGCTTTCAGAACTGTGAGAAACAAATGTCTGTTGTTTATAAGCCACCCAGCCTATGGTATTTTGTTGTAGCAGCCTGAACTGACTAAGACACAGGGACTGGGGTTTAAACAACAATATGTATTTTCTCATAGTTCTGGAGGTGGAAGTCCGAGGTCCAGATGTGGGCAGGACTGATTCTCCTGAGGCCTCTCTCCTTGGCTTGTAGACGCCGCCTTCTCACTGTGTCCTCACGTGGTCCTCCCTTGTCCACAGGTATCCTTGGTGTCTCCTAGTGTGTCTGAAATTTCTCTTCTTATAAGGACACCAGTCAGACTGGGTGAGGGCCACCCTAACAGCCTCCTTTTACCTTAAACATCTCTTTAAAGGACCCATCTCCAAATAGGGTCGTGTTCTGAGGTCCTGAGGTTTAGAGCTTCGACACATGAATTTGGGGAGACATAATTCAGCCCGTAACAATAATCTGTTTTTGCTAAACCCGTTAGTACCTTGTAAAACCCACTTACAGCAGAGGGTTCCAAGCTCCAGCTCAAGAAGTGAGGCCAGCCTGTGAAAACATTTCCACTGGGCTGCAGCAAATGAAAACACATAGGGACATTGTGGTGAGATTTTTTAAAAAACTACATGTATTTAAGTTAAAGGACTCTTTTTTATTCTGAGATTACGTGCTTCCTATATTTTCATATTCTTTTATATTATCATCGTGAAAATGAATGTTTTTATTTTCTTATTTATGAAATAAGATGTCGGCGGTCATACATTGGCTGCCATTCTTTAGGCGATTTGCGTGGGCTCATGAAACATCCAGATCTGCCTTGTCTCCCCCCCAGCTTCCTCTCGCTCTCTCTGGGGGCCCTGATGTTCTGAATAACCCGCCTGTCCCTGCGTTCAGCGGGTCTCAGACCCCAGGGCTCAGTTTGGGATATCCACTCTCCTGTTGCCAGCCCGCATTCCCTCACATCGTGTGAATGTCTGGCGCACAGCCGTATGTCCTTCAGAGAGCTCCAGCATCCCCTTCTGGGGGACGATCTTTCTGTCACTGCTGAGCTGAGCCCATGCTCTGTGCTGGGTGCCAGTGTGGCTGCAAGTCTGCAGGCTGGACTCAGGCTTCCAGGACCCACCAACTGCTCGACCTTGGGCAAGTTACTGAGACTCTGTGTGCCTCAGTTTCTTCATCTGTAGAGTGGGAATATCCACGTTTATTCATTGGGTGGTCATGAGGATGCAGGGGTTCGATACATGTTGTAGACTGAGAGAGTCTCTGTCCACGTCATGCTCAGTGTAGTTTGGGGCCTCTTCTGCCCTCTGCACTTGTCACTGTTGCTGGGCTCTGTTACACGTGTTCCTCCCGAGGGGGAGAGTCATCTCATGCCTCTGTGCTCGATTCGAATGTGCTTGGTTCAAAGCACGTGCAGCACAAACACTTGCTGAGGGAATGAAGGAGACCAAAGTGTGAAGACAGGCCCTCTATTGGGATAAATGTTGCCACTTACAATCGGGGATGTGCTCTTGGTTCAGATGGCTCAGCACAGCAGACATCCTAAGAGGGCTCGCCCTCCAATTCATCACTTTCAGCTGCTTCCAAATTTGATATTGAGACAATTGATAATTCAGAGGAACAATTTAGAGACACATGTTATCTGGCTCTTTGCAAAGATCGTCACTATGGAGCAGTTAGCTGCCCATGCAAATGGCATGACTGAGTTCTGATGCGGTGTTGAGATCAAGGGAACTTACTGGGGTTCAGTGTATTTTATACAGAATAGAGTTTTGCAGAATGCTCTGGTGTCTTGACTTGAAGATGCAGGCTCAGTTCCTCTCAGGGCAGACTGTCAGTGTGTTCTGGTTTTCTTCTCCACATAAACTAATAAGTTTGTCTAACAAGATTTCTTTAATCAGTTCTTGAGAACTACATGGTTGCCCCCATTTTGTCTTGGCTGCTAAAATCTACAGACTTCAAATTTAGTTCAAAATTATAAAAACTATTTCACCCCAGGTCCCAGATAAAAGCCTCTCTCCCTTCCTTGAAAATCATTTCTAATATTACTTCCATTTTTTTTACATGAACTCTCATGTTTTATACATTTCAATATGATAAGTCATCTCGATTATTTTAAGAAAATAGACAGGTTATAAACTGCAAAATAATTGGGTTAAAAATGCATGCCTTCCAGGGCTGGCCCGGTGGCACAAGCGGTTAAGTGCTCACGCTCCACTGTGGTGGCCCTGGGTTCGCCAGTTCAGATCCTGGGCGTGCAACGACGCACCGCTTGTCAGGCCATGCTGTGACGGCGTCCCATATAAAGTGGAGGAAGACGGCCATGGATGTTAGCCCAGGGCCAATCTTCCTCACACAAAAAGAAAATGCAGGCCTTCCTTTAGCAATAGAATTATACATAAAATATAACACTCTGCCTTTATGTAATTCTGTGGTTTTCCCAGCTCTTTATGTGTATTAACTCATCTGATCTGTGCACCATAATCCTGGGATGTAGAATGGACAGGTAATAATTTCCATTTCATAAAGAGGCAAGTAGTATTGTGGTTAGGGGCATAGGCTTCGGAAGCAGACAGACACTTCAAAGGCAAATTATTTAACTTTTCTGAGCTTTTGTGTGTGTGCATGTCTGTGTAAGGATGTTTGTGACACCTATGTCAGAGTCGTTGCAGAATTAAACGGGCATGTTTATGGAGTGGTCATGGTCACTATTGCTGGTGGCGGCCCTCTGGGATGAAAGCACAGTACAGAGAGGTGCTGTGACTCAGCGAGGCAGGAAAGAACGGGGCCAACTCCTGACCTCCACGCCAGTGTGCGCGCTGCCCCTGTGTCGTTCCTGGTGAGCAGTGTCCTGCAGATGGGCCAGGCTTCAGCCATCCGCAGTGCATCCACAATGGCTGTGTGGGGACCTGAGCCCTTCACATGTGGCTGGAGCATTTGGCTGGATTCCACATCACGTGCACCTGCCTGTACCTCCTCCACCATGTATCTGCTGGCTTCCCCCGGCCCTGATCCTTCTTGTGCTTTTAGGATCCATGGAGTCAGCTCAGGGTGGGTTTTGGATGTGTCTTGAATTATCCTGGAAAATGACCACCAAGGTCTGCCACTTGCTTAGATATATTAAATATAAAATACTATGGGTATTCATTTACTCTTTCTGGAATTCATAGTGAGGTATTAACTGGAGGGTAATAATTTGGTAATTTGCTCTTTCGAGTTCCACTCAAGGAGGCCCTACATAGAAAGAGCTGCCATTTTTAAGAGCTGATGGACCCAATAGCACTCTTTTCTTTCCCAGTAACTTACACAGAATAGCGTTATAAAATGCAATGATGTTGTACATGTAACATTAAATATTAAAATTTAATAGGAAAATAGTTGAGATGCATAAACTAGATATTAGAGAACAGAGCTGCTCTGAGAACCAGGCAGTCAGGTCTTCCCCACATTCACAGTCACAAAAGAAGGACGGTGGTACCTCACACTGTCCTACAGGTGGCTTGAAAGAGAAACGTAAGCTCACGACACACCCTGAATTACTTTAAAACTTTGTATTGCTGTATCATAAATTCTGTAGACCAGTTAAATTGCACATTCTATACATATTTGTTTAATCTTCGAGACAAACACATTTGCCTGTATCTCCATGCAAATTCTTAGGAATACGCTGTATTTATAGATGTTCCATTTCCCAGCAACCGAAACCAACAAATATAACCTTAAAACTAATATTAACAGAAGAAAAATATGGCTTTCATATTGAACATGGTCCTTTAAAAGGTGGCAATAATTTCTTTGTATTTGTACAATTAGCTGATTATTGAAATACCCAGGAAGAAATGAATGGCCTCACTGTGTGCTTCGTGCTCTTGTGACGCAGAAATGCCGTACAGACCGGGATTGCAGAGGAAGGCGCTGAGGGGCAGATCCCCACCTCAGCTCCTGGCGGGTTACGCTTGTGCTGTAACCACTTATCTCAAGGAGGGCATCTTCTGTCAGTCCCTCTCTGTTTGGGTTCCACAGTTCCCGGCTCTCCTGGTGCAGCCCCTTCCTGCCCACGTGCCTTGATTCTCACCCAAAACTGTAAGCTCTTCGATGAGCCATTTGTTGAGGGTTTATGAGGGTTGAATGGAGAGGGTGATCATCCCTGTCCGTCGCCATCCCACCTCTTCCTTGCCCGCCTTCAGCCCTGGGACCAGGGTTGGCTGGACACTCATCTCCTATCAGAGCTGTTGGGGTGACATCCCAGGAACATGGCTTTCTTTGTGACACGTACTTTCACAATAAAGAAGTGAGTAAGAAAACAAACCGAAAATTCTCAAAAGAAGTGCAAAGGCCAGTAAGCCCCAAGCACCCACGATTCTCACTCTACCTGGAGCGGTCTTCTCTACCTCGTTAGTCCCCAGGTGGGATGACTCTCCCTGGGGCCTCCCCAGGGTCTTTCTTCCCCATGGCCACCCCTAGTCTCAGTTCTTGTCACTTCCTAACTCTTCTCCCCACCCCCAATGGGTCCCTGTAACTCCACCATTATATTAATGTTCTTAAATGTTCATTGTAATATCTTTACCTTCATGCACATTTGTGATCATTAATTAGTGATTATGTCACTCCCTGGAACATCAGAGCTTCCATTGTTCCCTGGTCTCCACTGAACCTTGAACCTGGCCCCCTGGTCTTTGCACATTCCCTCTTCCTGCTGGACTCTCTGGGGAATCTGTTGTCCACTTGCTGGGCCCTGGAAATGCATTTCCCTGCACCCTCATACTTGGTGTATTTCCAGCATAAAATGCCACCACCCATCTACCTATTCAAAGTCTACCCACCCCTTAAGAACCAATTCTAGGAGAGGTGAAGAGGATCTCAGGGGAGGAGGAGAGATGGGGGGCTGTCATGTTCCAAGGATGGGGTCTCAGTATGGCAGCAGGAATGGTGTTCTGTCTCCCAGTCCAGCCTTCCATCAGGGTTTAAAGATCCTGATTGTTCAGGAGCTCCGACCCTGCACCAACATGTGGAAATTATCAGGAAGCAGATCGCGACTCCCTTGAAGGGACAGCTTCCTGAGGTTCGCTGCTGTCCCATTCTGTGTGCGCTGCCCTGGAAGGTGTGACGCTGCGGAATGACCACCTGTCATAGATGACAGAGGGGGATTTTATAGTCCCCTGGTTGTGTCTCAGCTTCACGCATCTGCCTGGATTGTCAGTTCTGGGGGGCAGATGAGGATACGGTTATCTCTTATCTTTGACACACGTAGGAGGTTTTCATTAGGTACATGGACAGAAGTACTATGATAAACTGAGATGACTCTTAGGGTGGGGAGCCTTTATAAGCACGCCATCAAATGCAGGAGTATTAATAAAAAATAATTGACTCATTAAGAATCAAATTTCTGTAGGTCAAAAAACATCATAAAAAAATTAAAAGGCAGAAACACATCAGGAAAAATATTTGCAACTTGACACAGAAGTTTTAATATAGGAAAGAACATCTCAAATCAATGTAGGAAACATAAGTTAACATTCCTAGAGGGAAAAAAATCAACAAAAGAAATGACAGGTATTTCACAAAGTACAAACTCAATAAGCGCGTGAAAAGAATCCCAATATTACCAGCAATGAAATAAGTGGAAATTGGGGGGAAAAAAATCTAAGTCCTCTTTCTACTTAATATTGTTATTTTCTTTTTCAACGACAATGGCTGTTGCCATTTATGAGAGGGCAAATAAATGCAGCCTTCTGGGGGATAATTATTTATCAGAAGTCTTAAAAAGTTCACTTGCTTTGACCTAAAAATTCTAGTTCTAGAAATTTACTGTAAGGGATGTTCTATCAGCAGGAAAAGTTGAAAACTACCTAATGTTCAACAGTGGTAGATTATTTAAGTAAAAGAAAATATTTGTGTAATGAAATACTATGCAGCCACCAGGATGACATTGCAGATGAATGTGGAATGGATGGAAATGTGCACAGAATGTCTTAAGTGGATGAGGCAACATGACAGTGTGATCACATTTGTGTAAAAAGGCATATGGTACAGGCAGAGAGAGCCCATGTTAAGGCATCGAGTGTCTAAATCCTGACCGTTTATTCACACTCAAATCATGCAACGCGTCAGGTACATCACCCTCCAAGGATGTGTGGGACGGTACTTCAGCCAGCCGACCTTATTCAGGTGTTCCTATTATTTTCCTCTTTTTCCCACCTTCCCAAAAACCCGCTTGTACAACCTTGATGGCAGGGCCAGTGTCACCGGGCCAGTGTGGCTGGGGGGTGAGCAGAGTGAGGAGAAACAGGGATGTGGTGGGGGCGGGGAGGGCCAGACGATGCTGCTCCCTGAAAGACTTTGACTTTGGTTGCTGATGACACAGAGGACGGAGAAACATCACGATCCGCTCGTGTTATAAAAGGACGGCTCCAGCTGGCTGCTTGCCGAGGGCCGACTGCGGGCAGCGAGGCTGGGAGCGACAAGACCAGAGGGGCCTGGGAGCCAACTCAAGGGGAGGCCTGGAAAAGGTTCACTTTCCAGATACGTTTTGAGGTGGACCCAGCAGGGGAGGAGAGAGAAAAGAGTCAGGGTGAATCCTAGGAGTTAGGTGTAAGCCAGGGAGGGATGGAGCCATTCTCTGCCATTCCTGGAGGGAAATCGGGGTTCAAGTTCTGATCCATCAAGTGTGGAAGTTTACAGACCTTCACGTGGAGATATCCAGGTGGCAGTGGAACATATATGTCTGAGCCCCTGCAGAGGGCTCTGCCTGGAGATCGCCAGCATCTAGGTCACACAAGCTGGCAGATGGAAAAAGATCATGGGGGCTGAGTGGACCCATGGCAAGCGTGGGGCCACCCAACATTAGGAGGTCAGGAAGGAGAGGCTGAGAAGTTGCACATGGTGAAGAGGAGAGCAAGGGTCAGATGAGGGTCGGAGAGGGGGTGCTGGAGGTTCCCAGGCGAAGGGAAGTCGTGACATTGGACAGCGAGGCAGCATGAGACTGTGGGCAGCTTTCCGGGAGCCTTGCAGCCCGGCAGGGAATTTAAAGGGAAGCCAGAGAGCCAGGCCTGGCTCCAGGCTGTCCTCATCCACAGCTGGTGCTGCTCCTAGTGGTAGATACTACCGTCTCCAGGCGTCTCCGTCAGGAGGGTGACCTCGGTGATCTCCTCCTGTTTATGATTCCCCTGGAGAGTCGTTTACAGACGCTGGGTCTGCTGGTTTCTTCCTCCGGAGGGAGTGGGGCAGAGAGCCGCTGTCTGTCTCGGATGCCCTGGACCACGGACCCAGGTCCCGCCACACGTGCTTCCACCCTTCTCGATGGCAATGCACAAGTTCTCGCGGGCCACGAGGTGCGCACACGGCTGCCCCCGTTCCTACTCCGTGCGGAGATGAGGCTGGTTCTCCTCGCAGCTTCAGAGTTAATTTCTGTCATGACTTCCTGTTACCTTGCAAGCCTGGCACGCTTGCTGTCTGGACCCACCAGATGCAGAAACGTCTTCTCGTGCTCCTCATTGGTCACGTGTGTTTGAGATACACCTGCCGTGTCTACAAGGGAGGTGGGCGATCGCAATAACAAAGTCACCAGATTAGAAATGTCACCCTGAGACCGGGAAGGAGACTCTGATCCTCTCCTTTCAGGCACTGTGTGACTGCCTGAGCTCGGGGCCAGAACCCAGTTAATACTATTAATGGAACAGACAGGTTAAAATGACTGTTGCTGGAACCACCCTCGGGGACTCGCTAAGTAAGATGCATGACCATGATTCTGCCGGTGCCAAACCCCAACTGCGGCTGTGCGGCCGCTGCCTTCCCTGAGTCACCTTCCTGAAGGACAGCGGGCCCGGGTCTCTGGGTCAGCATTTCATGGGTCAAATTCTCCCCCAGAAAAGTCTTCGGAGGATTGAGCCTTGACCTAATTCATAGTTTTTACTTCAGATTACATTTAGAGGACAAGGATTTATCTTTCTTAATAATTTATAAAAATGAAAACAAATGGAAATGTATGTGTTGCCTTCAGAAATTATTTTTATCTCCATCAGTTTTTTCCTTTTGTTGTCCTTGGGTTCAACTTTAGCACGCTGCAGACAGCTGTCTGATGCTTCGAGACGTATGAACGTTTCTCCAGCCTCTTTGGGGTCATCACTGTTTTTGGTAGATGGTATTCAATGAGTTGCTGCTTGGCTGACATTCTTGACTCTAGTTTAGATGGACCCAGAACTCAGTCCAGAGGCCCACCTGTATCTGATTATTAGATTTCTCTATTTAACCAATAGGCGTTCAGCATCTTCTCTGTGCACATTTCTGTGCCGTCCTCTCTCCTTTGAGGAGGAACCGAGCTACACAAAAGAAAACAGCAAGTTGGTTGGCTATGCAGTTTGTACAAAAATATCTAATGCATGACAGAAGATTCTTCCAGAATTTGCCCCCTTTAACAAAATTCTTAAATGAAAAGTGCATGTATTATTTCAAGGAGAAATTTCTTTCTGAAAACCTGAGTGTGGAGGTCCATCTGGAGGCAGGTAACCATTACTTTTACTTTTAGGAGATTTCTTATTTCTCCTGCCGACCTAAAGCTCACTCTGTTCTCTACCTTGTTGGGGCAGAGAAGCAAGAGCGCATGGAAGGAGGATGGGCCGGTTCCTCCCTGCGTAAGTGGACGAGTTGAGTCTCCTAGAGCTGACGTTGGGGAGAATTCGGGAGAAGACCCAGAGGAAGGCGCAGTTGGGATCTGGGAGTTAAAACCCACTTGCAACCAAATTGCGCATTTTGACCTTTCTCAGTTATCCCGAGAGCAGCCTGAGGACCGGCCAGGAAGCTGCATGTGGGAAAGCCCCATGCAGGACCTGCATGCGTCTCCTCCGTGGGGGATCTGCAGCGTCCTTGGTGCCTCCGCTCTGAGCCGGGAGACATAAAATGGTCGAGTCCTGGATTTTAAGGAAGTGACCTGCGTTTGGCCCCCGACCTTGCCGTTTATACTGTGTGACCTCAAGGGAGCCACAGCGCCTCTCTGAGCTTCCGTTTTCTCACAGCGCAAATGCAGACGGTACTTCTGCCCTCATGGGATTCTGTAGGAAGGGGCGTCTGCACACGGGACCTGCTCAGTCATATTCCCTCATTGCCCCCCAATTACAGTCTGATTCCTTTAAGCCGTGGTTTCCACACTAATAGTAGTCGATCATGAAGCTCTTTCATATGGTCACCATGTGGTGGGGGTCTCTCCGTAGCGTCAACCTTGACATGAGCGCTGTCATCAGCTTTCTGGGAAATATAACGGCGCTGCCCATCATTGAAATCATTCAGATCTATTTTCTTCTTATTTATTTTTTAATTCATGAAGCCAAAACCTTAGTTTTGAATGACACACTGACTTCTAATAATACTCATTTTAGGTTAAGAAACGTGACCTCATGACTCTCGGAACTTCTCTTAGGTCATTTAGTACGAAATTTCAAAGCGTATAACTGGTTTCCCTTGTCTTTTTCCCTTTTCTTCTAATCTTTTCAATCTTTCTTTGTCACACTGCTTTTTTGCATTTAGGGGTGGCAACCCGAAGACTGCAGGGGCCTGGCAGGCAGCATAGGGGACTCGGGCAGGTGAGACCTGCGGGCTGGTGCACACCATCTAGGAGGGACCGGCTTACCCCACCGACTGCTGTCCCTCCGGACACGGGCCCAGCGCTGCTGGATCCTCTGAGCTTTAAAGGGAAGCAAAAATCTGGTTTCTATCTGAAATCTCATTTTTAAGTGTTGACAAGTAATTCACTTAAAAAAAATACTGTGTGCGCCAAACGGAATCCATCTGCAGGTCGAGTTGGCTGCCAGCCCGAAGGTTTTCACCTTCTTTTACAGGAAGGGAAATAAAATCCAAATGAAAGGGCAGGTGCACGTGGGCCCAACTAGAAACACCGTCCACCCTCCCCAGGACATTGAGTCTCTTGTCCCCCACGGCCACATTCTCTGAACCCATGAAGAGGCCGGGGCCACGCGGGATGAGCGAGCCCCACCCCGCCCAGATATTTCCCCCTCTGCCACTCAGGGACGCCTCTTTTCACAGAAAATGTCATAACAGGAGATCTGAGTGGGATTTACTCCAGGGGGTTGTGGGGTTAAGAGCGTTTCCTGAGGAACTCTGTACTCACCGTCCTCTGCCCACCCCTGGAGAAGCAGCCCTGGGCATCCAGAGGGGACCAGCTCCTGGGCCTCAGCTGCCAGAGCGTGGGCTATGGTTGAACGTCTCTGAGCTGGACTTCCTTGTGTGCGTAACAGTTGTAGTACTGTCCCCTGGAGTTGTTCAGTCAGCTACACACATGCATCACGTCCAAGCAAACATTGCACAGGCCACAACTAGACGGAGCAGGAAGCATTCGTGCAGCATCGGGGTGGGAACTGAACTCGACTCTGCTGAGACAGCAGGGTCGTTTTTAAGAGCTGGAGGGAAACCACAGGCCACCAGTGTTTGCTAATTGGCTTTACCCAAAGGACCTTTACCCTCTCTTGTCTTTGTGACGGGGGTAGTTTTACATTTCCGGGCCGGCGCCACTGACGTCAGGCTCCTCCCCTCCCTCAGAGACTGGGGGTGGGGCTCCATCTCCCTGTTGGTGACATTTCAGAGTGGGGGCTCCCGGGTCCTTGACAAAAACGGTCCTGGGGGGCAACACAGGCCGGAGTCTTTTCAAAAGACTTACATCCATCTCAGTGAGGCGGAGGAAGGATGGACAATGACAAGTTTTCTAAAGGAAATGCTGTAAGAGAGGGAGGGCAGAGAGAAGCGTGAGGGGGAGGCTGTCGAGGTTTAGGCCGAGAGGAGGGGCATTGAGGCGGTCCTGGTCAGTCCCATCTGGTCCACAACCTGAAGCCTCGAAGATGAGACCCTCTCTGTCCCAGCACGGAGCTCCATGGACACAGCGAAGTTCCTGCTCCTTCCTTCGGGCACTGAGCCCTGGAGGGGACAATGAGGTGAGAGAGAGCACGAGTCCGTGCCAGGGGTCCCCGGTGTGGGGAGACAGAGCACACAGAGAATTCACACACGAGTGCATCGATCCCCTGCGTGTCTGAGCGCTTGTTGCTCTGTCCGGTGGATCAGGAGGGAGTCCGCGTGCTTCTCTCATTGGAAAGGAGAAAGTGCACCTCACTGAGCCGAGGCTCCCTGAGGGTCTGGGACGCTCCCTCAGGAAGCTTGCTCACCCCAATAAAATAATTCCTGCTAAACTAAGAGCTACTGCCAGAACATCCTCCAGCTACAAATGGCGTTGACTTGTCTCGAAAGCCAAGTCTGCCAGCACACCGAGACGAGCATAATCAATCTGGGGTCCCGGCAGACGGAGCCTCTGCAGCACGTCTCCCCAGGACGGGGGCCACAACGAGGGGGAAGCGCCATGGAAGGGCGGACAGGACGGGAGCACGCTCTGCATCAGTGCCCGGGAAGCGGACGCCAGACATAGGGGACCTCAGATATAGATGTCCTGTCCCTTCCTCTCACAGCCCAGAATAAATGTTTGCCCAGGAGGAAAAACAGTTGGCGGCAGGGGCCACGCGTGCCTGTGGCTGAAGGATGAGTGCTGTGTGTCTGGTGCATTAGAGAAACTGTTCAACAGCATTTGTCCTTGTAGAAACCGTCCCCTTGCCGTGCTGTCAGAGCTGGTTGCTGCCACAGAGGCACCAGCTCCATAAATTTAAGCCTGCCTCAGGGCTGGTCTGACTTATAGCTGTGCGTCCAGACTGTCAGGTCCTATGTTGGGAATTCAGGAAGTTTCAGTGTTTAAAGGTGTCCTGTTTTCTTTCTTCTTTCCCTTTTTGCCTCTTTTTTTAAAATGAATTCTAATGAGTCATTTTCTGAATTGTCAATACTCTTGTGTTTATTTCTTCATAAAATAAATATTTATCACCTAACTTGTACCAGACTCAGTGCCAAGGGCTAGAGATGTAGATAGATAAGATATGTGTCCTGTCCTCAAGGAATTCAGTCTGGGGTGGGGGGCTGCCCGCCCAGTGGCTGGTTATTACACTTCTTCAAGGGCATATTGTGATAGAACTACACCCACTGTCTTCCCAAAGGAGAGAGAACAGACATCCGACCCAGCCCAGAGGAGGGGCAGTCAGGGAGGACTTTCTGGGGGAGGTGGTGCCTAAGCTGAGGCTTCAGGGATGAAGGGGGAGGGCCAGTGAAAAGGGCAGAGGTGTGTGGGGAGGGGACAGAGATGCTCCAGGGAGAGGACAATGCAGGAGTTGTGACTCTGAGCAAGAAGCCTGATGGTGTGGGTAGGGGGTCAGGACCCTCTTGACAGGGCCGAAGCATGATGGAAGAGGAGGGTGGTGTGAAGCCCTAGAGCCCTGAGAGGCTGCAGAGCAGACGGTCCCCTCAAGGTCCACGTTTTCTACGGCGTTCCTGCGGCACCTTTTCTCAGAATAACGAGGTCTGTGTTCAGTGAGTTTTCGAGAGATATGAGGCATTCTGCAGTATGCAGCTGCGATGGAATTTGCACAATTTCATCCCCCGTGCCCCCCACACACACTTGCTTGACCACAGAACCCAATTGCCAGTGGGATTTATTAACTGCGAATCACGTTTTGAGAAACGGTTTCTCTAAGGAGTGGGGGGTGTTGCTGAACCAGAATGTAAGGATTCTGGCTGCTGCTAGGGTATCGTCTCTGAGACTCACCAGGTAGCGTGACTCAGAAGACATCAGCCCAAAGATTCTCCTCTAGGAATTGAAGTCTAAAGACTCCTTTTTTGATGTCTCTTTTGGATCCCAAACCTCTTTAAGAATCGGGTGAAAATGTGTTCCTGTCTCTGGCAGAATTCGCAGATCAGCACGCACACAAAAATTAGTGTGCACGCTGTGGGCTCCGTGAGCCCAGCCCAGCGGAAGCCCTGAGAGTTCAGGCCCGCCCTGCTGGGGGTGCAGAGGAAAGTGAAAGCCTCTTCCCTCCCCTCCAGAGCTGTCGTGCTCTTCTACGAAGTCAAGAAAGGCGTAACACACATCACTGATAAAAAGCATTCAGAAGGTGATGTTGGTTGCTGTGCTTGGAAACTGTGCTATATTTTAGTCTTGTAGCCAAGAGCATTTAATGCATGTCTCATTGAGCACTGCTTTTTAAAAAAATATGTGCTATTTACGTGTGCACTTGACTGCGATTCAGAAAATTGCTCTGTTGTGCAAGTATTTACAATGTATTTGTATTAAATGTCAGGTTTTGATCAGAAATATCAGCTTGCTTGGCCTATGTCCAGACGTAAATTATATATAAACTGTTAAGAGAGGGAAGAGGGAGCAGAGAAGCCAGATGCACAAAAAATATTCGGCTGTCCTGATGCACTCCAGTATCTTCTGTGAAGAGTATGAATGGGCTGCCACTGTGCAGAATCCCCTCTCCCTGCTCCGCCCCAGGGCTGGTGCAGAGGTGGTGGTGGTGGGGGAGTGTTTTATTATATTGTAGTGCATCGTATTGATATTGACTTTCCCTCACTGTCTAATGTGCAGACAGATCTCCACAGGCTCCGGTTAAATTGCAGATTCTAATTCCGCAGGTTTGGGGTGGGGGTGGAGTTTCTAGCAAGCTTCAGGTGCTCCCAGGGCTGCAGGTCTGTCAACCACACAGGCCTTGAGAGCGCTGAGACGCATGCTCCTTCTCCCGTGCTCTCTCGTGGTGTTCTCTGTGAACAACCAAGAAATATGGAGACAATTGTCACGGTAAATGTTTATGAAAGATATTGACCTCCATATATTAAGCATGGGCCTACTTTTGGAGGATTAATGATTGAAAATAGATAAATGCAAATCTTTTGAGATGACTGAGATGTTTATTAGTGTGTTCATCTCTCTTGTAAGTTTACATATATATATATATTTAATGTTGGGTAAACCATGTGATAAGCTATGGAGTTAACTTATTTGGTGATTCCAAAAATATAGTCATGGCAGCCTGTGCAGCTCCTTCAAACTCTGGGGCCCGAGGCACCTTTACGGCGTTTGGATACACTGTTCCTGAGGACTCCCCTCTTCCTGTGTACATTCCTCCAGTACAAAGGCTGCGTTGCCTTTCGTGGCTCCATGCCTTTTGTGGCTCCATGACACTCTCCCTTTACCATGGTCTGTATAGATGTTTTATCCACTCGTTTCCCAGATCCTGGACATTTTCCACATCCCAGGGGCTGTACCGAACACTAGGCCACATGTGCACAGTACCCAGCATTGCAGGGACCAAGTGGGCTCCTGGACACGCAGCCCCCCTGCCTGCATGGAGCTTACAATCCTGTGGAGAGTGCAGAAGGCTCATAGGTGATGTTAGAATTCCACCTTCCAACAGCAATAAATGTAGCTTTTCATCAGAGTGTTTGAGTTTGGCATGTTAGTTTGCTCGAGCTGCTATAACAAAATGCCACAGACCAGGTGGCTTGACAAACAGACATTTATTTCTCTTAGTCCTGGAGGGGGGACGTCCAGATCAAGGTGTGGGCAGGGCTGGTTCTCCTGAGGCCTCTCTCCTTGGTGCATAGACGCCGCCTGTTCCCTGTGTCCTCACGTGGTTGTCCTCTATGTGCGTCTGTGTCCTGATCGCCTCTTCTTATAAGGAACCAGTCTGATTGGATCAGGGCCACCCTGGTGACCTCATCATACCTTAAACACCTCTTGAAAGGCCCCATCTCCAAACACAGTCGTCCTCAGGTGGTGCAGGTTAGGGCTTCCACGTATGAATTTGGAGGACACAATTCAGCCCAGAACAGTTGGTTTTGCACCACAAAAATGCCCCCATGCCTTTTCTTTCCCTTACTCTATGTTGTCTCTATTTACTTCATTTGGCATCAAATTTAAATTCCAGAAGCACCTGCATTCCACAGGGGCTTATCCTACTGGCACATCTTCTTAAGCGGAATGTGTGGAGTGCCCTGTACTCTTGTCTAAATCCTACCCTCCCTCAGCCCAGTTCCCCTCTGCACGCCATTATAAAGCCTTTCCCAGTCTCTCCTGGGCCACACTAAGAAGTTCAGTGCATGCTCTGAACTTAACACTTGATATCTATAGGAATCACGTGGCAGTGATATAGGAACGTACCTTGGTTGTCCAGACGTCTTCAAGTATCCACAATGGATACCTGGAGGTGGTTCCAGACTCGACCTGGCCAGGGACTCAGTCCCTAAGGCCACAGACCTGCTGCACATGGGTCTGAGGAGTGTGCTGGATGCACCGTGTCCATTTAACCCTGTTTACTGAGTGTCCAGCACGCATAGGGCACCATGCCACATGCCCAGAGGATTCTGTGCCGAAGAGAAGGTGAGAGATCTGACTGCCTGGTGGCATCTATGAAGGATCAGTCTGTTCTGCCCAAAGTGAGGAAGCAAGAGAGAAACAGACAAGATGGAGTTGAAATAGTAAAGCAAAACGAAAAAGAGAAAAGTCCACGTACACATCGGAGACCAAAAATGATAAAAATAGGTGTGAAAGAATGGACAGGACATGGAGACTTTGGGGATCCTGAATGCTCAGAATGGAAGGGCGTCTTAAAGTGTTCTCTGTCCAATCTCCCTCAGGTTTGTCAGTTTGGCAACATGCTTTCCAGACGTGGTCCAGCCCTTGGCCATCTCCAGGGTGACAGACACAGTCCTGGATTGGCTGCTCCACCACTATCTTTGGACTCTTCTGGTGGGTGAGATGTTCTCCCCGCAGTGGAGACCTAACCTTCCGCTAATAATTTCCACCCGGGTTCTTAGTACCACCCTGCTGAGCCGTGAACGGCAAGTTCAGTCCCCCTTCCAGAAAACGGACAAGGCATTTAGCCGTGCCTGGCCCTGAATGGTCCTCGGTGAGTCCCCAAAGGTAACAGGGTCACATGGTTACTCCAGCCAAACACTACTCTCTTGGGCTAGGTGGGGTCTCCCACCCGGTCACCGTCCTCTCCACCCATCTGGCCTCGACGAGCCCTCCTCTCTGTAGATGTCACTCTTCATATGCTCTCAAAACAAACCTAGAGTGGGGCGAGGAATTCTGCCTGTCCTTTACCTTCTGTTCACGTCAGACTATCTTTACTCCAGTAATAAACATATTTATTCCTGTTTCCTTTACTTAAAATGAAAAGGGTAAAGAGTAAATTTAAAACGAGGAGCAGCTTTCTTCCATCGCCTCCAGGTGCCCTGAGTGCAGGGAGCAAGCACGTGGGGCGAGGAAAGCAGCCGGCTAATGTGCATCCCTCCCTGGGGTTGTTCGCGCAAACGCCTCCGTCTGCTGTGTCTCTTTGTCTCCTTCGTCGGCATAAGATCGGCGCAGACCTCGCTCCCCACGCTCTGCCAGCACCCGCTGTTTGGCCTTGGGCCAGTACTGAAATCCTCTCTTTTTCAGTTTCCCCATCTTTAAAATGGGGATAAGATGGGCAACCTAGGACATAGGACTGTTCTGAGCATTAAGTAAATTAATCTATATATTTAAGTGCTTAGAACATTTTTAAACTGTTAATAGCAAGCATTTTATGTTAGCTACTTCTATTACGATTATTCTTGCAATAATTGTCATCTGAAGTAAAATTGGTTTATATTCTGTTTTATTTTATTCCTCTATTTGTTTCCTGTGCATTTCTTATCTCCCTAATACACATGTCAGCTCCTTGAGGGAGAGGAAAGCTTATTTCTCTTTTGCTGTCTGCCCCACAGCCGGCGGCCGTGCCTGCACCTAAGAGGCAATCTTTAGCTAGGCACGGAAAGGAGCTAACATAATATTCTCTTTTGCAATGACCCTTTAATGCAGCTGATATTTGTGGTTACTCGTCACCTTCCTGTCGTGCACCTCAAATGCTGGTTGGGTCCCGTGTCCGGTTTGCACGGCAGAGATGAGCCTTGGTGCCTTTGTCAGCCTGACCAAAGTCAGGTGCATTTCCTGACTCCCGACAGGAAGAACGGACAGCACAGATGAAGTGGTTCAGGCTGATGTTCTCCCAAAATGTTCCCTGCCTGGCCTCTGAAGGATTAGTATTCAGCGTAGCTTGTGGCTTCCGTGATTGGAAGTCTCTTCAGCTGAACTCTATTATTCTCTCGCTTCCCGCGGCTTGATTGGAAAAGGAGGGATTTAAAGAGCTTTTGTGTTTTCTTAAATTTGATGGTAATGAAACTGGATGTTGAAATTTGAGGTGAATAAATCATCACTAACAGGATGTCTCTGGGCTCGAAGCAGAATGAATAGAATTGTGGTCGGAGTGTTTAGCTGGTATGTCGCTGCCAGTTTAGGAAGGGGAGGGCCTATTCGTGTATTTTTCCTATATTCGCAGTGTTTTCTTTGGGGTCATGGAATCATCGCACTAACTCTGTGAGATGGGCTTTATACTGTTCTACATTTCCAGATGGGAAACTGAGCCCCGCAGAAGCACACGGCTCAGGGAGAGAGTGGAATGCTCTTTTGAATATGCCACTTAGCTCTGACAAAGGAAGCAAGGAGAATAGGCAAGAATTTCTTACAAAGACTTGGCATTTTAATGCTACGAGCAAGCTAAATGGAGCAGCCTCTTGACTCTGCAGAAGAGGCACTGAGACCCCCGCTGGGGAAGGGACCTGCCCAGGTGACTGGCCCGCAGGTGCTAAGAGCTCCAGGACCCGGCCCTCACACACAGCCCCGGCTTTTCCTTCTTCCCACACTGCCTCTAGCAAGTTACATTCTGTAATCCATCATTTCTGCAATTGAAAAATATTATCATAACCATCTGATAGGGCTCATTCGCTGTGGGTTTCCTAAATACTTCAGGTGAGTGGCATTTTTGAATAATTTCTGTTCAAACTAGATCATGAATAAATATAAGGTGCTGAATAGGAAACACCACTTGACTGAATTTGACGTTTATTAAAACTTCTTTCCTCCTTCCTTCCCTCCATCCTTTCCTTCCTTCTCTCCTTCCATCCCCGAAGCCAAGACTCAGGAAGAGCGTCATTCCACGTCTGTGTCTGTATCTGTATCTGGATCTATGTATCTGTGTCTAAATCTCTACTTACTATGTGTGTGTCTATGCGTGTATCTAAATTATAAGGATACTATGTGTCGAATACCAGAATAGAGGACTTAGAAAAGTAATTTTGACTCCAGGCAATTTTTCTTTATGCCTTCACTTTAGAATATAAAACCAGGGCAAAACAGAAGAATTTAGAAGAAAGAGCAATAGTTTTGGGGGATGTCTCTTTAAAGAAGGGTAAGGGTTCCCTAAGGAGAAGAAACAAGGTGATTTCAGACAGAGAGAACAGCAAAGGCGTAGTTAGAGGAGGGAAGATCATGGTGCCTTTGGGAAACCTCAGGTGGCAGAGCCCCAGATGGCAGAGCAAATGTCAGGAATCAAGAAGTGACGGGCGAGGAGACTGAAGACATCAAGTAGGCCAATCGTGAAGTCTAGAACTTACCTCTAGGCCAGAGATCCTCAGACTTCCGTGAGCATCAGAATCACCAGATGGGCTTTTACAACACACACTCTGGGTCCCAGCGCGGGTGTGATCTGGAGTTCCAGGGTGCGAGCCGAGAAACGGCGCATCCTGGAGGTGTCTGGCTGGTGCTGATGTGGCTGGTCCAGGGACCATACTTTGCAAACCGGCGCTCTAAGAAAGAAGCAACCCTCGAGGCATGTTTAGTAGCAGAGTGATGGGAGCAGTTACGCACTTGAAGAAAGAAACCTATTTTCAGTGTTGAAGACAAATTTCCCAGAAAGAAACTCTGGGCAGAGGGTTGGCAAGCTCTTAATCATTATGTAAATATTTATTGGGTGCCAACTCTGCAGGTGAACAAAGCAGGCAGGTCCCTGCCCTCGCGTGCTTCCCGCTCAGATAGTGAGGAAGACCGACGTGGGCAGTTCCAATCTAGAACAGGGCTTCGCAGCGTGGTGCGTTGGCATAAGTCACTGCATAATGCTTGTTGTGGGGCCACCTGGGCATTGTGCATGTCTAGGAGCCTCCTCGGCCTCTGCCCATTACACACCAACAGCACTTTGTAATAAAATTACAGAGAAGTTACGCAGCTTTCCACAGTTACAGAGCTGCTAATGGAGAGCTGGTATTCAGACCCAGATCTCTTTAACTTCAAAGTTGATGATCTGAACTCTTTTGGAGTAAGATGGATGGGGTGGCTTGGTGGAAGATTGAGGAGGAGAGATGTGGAATTATATTCTATTTCTTATGTTTATGATTAAGTTCTTATTTATTGTATTGCTATGAAGACAGTACATTGTGCCAAGTAAACATAGAGTTAGAATCAACCAAATCAGAATTTATCCCAATGCAAGAATTCCCTAATGTGTGTTTTGTTCTTTGGCTTGGAACCGTAGGAGTTTAAATATTCATCCCAGATATTCTAAGTGTGCTATTAAATGTTTCGGTGAAAGGAGCATGGGGTTACACGTGGACTTAAGTGGTAATGTTTACAAGATAATAGTGTGGTTCATATTTTAGTTGTACTTTAGGACCAAGCTTGTGTTTGCCCTCATCATTTGTCCTAGAGGTCTGGGACTCTGAGCCACGGGGCGGGACCCCCGTGAAGGCGTTCACGTCGTGGGAGGTGGTCTGCACACAGGACCTGGGGTACATCTCTGGGAATAAAATTCGGTTTGGTCATTTGAATGTTTGCAGTTACTTCAGTTGCCTGAACAATTCCGCAGTCTGAGCGTATCCCCTGGGGCGAGCGTGGGGTAGTGAAGGCAGCATGTGGGGGAAGCTGGGCTGGCTTAAGTGCTTCTGGGGAGGTCCGTGCATCTACAGGTCTGCGGGTTGTGTGGTGCTGGATTTGGACCACCCGCAGCTCGTGTCTCCTGGGCTTCCCGCCTGGCAGGGAAGAGCATCCGCTGTCTCGGGGCCAGGCGGGGACTTGTCTGTGGGGACCAGGTGCAACCTGTGTGTCAGTGGCAGGTTTGTGCTTCCTGCAGAGACACATCTTCCCACAAAAGGCAGCAGAGCGAGACTGTTCCAATTATCAAGATGCAATTTTTGTCAATATTTAGTGACATTATTTATTATAGACTGAATGTTGTGTCCCCCCAGATTGTTAAGTTGAAGCCCTAACCGCCTCCCCCCATGTGATGGTGTTAGGAGGTAGGACCTTTGGGGTGATTAGGCCATGAGGGTGGGACCCCCGTGATGGAATTAGCACCCTTATAAGAGTCACAAGAGGGCTCACTTCCTGCCTCTGCTCTGAGACGTGTGAGGACAGGGAGCAGTCTGCAGTCTGCGACCCAGAAGATGCCATCACCAGAACCCGGCCTCACGGGCTCCCGGACCTCGGGCTTCCAGCCTCTAGAACTGTTGAAATACATTTTTGCTGGTTATAGGCTGCCTGGCCTGTGGTGTTCTGTCAGAGCCGCGGGAGTGGACTGAGACATAATTTCACAGGCCACAGGGCCTCCGCCCTGCTGTCTTCATCCAGACCGCACCTCTTCTGCTGGATGGCACTTGCAGTGATACATACACGGGTGTTCACTGATGAGGAGTTCATCAGCTCCAGCCCCCCGACAGCCGCCCCCCGCCTCGCCTTCCAGTCGCCTCTGCACAGACCAGAGCTCCTTCCAGGTCAGCTCAGTGTGCTGACTCCCCTGGTGCTCACGGGGAGGGTCGTGTGTGTGTGACAGAGGCACAAAGACTGTTTTAAACAATGGATAAATTGCTGTGTAAAAGGGGTGAGGGTAACGGGCATTCTCCGTTAGGAAACAATCATTCCAGTCGGAAGGTCAGTTGTTTCTCCTCATCACAACCCAGGAGCTCACAGAATGGAGCCTGAGACTGAAGATGAGGGCTGGGAACCTGTACGGGGGACGGCAGTGAGCCACTTCCCAGCGTTGTCACCTCACCGATGACCAGCTTTACCTCCCGACCCAGGCCCCATCCCATCTACCTCCCTGAAGCACACGTTGGTCCAGGCAGGGGGACAAGCAGGGCCGTGGCTCTCCTGCGGAGGGTCAACTGGTGTTCTTGGGCCAATTCCTGTTTTGTCCCCTGTTTAGGATGACCGAGCAAAAGGTTACAAGAGTCACTTTGAAAACCGTGGGAATTTTGAATGCTTCTATTTACTCCAATTTACTTATCACAGAACATCTGGGAGGGATTTGTTCTTGCTGCACTTAATGGTATCTCTGAAAATGAAGAGTTCTTTCCATCGTGTAACTGTGTGGCAGGGGGAATATTTGCATCCGTTTGGGCGTAGAGATTTGAACTCTAAGTTCATCTCTGAGCTGTTATGGTTCGGTAATTATTCATCTTGTTTAACTTCATTAGCTTTACTTTGTGTTATCAAAACATTGTGGTATGAAACTGATGATTAGTTTGTGAACTCACCGCAGAATACTTCGTTCTCTAATTTCACAGCCCGGCAGTTGGGATGGTATGAGGACATTAACCATGTGGTATAGGCACAATCTGCGGAGTGCCTCTTGTGTGCCCAGCACTAAGTCGGTCTGCTGTATTCCCTGATGTGTTTATTTATGAATGGGGATCTGAAGGCTGATGTGGCCTCTGGAGCTATCTCCTCACCCCTGTGAACCTCATTATGATGCTCCAGAAAATGTTTCTTAAAGTCACTTCGCCCTGATAGCAGAATTATGCCCAGACCTCCTATATTCGGGGTCAGCATTTTTCAAACAAGATGACATCACCATAAAGGGAACTTGAATAAGGTCGTAACCCCTGAGTCAGTCGGTGACACGCAAGCTTTGGTGACAGATCGCTGCAGGACTGTTTCTGTTGTGCAGACATGGTGGCGGGCAGGCTCCTGCATAGACTAACGGGCTCTCCGTGCCCTGTCCTCTCCCTCTATCAGCCAGCTCTTTGGAGCTGCAGTTCCTCCAAACAGAACATCAGGCCCTGGGGAAAGAGGCGCCTCCTTTGACAAGCCTTCCAGGTGTGGCCGCCCCGACTGTCCACAGGTAAATCACCCTGGAAGTGGGGCTGACCCGGACGCTTCAGAACTCAGCTCTGACTGCGCATGAAGCGTGGCTGGTGACATCGAGGTGCCTTCATCAGAAGAGACGCCCCTTAGAACCTGCTCTCCCCGCTGCTGCCCGGTGGGAGGAGCGACATGTACAGTGAGGGGGTGGGCGGAGCCAGTGGACAGGATGGTCCGCGCTGCCCAGACCTCGGCTCAGAACAATCTCAGTGGGACGTGCAGGCGGCTGATGGGCCTCCTTTGTGCTGCTGGAGTTGCATCTGCAGGAGAGCAAACTCCATAGCAAGGAGGGGTCCTCAGTAAGACCAAGGCAGAGAAGGGACGTGGGCATCTCACGGCCCCTTTTGGAGACACGGTTTTAGAAGGGTGGGACTTGATTTGGTTTCTGATCATAGCATGGAATTAAACTTCTTCAGACTGCCAGTGTCAGCCTCCGTGAGAGTGGTTCCCTGCTACAAAAGGAGGGGTGATCAGGCTGTGACCACTTCCGCCCCCAGCTCCCCAGCGGACTCTGTGGACATCGCCAGTGTGCACACCCCGGAAGGTGCAGTGCTCAGGGGCGAGGCCCAGCCCCGTCGGTCAGCACTGTGCAGCCTTAGCGTACCAGAGGAGGTGCAGCTCAGCAGGGGTGGAGGGGCAGCAGGGAGTGTTTGGGCCCCCAGGAGGAGGGCTTGCTAATGCACCAGTCTTCATGTCACAGGTAGGGTCAGCCTGCCAGGTGGAAAGTTCGTCCAAGCCTGTCGAGTCCTCAGTGAGACCATCCCTGGGATCAAGGGCGAGGGTACCGAGATTCTGTTGGGATTCCTTGTCCCAGAGAAACTAGCTGGGAATCATCTCCTCACCCGACTCTACAGCATCAGTTCTTCTAGTGATTGTTCACAAATACAGTTTCTTAATCGTCTTGACTTCTGTGATATTATAAGACTAAAATTTCATGAAAAGCCCAAGTTCCTAAAGATGAGACCTGGATCCTGCGTCTTCTCGGCTGAACTTTGTCTTGTTTCACTTCACCCCAAAGGGCCCAGAAATGTTCTGGTAGAGTGCGTCCATCTCTGTGCCAAGACACACACACACCTGTGCTGTGTCTCTGCACACCTCTGGCTCTCATCTCCAGGCCCTCTGCAGCCCCACATGGGGCCCCGTCCATCTCAGCCTTGCCTGAGTCACTCACCTGGGCCCTGAGACTCACCCTCGCTCTCCCGTTGCTCTGGGTGGAATCATTCCTGCCACCTGTGCTCAGCACCCAGCTCGGGCCCCACCTGTACTCAGCGTCCAGCCAGGCCCCTACCTGTGCTCAGCGCCCAGCCCGGCCCCCGCCTGTGTTCAGCGCCCAGCTCTGGCCCCACCCGTGCTCAGTGCCCAGCTCTGGTCCTACCCGTGCTCAGTGCCCAGCCAGGGCCCTACCCGTGCTCAGCGCCCAGCTCTGGTCCTAGGCATGCTCAGTGCCCAGCCAGGGCCCCACCTGTGCTCAGCACCCAGCTGGGCCCCTACCTGTGCTCAGCTCTCCAGGCAACTACCCTGGGACTTCTGGGCCCTGCTCCTGAGTGTGGAGACCTGACAGGCTGGCATCCCCTGCTAATCCTGGCTCCTGCACAGACCACGGCAGCTCCAGGCTTGGTACCCCTCTGTGCTTACGCCACATACCCTCCTGACACTCCTATTTCCATTCGCACGTTTTAATCCTTTCTTTGCATAGCTTCTCCCGTTTCCTCGGTTTCCCAGTCACTTTGAGTTTTGACTCTTTTCTCAGAGGAGTCGGCTCTCCCATTCTGTGCAGTGCTGCCAGCCCGTCTAACAACCATGCTCTGTCCTTCAGCATCCAAGTCATTAGAAAAATTCACTAACATCCAGCTCAGGCTATCCCTCTGGGACTCACCAGAGCATTTGTTCTTTTGGGCTGGCATTGAGCTATGGATAACTCTTCTTTTTGGATTAAAAAATGAAAAAAAGATCAATTTCTTTCCCAAAAAAAGTTTAGTTGATTTTCACGGCTACAAGACCGTGCAGTGTGATGTGTAAGTCATGAGACGAGGCTCCTTATTGTCTGACCCCGCCTGGATTACAGGGGTCACCACACTGGGTTCCCTACGTGCCACCTGCCTGGACCACATGGTTTATGTCTGGTGCCTGTGCTCTGTTTCTGCTCACAGTTACGGGGTGCTAACGCGTGCCGGGCGCGAGGCTAAGGCTTTGTCCTCATTAACGTGTCTCATCGGCACAGCCGCCCTATGCAGCAGTTTCATTTCTTATTCCTGATTAGAAAGAGGGGCCAGGCAGAGAAGTTAAATATATCACCGGATTCAAACCAGGCGGTTCGTCTCCCGAGTCTTCTCTCTCACGGTTTTCCTCTTACCATTTCATTCATTCATTCATTCAGCCAACCACTTCTAAGGCACAAATGTGTGGCTTTTTCTTGATCTTCTCTTCCTATGATAATAGTAACCACTGTTATTGTTATTAACCAAGTCTTTGCAATATAGAGATGGAGAAAAGAGGTTATTTTCTAATTAGGGAGGTAGAGGCACAGCACTTAAAAGAAGGTGAGAGAGGTGTGCGAGGTGGGTGTGATGGGAGCCACCTAACCCGGTCTCACCAGCTTGGCAGAGGACAAGGCAGGACACGATACGGAGCAACCCTGAGACACTCTGCCCTCCGCGCCTCGAAGCTTGGTGAAGACCTCCTCGCTTTGGAGGCGAGCTCCCCTCTCAGAGCCTCTTCTGAGCACAGCTCCATCCGGCACTTACACCCCACCGTGTGTGAGCTCCTGGGGGCAGGTACACAGTCTCCTTCGGTTCATTCTTCGTTCTATTCCTGGCCTTGCCAAGCAGCTGGGTTCACAGTAGTTCAGTAGATACTTTTAAATGAATATGCATAAAAATCTGTCAAAAGAGTTCTGCAACGCAGGAAGGTATCTCCCGGCATTTCCAACTGCAGAGCGTCTGCAAGGACCATGAACAGAAGCGTTAGCAATGCAAACGATGAGCTCTGGGTGTGGCCTGGGGTTTCAGCCCTGTTGCTTTCTGCAATGCAAATCAGCCACACCTGGGCGATGGTCGCAGCCAGCTCTCCAGAAATTATGAAATGAAATTGTAGGTTACCTCAGAAGACTTTCAAACACCATTACTGAGCTGAACGAAGCAGTCGTCTGGAAGAACACAACTCAGTGCACAAAACTCATCCATAGGGTTGAAAAAGATAGTCTGCTGCACAGAAGACGTGAACAGGCTTTCCTCTGAGACAGCGTCCTGACCTTCTCCATTTCACCTGATTGCACGGTGACATGAAGTGACGTGCAGTGTGAAACAGTGATGTCGGGGGAAGAGGGAGAATCTCCCTCTGCCCTTTCCCTTAAGGTTCTTCTGGCTGACCAAATAATTAACAAGACAGGTTAGCAGGAGAAAATAATACCAAGTTTAATAACATGTATACATGGGAGAAAGCAGGGACACTGCGTTTCTCAATACAATAGCAGAAATTCTCGTCTTAAATACCATTTTCAGCCAATGACAAAGGAGGACTTTGGGGGTGAGGGGAGTCAGTTACAGGAGATTACCACTAAAGCACAGTAAACAAGAGTAAGGTTTATTATGCAGCCCCAAGGCCTCAACTTCCACATTGATAAGTCACTAGAAATGAGCTCATCCCCCCTCTTCCCAATACAGAGAGGGAGATACCTTTACAAATGGAGATTTGCCTTATAAATGTAAATGATTGTCTGGCAACTCCTCGCAGGGTCATCCAGAGAATGTGGCCAGAGAGACAGAACTTCTGATAAGAGGGGCTTGTTGGTGCCTTTTCTATTGTAACATTTACCCTACGTTATCTTTACAGCCATCATGATAGATCTGTTCCAGGAAGGAGCTACCATGTCAAATTCTTTAGGCAGTTAGTGGGGGAGGTCAAATGTCCCTAGAGAAAACAACCAAGGTAAAGAGATGGATTTCAGGGTGGCCAAATCTTGATCTCCCACAGTGACATAAACTTGCAGGCACAGGTCACTGACTCACGTCTCAAACTCAGAGGTCACGAGGTGTCTGGATTCAAGCGGGGACTCAGCATAGAGCTTGCAGCCTTTTGTGTCCTGGAGCAACTTTAAAAATTCTTTGGTTACCCATTCCACTCAAGTGGTAACTATAGGCTATTAAATGGGACAAAGGGATGGCTATTTGGGAAAAAATGGACTTTGGATTCCTACCTAACATCTTAACTTAAATCCCAGGGGACTGAAAGTTCAAACAGCGTAAAGAAGCTATAAAAAGACAGCGTAAAGAAAAAAGGCTATTGTATCTGATTTCATGAACCGTACTAAGGAAATCCTTTTTAAATCAAAATTAGACTTAAAAGGCAGATTAAAAATAGAGGAATCACGAGCAGATACTGAGAAGGTGGTAATATTCTTAACACATTAGGAAGCTTTATAAGATAGTGTATAAGGATGGACCAGGGATAAGAACAGGTCGTTCAGGAAGACACTCAGAAAATAAGCACATATGGTCAAAAGGCACTCACTTCACACTAGTGACAAGGTCAGGTTAAATGAGAGGCCATCGTTTGCCTATCAAATTGGCAAAGATTAATAACAGCCGATCTTAGCAAATTAGCCGAGATGTGGGCAAACAGGCTCTCGTTTATGTGTACTATACATCTGCGTCTAAAACATTTCCATTGGTAAGTTGGGCGATTTAAAGTGAGCGTAACCCTTGAGACAGGACTTCTCCTCCTGCAAATTTATGTTAAGGAAATGTAAAATGTAAATTTCTTGTTCACCTATAAGCCACAGCACCTAGAATAGCAAAATACACAGAAAACTTTAAATATATATTTGTGGAATCTTGAAAAATAACACAAATACACATAGATGTGTGTGCATGAATATGTATAGTTTATATTTGTAATAGCGTGTAATTAGAAGCCACAGTGAATGTTCCGTCAAAGAGGACTGGGTAAATAAACTTTAGTACATCCACATAAGTGGAGCTCTGTGAGCAATTAACATTATGGAGGGGATGTGTGTGTATGATGAATGTGTGTACGTGTCTGTGTATGTGTGTATGTAGAGACAGAGACTGCAATCAATAAGAAATTATACCTATGATATTGTGTTAAGTAAGCTGATAAAAATAGCATATGTGGTGTCATCTTATTTTGTAAAACATGAACCTAAGCATCTATGTACACATAGAAAATACTCAGGAGAAAGATGTCAATCAAAACATGAACATTGCCATAGTTGTATTGTAATATTGGGATGGTAATCTCCTTTATATATTTTAGCGAATATTTTTTATCATGTATATTCATTAATTTTACAACCAGAATAGTAGGCTATTTTCATTTTTTAAAAAATGAGTCCTTTCTGAGTAGTTTAGGGTATAAAGTATTTAAAATTCTCAGATATGGAAAAGGTGTTTAAAAAATAGTGCTGCTACGACCCACTTTGTGCTATGTGCTGTAAAACATAAAAAGATGGGCAACACTACAAGATAAAAAGATAGAGACAGTCTCCAAGTGTACAGGAGGATCCTGTAGGGTGGTGTCTACCATGTACACCTGCACTTTGCAGACGGGAAACTGGGGTCTGAAGAGTTGACTGACCAACTCAAGGAGGGAAACAATTTAGTGACACAAGGACGTTGGTGAGGCTCCCTGTCTGAGAAGACTTCTGCTTTCCGGCTGTTGTCTTATTTTGGGGAAGCACAACAGCTCTTTAAGGAGTGGCTGAATCTTGATGCTGTTTATCCTCGACTGCATATCCTCCCTTCGAATGTGGGATGACGGCGGGGCTCTGCCTTCCCCAGAACCCTGAGATTCACAGCTTCTCTCTCTTTAAGGACAGCGAACACATCTCATTGTTAGAATGGCCACATCATAGCCTGCATTAGCTTTATGGTGACAGGAAGTATGAATTAAATCCCCGGTCAGATGACCACTGGCAGTTCCCAGCAAGCATTTTCCGGCTGAGTAAACTAATAAATCTATTTATTCTTCATGGATGACAGAGCCCATTAGCTGCAGATGCCTTTGGCAATAGATTCTGATGGACAGAAGGTCATTCTGCTTTCAGTCTCTTCCCTTCAGATGTAATATGTTCATAAAGGAAGACTCACACAGCCTGTCTCAAGAATCAGTGTCTGTAGTTAGTGATGAAATATGTGAACCTAACTATAAAGGGGTTTTCATTATTCAGTAGCTCTTTCAGGTCTTAGAAAAGAATACACTCTGATTTAAGTATCAGTTAATGAAAGTACTGGATCAGATTTCATTAAGTTAGCATTCCAAGTCTATATTTGTGAAAATGGACACATTATGTTGGTTACTATGACCTTGAATAAATTCGATTCTGAGCTTTCCGGCCATCAGGGCACAAAAAAGGAACCATGCTTAATTGCAAAATGTTTATAGTCCCTTATCATAAAGAGCATGCCAGTTCTTCAGAAGAAATAAAGATTTTCTTAACTCTTATGTATAAAGAAATTTGCATCGTAGAATTCATATAAGAGATATAGCAACATGTTTTAAGAAATGTCCTTCACCTGGTTTTAAAATAAACACAGTAGCTGGTTTATGGGCAGTTTCTGCAGCCTGCCCCTCAATCTGGCCCAGAGCTGAATGTCCAAATGCAACTCATCAAAAGCATTTTTTGCAGGAGGCCATGTCAGTGGGGTTAAACAGGGAACAAAGTCAACAATAACTAAAAAATCATCTGTTCATTCAGAAAAACATCTATTGAGGCTCACTCTGCATTCGACACAATGTTAGAAATTGAAAACAACGAACACTAAGTGCGCTCCCCCTCTGCCCAGTCCCCACCCTCCTGCTTGTCCAGGAGCTGTGAGTTTCCTGAAGGACTTCTTAGAGAAATAAGAGGAAAATGCCCACTTTAGCTCAGGATAGAAGTGTCCCTACGGCGCTGTGGGACATTGACAGGGAGTTCCACACTGGACAGAGATTCAGGGAAAGTTTCCCAGGAGGAGACATTTGAGCTGGGTTTAAGGGGCAAGTAGGAGAGAGTGGCTCACAAAGGGATGGAGAGAAGAGAGCCAAGAATTCCGTGCAGGGCAAGGGCCGGGGCTGAGCCTCAGAGGAGTAGAACGATGCCCATGCTGGTTGTTGCACACGGCAGGCAACAGGGGGATGCAGGAGAGGGCTTGGTGGGAAGCCTGGGGAAGTGGGCAGGGAGCAGATTGTGGAGGGAGTTTCAGTTGTATCCTGAAAACTATGGGCAGTTTTTAGACAGTTCTGAAACAGGAAATGAGAAGATCTGTGATTTGTACTTTAAGTAGACCAATGAGAAAAATGACTTGGGAAGGAGAGGTGAACTGTCCAGAACAATGAACAAAATACAGACCCATGCCCCTGGGAGATTTCCATGCACTGGGTGTAAACAGAGGAGCCCACAAGCTTTCAGAGAGGAGACAGATCAAGAAACAAAATGGTAATGTGCTTCTCAATAGCAACACTGGCAGCCAGAAGAATATGGAGAATTACCTTCAAAATTCTGAGGAAAAGGAGGTCCAGAGTCCTATACCCAGACCAGCTTCCTGTCTAGTGTAAGAACAGAATAAAAGGGTCAGTCACGCAAAGCTTTCCAGAATTTATCTTCCCATATACACTTGCTCAGGAAGATTTGGAGGATGTGGTCCTCCAAAACTGAGAGAGGAAAGCAATAAAGAGACAGATCTGGGGATCCAGGACAGAATTCAGCACAGGCGAGAGCAAAGGTGATGCTCGGGATGACGAAGGAAAGTCCACACGGCAGCTGATGCAGAATGGGGCAGGAGGGTGGGATCTAAAGGAAAAAAAGTCTAGTAGATTTTTGGATGGGTTTGACCATATTCATAGAAGACAATGTTATGATTATGTTGATAATTTTGGACTATTTTAATAATAGGAACCTACAAATTATGCACATTAAAAAGTAATTAAGGCGCCAGCCCAGAGGCATAATGGTTAAGTTTGTGCACTCAGCTTCAGCGGCCCAGGGTTTGCAGGTTCAGATCCCAGGCACAGACCTACACACTGCTCATCAAGCCATGTCATGGCAGGTGTCCCACGTATAAAGTAGAGGAAGATGGGCACGGATGTTAGCTCAAGGCCAATCTTCCTCAGCAAAAAGAGGAAGATGGGCACAGATATTAGCTCAAGGCCAATCTTCCTCAGCAAAAAATAAAAAATAATAGCCTTCCTTTAAAAAAAAGTAATTAATAACTCCAGGGTAAACAAAAAGTTGCACAAGAAAGGAAATATAATATTAAATTATTACATGGATTTTCAGTGAATAATATTTACCTAGAAAGAATTTTAATGCTAAATATTGGTTTTAACAAATGCTATGATATTGGGAAGATGGACAAGAGAGGAAGTAGGGATAAGCTTGTATTGCAGATGTAGCTTAAAGTCTAAAATTTCAATATACCAAAATAGCAGTCTAATCATGATCATTATAAATAAGGAGGATAATGTTAAAGAAAACACCTGGGAGAGTTGAAAGTGGCTGCCTTTGGGGAGGGGTATTCAAGATGATGAGAGGGGCCGAGACCCAGGGTTGCTGATTTTCTTAACAAGCTTTGTGGTATTCGATTTTTGTAAAAGTTTGCACATGCAAAATGTTATAGAGCTGAAATTTTTAACTAAAAAAAAAGAATGAAGTTTGAAGAGAGTGGAAACACCTGAACTTAGGCAGTGGTGATGGGCCTAGAATGAGGGGTGGATTTCAGATATCTGGAAGATATGCATTATAATATTGATATCGGATGTCTGATTTAATAGGTTTGATGTTTCAATCAGGGAAGATGAAAAAATTCTGGAGATGGATGGTGGTGATGGTTGCACAACACTGTGAATGTAATCAATGCCGCTGAACTGCACATTTAAAAATGATAAAATGGTAAATTTTACCAGAATTAAAAAAAAAATAAGATTAGGTGTCTGGTTGAAAGTTGGAAGTAACAAAGAAAGGGAGCTAAGCTGGGTGCTGGGTCTTCCCTTGGCTTAGTTGGAGAGTGGCTGGTGGCGGAGTGGGGGGAGGGTGGAGTGAGGAATGGTGTGCGGGTTTTACCTGGCAAACTGGGTGGAGGGTCTTGCCTTTCACTGTGATAAGAGCCACGCAAAGGAGCAAGCTTGTTGGGGAAGCAACTGACGTCAGTTTAAGGTGTATTGAATGTCAGGGGTACGTCCATGCCGATTCAGGCACATCCAAGCAGAGATGTGCTGTGAGCTGTTTTGATGTGGAGTCTGGAGCTCAGCAAAGTTAGGCACGTAGATGGTGAGGAATATGGAGTGGAGCCCGCCAGCCCACAAACAATGGTGGAGGTTATGGGGCTAGGTGAAGATGCTTACCTTCTTGACACGTGAGCACGCTCCAGGGGAGCAGGGGGATGGAGACCAGATGGCAGTGGTTTCGGGAGTGCTGGGTTGCGGAGAAGTTGAGGCGAGGTGCTGCGTGAGATCTCTTGTTGTAATATGGAGTAAGGGTATATGAAAGGAGATGATTTCTTCATGGTGGGAGACACTTGAACATTTTTATTAGAAAAAAGCCATTAGAAAGGAAAAGAAATGGCAGGAGATGGGACTTGGGGGAAGGACGATGGTAAGGAGATGTGGCTTCCTCCCAGGCAGGAGGCAGGCGAAAGAGGGGCATCTGTAGGATGCAAGTGGGGAGGATGGTGCTGCAAAATCTCAGCGAAGTCAGAAGGATCTACAGAGAGAAGATGGTAAAAGGAAAAGGTAAACGTTTCGAATACGGAGTGAGAGAGGAGAGGTGACTGAGTAGGAGACGCAGATGGATGGGAGACAGCGTTGAAGGCACAGCCTTGCTGTGCAGAGACCACAGGTTTTCAGTGACCCGAATCTGCATGGTTCATGATCTTTATTCAAGCCGTGCTCAGCAGCCTGGATGGGAAATGTTGAACGATTACATTTTTCCAGGCCTAAGATTTTGCAGAAGAGGTGCAACAGAAAGACAAGAACTGCTTGTCCATCAAA
Organism: Diceros bicornis minor; assembly: GCF_020826845.1. NCBI lineage: Eukaryota > Metazoa > Chordata > Mammalia > Perissodactyla > Rhinocerotidae > Diceros > Diceros bicornis. Next base: position 1,154,833 of record NC_080768.1, read on the forward strand.
ATATTCTTCATGGACACCAGTTTTCTAACCCTTCCTTTAGATAAAGTTGAGTAGCAAGGGAATCTATGGTTACAACGCAGGCAGAGATCTGGGATGAGTATTCCCTTAGGAGATGAAAAGCAGATCCACTCACAGAGTGACACCATGTTATGAAAATCTGGAAGCCTAACCATAATCGTCCAAACAGCTAACCCACTCTCCACACAGAGAGAGACTAAGGGAGCACACACACAATATAGACAAGTCTTTCTAATACATTAACGAAAAGTCCACAGAATTCTAGTCTGTAAGGATGGATCCAGACTAATTTGCCTGAAAGCGCTTCAAATCAGGAACGAGTAGGCAGACATTTTCATCTGTTGACAGGGCTCCTGGTGCCCTTTGGGGAGTATCTAGCTTAAAGGAAAAGCTATCCCAAAATCAATAATTGGGCTATTGAGATGCAAGGCAATTGAATCTGGAACGATCTCTGCTGTAAGTAATAATGTTGGTGGCCACCAGATGCAAGCCTTTTATCTGGGTTTCTCAGTAGATGTAGAAAACACTTCTGTCACCTACACAGTGTTACACAGACTCGTTTCCTTTATCAAACTCTTATGCATAATTTATTTTTATCTATTTATTATAATAATTCTGTTTTTCTTCCTCCTTATCCCTTTTTCTGGAGAAAATGAATCTATTTTTGTGGAGGCTTAAAAGGAAACAGGTGGCTGTGAACTTTGAGTGTCAGGGTTGTTTCTGGGGTGCACCTCCAAACGCTTCTGCTCATTCTGAGACCTCTGCGACCTGCACTGCAATTAGAAAATTATTATTTGTCTGAACTGTGTGCTCCTTCCGTGCGGGCTTCTGGACTCGTGATGTCTCTTGCTCACCGTGAGGACTGGATTTCTGCCCTTTAATTGCAGTCCTGCCCACCTTCTCACCGCCTTTCAATCACCAGGCTCCGCATCCCAGCCTCTTGTTTGAATGTGGTGAGCAGGGATGTTTTCGCTTGGCTGAGGGGTCTGCCTTAGAACACTAAAGGTAGATTTAAGACCTAACCTTTTTGATAAACCTGTTATTCAAATCTATCAGCCGACAGATTGAGCCCACAATAAGTGTAAACGTACCATGTTATGTGGGATATAAAGAATCATGAGGCAACCTCGCTGCCTTCATAAATAACTAGGGTGAGGAGGGACCTAGGGAATAGATGTGAACAAAACTAACAAAGCAGGTTGCAAATAGTAAGACCGAGGGAGGTGGACTGGCAGGAAATGTTTTGAGAGAGTACAGAAGGCACCAGTTACTCCAAACTGGGGTTATTTGGAGCAATGCCTATGGATCAATTAAACTAGACTTTGTAAAATGAGTTGGATTAAGCATTTTGAGGAGAAAGGAGAAGACATTGCGAGAGTAGGAAGAAACTTTAGGGTAGGAACGTCTGGGGACAATGAGAAATTCCATTGACTAGACTGGAGGGTTCGTGTTGGGGAACTGGGAGAGATGAACTCAGAACTGTCCGTGAGATCCAACTGTCCAGGACTGTGAACCCAAGGCTATACACTCTGAGCTTGAAAGTTAGGCAATGGGATCCTATTAAAGGTTTTCAAGCGAGAGAGTGAACGGCCTAAGAAAAGCGTTTTTCAGCATGGCACTGACCGCAGAAGGCGTTGGAGGTGGTGTGAGTCTAGAGGTAGGAGGCCAGTTTCTACGTGAGCAGAGATAAGTGTTTCATCTAGAATTCCAAGGGTGGGAATACAAATGAAGACATCATGAGGGGATAACTAGCAATGCCATGGAAGATGAAGGGCAACAAAGACAACAAAGATGGTTGGCGTTTGACCCTGGTCATCAGAGAAGTGGTAGTGTTTTGGGTGGTCAGAGCTTGCCCAGCACAGTCCGCGTGGAGTCCATTGCAGAGCTAGTCCTGTCCAGAGGTCCAGAAAGAGTGCGGGGTGAGAAGCTACATGGGGGAAAGATAAAAAGTTCATGAAAGGTGTCAGGGGTGGATGCTGCTGTACATTTTCTGTTCTTCCTTTTACCCCATTATTGAAGGAGCTGACATCAGTTGAGGAATTCCTTTGTCCAGATTTAAATGAAGACCTTTCCTCAAGCCAGCTGACCTTCTTTGGAAGTAAATTTTCACTCAGCTGATGCAGTAGCTAGATTGCTGCGTTGTCAAGTCTTCAGTGTCTGCTCATCCCTCCTCATGATCGCACATCCGCCTTGAAGGAGCTGTGAGGGATCACAGTGTAGCCTGGGTATTTGTGAGAAAAATGGCTAACAGATTGTTCCAATACTGTGAAATCTTTCAGAAACACCTGGATCATAGGATTGAGAGCATGAACAGCTAGGCAAATAATTTTACCTCACCCTCTGATTTTTCAGAGGAGAAACACTGAATGCCAGAGGCTTAGAAGGGACTAAAAAGCAAGACTCCTGACTCCCGAGCCAGGATGCTCCCCGCCCACTGTTGAAATACCTGGCTTACTGTTGGGGTGACCTTAAAAAGTGGGCAAAATGAATCATGCACTCCTCAATCAGATCGAGATCGGGTCTGTATAGATACAAGGCTGTGGAGGTTGCCTGTTACCTGTATTCTCAGGAGGAAAATTTCACTGCCTCCCCACGAGCCCACAGCACTCACAAAACCTTTTGGGTCCAGTCCGCCTGGTTTTGTAACAGGAGTCCAGACTCAATCTGCTGACTCTAACCCTGCACGGCCCTTCTTTTAGTGTCACTATCCTGCTGTGCTTTACTGCCCCGTGTAAGGATTCAGTGGAGTGAAAGCAAATAACCCTTGTCCGAAAGGGCCTAAAATAGACTGGTTATTTTCATATTAACTTTGAATTTTAATTGTGACCTTACATGGTGTGGAAGCCAGCTGAGAGTCACACAGGTCTGCTAATGGACTGTTAAGTTTTCTCTGCGGCTCTGCGGCTCAGCAAGTCCCTCGGTCAGCATTTCCCCATTTTAGCAGACATGCTGGGTTTGGGCTCGGTAATCATACAGCCGCCGAGCCTCGTGCTCTGTATTGTGGATAACTGTGATATGACTTTGCCAAAGCAGACACATGTGTGTGTCTGAATGAGGTTTGCATCTCCATTAAATGTGACTCTTTTTTCCCACAACCATTCCCCCAAAATGCAGAGAGACCAGTTTGCTTATAAATATGTAACAAAGGCTTCAGGATCACATTTGTGTTGATCAGCATTTCATAGTACCATTGTCATCCCCAATTATTGATCAAGTGCGTACTGGGTACTGAACAGTCTACTTCAGAGTTTCTCAACAGCGGCGCCATTAACGTTTTGAACCATATAATTCTTTGTCAGGGGAAGGGCTGTCCTGCCCATTGTAAGATATTTGACAGCGTCCCTGGACTCTACCCTCTAGATACCAGTCATGGCAATAAAAATGTCTCCAGATATTGCCAAATACCCCTGGGGGATAAAGCCATCCCCAGTGGACTGGCTGGTCTTTATTGTCGTCTGACCACTTCTTCTCCAATTCTCCCTTTCTTTCCAGAGCTGACAGGTAAAGCTTTTGTGCAGGAATCTTTGTGTTCTTATAGACTCTGCCTCACTCATCCAACACATTTTCAATTTTCCTTAATGTGCTTTGCAGAGATATCTCTTCCTCCTGATAATCAGGATGTGTTCCTTCCCTCTTAAGAACTTCTGATGGTTTCCATTTGCTCTCCAGAACATATCCATGTTTTTTTCTGGTAATAAGCCTATCCTAGACTCTCAGCTTACCTCTGTTCTCCAAGAGTGTCATTTTCCCATCTAACCTCTCAGCTATTCTGGGGGACCTGGTATAATAAAGAAGGGTCTCAGTGGGTACTGTCATCTAGTCATGGAGTCCTGGTGGGACTTCTCTCATGGTGATCCTGAAGAATGACCTTGTTCGTGCTTCCAGATGATTAAGATGCTGCTTTCCACTGTAATACCAATGTTGTCAGGCACAGATATCTACAGTTTTGACTGTTCAGCAATTCAAAGTCTTAAACCTGTTGTCTGGAGGAGCCAACATTTTATCATTTATAACTTGGAAAACGCATCTCAGACCCTTGATGACTTCCCAGGATGTCTATGTTGTAAGCTTCCACATGAAAGGGCTGAGAGTTTGCTGCTGAAATCAAAACCAGGGAATGCTGGTGAATTCTTCATACATCTACACTGAAAGACCATTCATCTGTACTTTCATTGTGTTATTTAGAAGATTTGATTACCATTTTAATATTAAGATTTTAAGGGCACAGAGAGTAGAATGCCAAGCAGAATGTAGAGTTCACAGTGCTGATTCTGAGGACCTGTTGGGCTCATGGAATCCACAGATGTATTGAAGAAGATGGATATTTTATCTATGTCTTTTGGTGAAGCATCTGCTAATTCCATGAACGATGAATCCACATATGAAAAAGGGGGCCACGGGACGGGCCCCGTGGCTTAGTGGTTAAGTGCACACGCTCCGCTGCTGGCAGCCCGGGTTCCGATCCTGGGCGCACACCGACACACCACTTGTCCGGCTGTGCTGAGGCAGCGTCCCACATGCAATAACTAGAAGGAAGTGCGACTATGACATACAACTATCTACTGGGGCTTTGGGGAGAAAAAGGGAAAAAATGGAGGAAGATTGGCAATAGATGTTAGCTCAGGGCCAGTCTTCCTCAGCAAAAAGAGGAGGATTGGCATAGATGTTAGCGCAGGGCTGAGCTTCCTCACAAAAAAAAAAAAAAAAAAGTAAAAGGGGGCCACAAAGTCTTGGTTCCAGAATTCAGTCTACCTCTAGAATACTACTCAGGAGCTCAGAATCCTTCCCTGTCCCGTGCCGATCACTGCAAGTGTGTGGACCCTTGGCTAACTAAGAAATCTGTCTCATCTGTAAGCCAAACAGCGCTACTTCCGGGGCGATTCAGACTCTGACACACACGGTGGACAAGAGAACAGAGCCTTCTATCTAGACCTTAAGCTTCTCCCAGTGCCCAGTCATGCGGGGTTGTCAGAGTCTCGCTTGCATCAGCATGGGACAGAATCCTTGGACTTTGAGGAAAATGGCAATGAAGACACCAATAGCAGTGACACAGAAAACAAAGTTTGTGAGCATGGCGTTGTGGTCCCACCAGCCTCCTGGTGAAAGAGGTTATAACAAAGCCAATACAGTGTGAGCTGTAAATGTTGACCAACTTTTATCCCTTAAAAATACTCATTTAGGTGAATCATTTTTATTTTAATGTCCTACAGTTTAACAGGGTGACTTCCTTCAGGTGCTTATCTGCAGGGGATACTTCATTTCACGAACAGCTTGGGTTAGAAGGGGCTACAAGTCAGGCATCAAATCAGCTCTCTTCTTGTAATGAAGGGGGCCACGTCACGTTTGTAAATCCCCGGTATAGCTTGTAAATAAGAAGAGGTCACAGTACACACATGTCACACACATCAGTGTCACCACCACCATAGGTGTCTGTGAAAACCCCCTGTAACTTTAACCAAGTCACTTTCACCTCTCCAAGCCCAGGGACACTGGGCTGTAAAATAGAGTAATAAACCTATATGCCAGTAGACTGTTGGGAGGGTGAAACAAGGTGACCGGAATGCCAACACCCGGCCTGTTGGAGACCTGGGAGGTCCTCCTTCATCCTCCTGGTCTTGTCCACTCCTCTCCCTTTCTCTCCTGCTTTGAGCTGTCTGTTAAACTTCAAACAATGCCTGCAACACACATCTCACAAGCTCACAAAGCTACCATCATTTCAGTAGCTTCCAAAATTATTTTCATGAACTTTCCAAAACTCAAATTTACAGAAAGCTAAGCATTAAGTCCCTATGTCTAAAGATCATTTTCTCCTAATCGACTTTGCCCTCAAAGCCTGTTAGATGCACTTCTCTAACGTGTTACCAGTTCCAATTTGTCCCCATCATTGGGGCACCAGCGTGTGGAGTGTGGGCAGCCACATCAGTATTATCTACTTTCAGTCAAATGCACAACGAGGGCTCTGGAAGAGATGCAGCAACTGTGGGTCAATGGGCCGTGCCTTCCTGTTGCAGCAAGCTGATGGGAAGCATTCCGGCACAATCTTGTCTCTTCTGAGAAATGGCTCTTCCTCTGTCCCTGCCACCAAGCGTCTCTCAAGGGTGGCCTGTGCTCCCTGCCTCTTCTCTCTCAGCTGCATTCACTCTTAAACCCCTGCCTTCTATGGAACCTGCACCCCCATCACGGGACCTTGTAATTGGCAGGAACGTCCTTCAGCTACCTCCTACTCTGCTGCCTGGACCTTGTTCTCCAGTTTCTCCCTCCAGCCGCACCTTCCCTTGCTACCTACAGCATTCTCTCTCTTAGTCTTCCCTCTTTCATGGGCTCTTCTTCCTCCGTCTTTCTTATAGATGTGCAGGCTCTGGAGGGTTCTGGAAATCTCTCCCACTTCTATGGCTCTCAGTCTGCTTTCTACCAACTGACTTGTTACGTTGCCCTTGCATTTATGCAATCACACCACTTCAGTGCTCAGAAATCCCCAGTGCTCCTCCTTGACCTGGAGAATAAAGGAAACATTTCTTGTGTTGGCCCTGTGCATCCTCAACAATCTTAGACCAGCTCTGAGTAAGCTCCTTACCCTCTCTCTGCCTCAGAGTCCTAATCAGAAATGGTAACAATAATTGCATCTTCCTCATGGGGCTCTTTGTGAAGATCAGGTGAGTTCACATGTGTAATTATTGAGTCCTTGGTGCCGTTCTTGGGCACATGGCAAGAACTCGATAGGTTTAAGGCAACTGTTAGCTATTATTGCCACCCTGGCCCTAATAGATCCTTCCCACTTCACAACGTTCTCTAGCCCATAGCCTACGTTCAAACGCACAGGACTGCGTGCCACTTCCTGAACGTGCAATGCCTTTGCACATGCTGCTCCCTTTCCACCAATTCCCTCTCCCCAGCAGGAAGAAACCCTCCAACACCCAACTCAAACGCTGCCCTTCTGTGGAGGCTCTTGCCTTCCTGTGCGGTTGGCTGCTGTCTCCTTGGCTTTCACTGTACTCCTTGCAAATCTCTGCTGGAGCATTGACGACGTTGTATCTACTTGCCCGTCTGTCTTCCTTGCTGGACTGTGGCTCCTTCAGGGTAATGTCACATCTTCTTTCTCTTGTCCCCTTTTGCCTGGTTCAATATCTCTACTATTAGCTACTCACTAATAGTATTTTTTATAGTATAAAAAGAGAAAGATGTGTAGAAGAATGGATAAATGGGTGGATGTAAATGAGAACAGATGAAGCAATGAATGACTGACTATTGTAATATAAATGAGCTTAACCTATTAGAGGAAGGGAAATATAGTTTCAATGCTGAAACTACACAAAAATAAAAGCATTTTTTAAGATGAGTCAAATAAATTTAAGGACAAGCAAAAATCACTTGCATATTTTATTTAGATTTTCAAAAAGCTGTTGACTATTTTGCACTAAGTCTGTCAAATACAGTTATAATGGAAATGAAAAAATGGTTATCACAGAAAAATATTGTCTTAAAGTCGGGAAATATGAGCTGTTTGAAGCCCTTCTCTGGATGGAGAAATAATATAAAAGGGAATCACTGATCCTCAGTGATCAGTGATTGGATTTGTTATTTATCTTTTCTAAATCATCTTGAATTAGGAGGGCACCAGAAGGTCTTCAACTCTGTAGTTGTTCTGAATAGTGCAGTGATAGATGATGGAGATGGATTGTGTGAGATTCTCACATGGCTACGCAAGTGGGCAGACGTGTGTCAGATGGGCCTCCGTAAGGAAATGCACTCACAGATACATAATATCAACTATATACTTACTAAGCAATGAGTTCTTGTTTATCATTTTTTTCCAAAAAGAACCTTGAAGTCATAGTAAACCATTCCCTGAAGGCACCAACCAATAGGATGCTGTGATTTAAAGCAAATATTCAAAAAGCCCAACTAAATACAGGCATCCTCAAGTGAAAACTTCATGACGTATCTGGAAACATCGCCTTATCTTTTTGTTGGGAAGAGATGTTGTGTTGGGAGGAGGTGTTTTTTCAAGATTCTGTAAAGTCAGAGTTAGAGCTGGTCAAGAGAAAGATAACTGAAATATTCAGGGTTGGAGAGAGTTGTCTGTTGAGAGACGACTAGGAGAAATGGACTTGTGTTAGGAAAGATGGAGTCTGAGAAAAAAGAGGGAAAATGGTGTGGATGGGGTGTTATGTAACCTTTCGGTGGGATTGAAGTGGTGTGGTTTGTGCCCAGGGACAGTATCCTTGAGCATGCAATGGAGGCTGGTCTTTCTTCAGTGGTAAACATTATGGATGGTCAGGGAGACCAGTGCAGTTGAAGCCTGCAGCCAAGAAGAGGCACCGAGGACCACTTCAGGGCAAGCCAGAAATTGCACCTCCAAGGTGAGAGTCAGGTCAAGAACCCACGGAGCCTGCCAAGTTTGGGAGACAAGAAGCACATCGAATGCTAGGTGCAAGTCGGGCCAGGAGACAGAGGGTGGTCAGGAGTTCAGAGTAGAAGTCCAGTGGGGTGGGGCTGGGGCGCCCCAATGAACTGTGTTGCGTGGTTAGCTGCCGTCACAGGATTTTCATTGTCCATTCAAGACCAGGTGGCGTTTTCCCTCAACACATCTTGACTTAAAGGCAGCGTACGCATTGTGAAATAAGTGTATAAGAGCCTTGGTCACTGCATTCCATGCATTCAATCTTTGGTCGTGGTTGCCTGTGCGTGTGTGTGTGCACGCACACTTACACACAGGCAACTGTACTAGGACTCTCTGCATCTCATCTATATCTTATCTTCAGTCTGTGAACTTATTCCAGGAAAACATGAAAAGGTTTTATGATACTAAACTTTCATTTCTAATTCTCTCCTTATGGCTTTCTACTGTTCCTTTAGATTCTAAGAGGATAATTTCATGACTAAATTATAGTTTTTAAAATAAGGATTGGGGAAGAGTGATGGGTGGTAGAACTGACTACCCCTGCAAAAGTGATAAAGGTCAAAACTAAAAATAACTTCCAGAGTTTGATATGTTTTTAGATGATAGAAATAGCAATGGACATTTCATAATGTAAGCTGGAGGGACTATTAATCCTTTTCAAAATATTTTTTGTGTGTGTGAGGAAGATGAGCCCTGAGCTAACATCCATGCCAATCCTCCTCTTTTTTGCTGAGGAAGACTGGCCCTGGACTAACATCTGTGCACATCTTCCTCCATTTTATGTGGGACACCGCCACAGCATGGCCTGACAAGCGGTCATCAGTGCGCGCCCAGGTGCGCGCCGGGATCCAAACCCGGGCCGCCAGCAGCGGAGCGTGCGCACTTAACTGCTACACCACAGGGCTGGCCCCTAAAAATATTTTAAATGCTCACTTTGAAAGTCAACCATGCTGTGCTCAAATTATTCTTCTATGCCAATGTTAAATACACAGTGTTTATTAACTTGACCTAGCATGACACTTCCTGGGTTCTTATCATGATCTTCACGGATTACTCTTCAATGATTAGTGGAGCATCTGAAATTTTAACATAATACATGCTTTTTTATGTCAGTGGGGTTTCAGAAATCTTCAATGCAGTGATCTTATGATTTATGGTTTGTATGGTGTATTACACGTTTTCATGAATGTGTCTGGTCCTCATGGGAGGTAGTAGAATTAGGTTATGTTACTTCTAGTCTATGGATGAGGAGATGGAGCCCCAACAACACTGAATGACCTACCCAAGGTCAAAGAGCTGGTGGAGGGAAGCCGTGGGAGGCCCTGGTCTCCTTCTCAGCCCTTTCTGTGCAAATGTCACCAGAGAGAACAACAGCACGGCAATTGAGCCAAGGCATCGATCAGGCAGCTTAGTAAGTAAAAAAGGAATTAAAAACTTGGTAGCCTCGCAGTTGGGCGTTTGTGTAAAAGCAATATTTCTGGCAGCTGAATTTTTTCCGTGAACGTCCTGCACTAGCCTTTCTTTCTGCACGTCCTATTTCTCTCTAGGTGTTTGTTCCAAAGTATGAACAGAAATCCATTCTCTGCATAAAACCTATTAGTGTAAACGCTTATTAAAGTTATAAAGAATGTGCTTTTGTTCCAAGTAATAGGCTTACTTCGTTAGAAAGCGCTGAGTCACTGAGTCTGTGGGACTCCGGGGACTGCGATCCTAAGTGCTGCTGTCAGAGTGGAGAGTCATGATCAACGCCGTTTATGCAGCAGAAAACGTTCTCCCCCAGGGTGCTCAGTGGAAGAAAAAGGAGGAGCAGGGAAAGACTGGCATCCCTTCAGCACCCGTCTTCTGCTGAGTGCAGGCACTGGAGACCTTCTCACTCAGTGTTTACAGAACCCTTGAGGCAAACATCACCATCACTGCGTTTATGCAGATACAGAGCACTGAGGCTCAGGTAGTTTAAGCAAAATGTGTTTCTCTCTGACTTCGTGTCTTTTTGTCCTTCTGCTCTGAAGGTTCAGTATCATAGACGTGGTTTTAGCCAGGCTCATGTGTGGTCCCTTCACCACTGTCAGTGTGATAGATAAATTACAGATGAAAACACCCAGAGGAAATGAGAAGCCTGAAGGAAGGAGTGGGGGAAGGAAGAGAGGGAGACAGGAGGAAAGGAGGAAAGAAATGCAGAGTGGATGAAACAGCAGGGATGTTGGCTCGGTGGTTCACTTCCATGCGCTCGGTGGGGCAGCCCTCCCTCCCTCCCGCGTTCACTTGGCAACGTCTGTGTAGAGAAGCCCAGGAGGTCTTTGAACAGAGCACTGAGGGTCCTGGAATGATTTCAGGGAAACTGATCAATGTCTACCCAAATGCAGCTAATGTATTTGGGGAATTCAGTGACTGCCTCGTCCTCACTGGCAGGAATTCAGAGATTCACCACATGTAAGCTGTAGCACCAGGAGTCTTTCATTGTCCTGAAATATTACATTTTCAGAATGTAGCTACCACTCACATTCATGAAGAAAAGAAAGAAATATCTGAGCACGTGTTGGAGGAATGGAGCCTGTGTCTTCAGTCATGTTCTCAACATGAGAAGTGGAGACTCAGATGCCCTCAAGAATGTTGTGACTTCATTAGCAGGAAAAATCTAAATCCTGTTCCATCATTGAATGAAGTATCTCCAGGCGTGCAGTGTTGTCACATGTACTGCATTCTTCTTGAAATCCATTTTCAAAGATCTTGATCTTGGTTGGCCAAAAAGAATTACTGTCATAGTGTCCACCAATGAACATTGAAGAGATGGATTTCAGTATGTTATAACTAAGTCATTCATTAAACTATATGGTCTAAAAAAAATTATATGACCTCACTTTAAATGGTCTGAAGCCTAAAAACTATTAAATTTTGGAAAATATCCTCAAGTCACTAAAAAATGCCTAGACTTAATTCTGGCACATTTTAGAAAAGTAATTATTTTTCCAATCAGCCTGAATCACAATTGTGTTGACTTCCTTTTGTCTCTTAAGCCCCAAATCCAATGAGTTAAGTCTACTTTTAATGTTTTAAGTAAATGAACTTGAAAATAAATCTATTACTATCAACATTTTTGAAATCATTCCTCTCCTTCATTGCTATGTTAGCATCCCAATCCATCTCACCATTTTGAATTTCTTCCCATTCCAGTTCATCCTATATAAAATTTCCCGAACTACAACTTATGCACCTCACTAGCCTACTCAAAAATGTTTGACATCCGTAGTGTATCCCAAATATGTAAAAAGTATTATATTCTGTGTTTAGCATATGTGTCTTAGCCTGGACATCAAGGCCCACACTATCTGGGCCCAATCTCTCATTCCAACTGCCTTCCTTCCCTCCAAAATGCCCTCTATTCCAACCAAATTAAACCCTTGCTGTTCCCCACTATCACGTACTCATCTCCTTTGGTTCTTTGTTAACCTTGCTAACAGTGTCCTCCCCACATTGACCTTGATTGAAATCCTGTAATCCTCTAGGTTTAGACCTGTTGGTACCATTTCCACAGCGCACACCAGTCTGCTCAGTCCTGTTTGGTCCCTTTGCTGCCCAGACCCCCTCAGCACTGGCAGAGAACTTTCCCATCTTGGATTTTAGCAGCTCCAGTGGCGTGCAAGCTTCCCAAGGGAAAGAGCCTTTTCTTACGGGTTATGGTTCTACCAAGGAGGTTATGAGTTGTCTTGTGATCTTTTCAACTCAGAATAATACTCTAGAGAAAATTTAAGCCGCTCCAAATAGTGACAAGTAGAACATGGTAAGATAACTTATCCAAAGCATGCCTTTCAGACATTCGAATTTTGTGGTTTATAAACAGGAAGCCTAGTTCATTTTCCCTGGAAGAGAGCTTTCACATCGAGCTCCTTTATGTCACATGATGAGAGCTGTGATAATCTGTGAACACAGCCTGCATTGGCTCCTCTTTGCAAATGCTTTATTCCAGTGCTTTTTAAAGGGAAAAACACGCGTATATGTCGTGCATATATTAGAATCTGCCAGCTGTGTTTTGAATAAAGTTTTGACTACAATTCATCAATCAACATCAAATTGAGGCTCCCAGAATAATAACACTTGAACAATCCACACAGCATTAATATATAGGCCAACAAAGCTTGAAAAGACGGAATCAGATTTCTGTTATATGCTCAGTCTTATTATAATACTGTCATATTCCACTGGGGGAGAGTAAAACTTCAGTTATTTTATTAAAGTTGGGAATATTATGAAAGTTATATTTCCATATCTTGAAGAGATCAAAGGTAGCAAGACACCAGAATAGAGATTAATGCTGATCAAGAAGCAAACATATATATTTAGTATTGATAATGAAAGTGGCATGTAAATATATTAGCAACCATAGTAGCTGATATTCACTGAGCACCTAATCCGTGCCAGGCTTTGAGGGTAAGGTATTATTCCATTTCATCCAGAGAACACCCCTACAAGGTGAGGAGGATTCCACCCCCATTGTAGAGGTGGCATAGCTGAGGCTTGATGGAATTGATGGTATGTCCTAATGTCACAGAGCCACTAGGTAGGAGAGACACCCCAGCTGAAGGTAGCCGCATCCTGTAGTTCCAACAGCCTATCTCAGTCACTCCACAGCCAGTGGCACCAACGTCTGCTGAGGCTGCCAGGCCCGATGCTGCTGCTCTGTCCTCAGCGGGCACAGGGGCCCCTGCTGTGAGTGGAGGCCTGCATGAGCCCATCTCGGGCTCTGCTCTCTGAAGCCCGTGGGCCAGAGCCACTCCCTGCTCACTGACCAGGTGAAAGAAAGCCCTCTCTGCGTTCTGTGTTACACCTTCAGCCAAAGTGTGCTTGAGCATGGCTCTCTCTGCTTTCCTTGTGTCCTTCTTTCCCAGGGTTCATGGTTGGAATTCCCGGGTGCTACATCCAAGGTGCAGTCATACAGACACACAGAGCCCTGTGGTCACAGCCCTCACTCAGCCTCCGCCCCACCCCACCCCAGGCTCTATGGGCCCCAATGCTTGACATTGGTGCCCATGACTTGTTTCCCTGACAGCTTCTAGGTCTTTCCTGGAAACGAACTTTCAGCAGAACCACCCCATGTACCTAAGACAGACCAGAGAGACTTGAATCACAGTGGTAACAAAGACGAGGCTTCAGTGAGGACCTCTGCTGACGCAGTGCGATCAGACCCAAGAAAACAAGAGGTCTGAGCTGCTGCTCTTGCTAATGGCCGCCAAAGAGAAAGCTGATCGACTCATAGCCTCTTTTGAATCTGTTTCCTCTGTCAAGAAGAGTCATCCTCTGATAGAAAGGGTAGAACACATATTTGTGGCGAGAACTGAAGCTTGAGATAGGTGAGGATTATATGAGAACATAATTGTGCTAAAATAATTTAAATTTGCAGCTGAATTCATCCCAGATGAATTCCATCCAGGAAACTGAAGGAGCCTGTAGATATGATCACTAACATGCTGACAGTAATTTTTGAGGAGTTACAAAAAACGGAAAAGATGCCAGAAGGCCTGGGGCAGAAAAATACCGTTCTGGTTTTCAGATGTGGGTTCCAACAATCAGTTATGTACTGGCGAAATTTGCATTTACTGCAGGCAGAGTTAAACAACCAGACTTTTAAAGACCCAGTTTGTGAATATTTAGAAAGAAAAGCAGGGATGTCTGTGATAGAGCCTGGATTCACTGAGATCAAATAATGCCAGAGAAACCTCATTTCTGTTTTTATGGACTCACCACACATGTGTATCTTGATTCCAGGAAGGCAGAAGAGTGTTGGGAAAAGACTTTCTTTGGGAAAAAAGGGGATGTTGGTGGACTGGACAACAGAGAGTTAGGTAAACTTGAGGACTTGACTTACTGTCCATCAGCTGGAAGCAGGCAGGCACCGGCTGGCGTGCGGTCAGTGCACACATGGGGGGTATACAGCAAGTGTTCATTACGTTTTCAGGGACACAGGAAGCTGCAAATTGCTAGAATCGTGGGAGGATGTGTTTCATTGTCAATCGAGGAAAGTCTAAAGAAACAGGGCGTGTTTGAGCCCAGAAATTGTCTTCAATATTAGGAATGCTGGGGGATTAAATGTGTGTTGCGTTGTTTTAGAAATCGAGTGATTGAGAGGTTTGAGTAATCGGATGTTGGACAATATGGCACGAGCTCCTTGAAAACAGAATGAGCAGCTCAGGATGTAGAGGAATCCTTGTTGCTGGAGCTGTTCAGCGGAGGAGAGGCATGGCTTCTCGGGAAGCTGAAGAGAAGCGTCATGCTCTGGGGGCAGGTGGGCCGGCTTCTCTTGTCCACTGAACGTTCACTCACTGATGTCCCTCTGGGTACCAGACAAGGGCCGGTCCTGGATGGAGTCTCTGCCCTGGGAGTTCATCATCTAGTGCGCTTCTGGGAAGGAAATGGGCAGTTGGATCGCAGTGGATAAACGTTCCTGGGGGAAGCACCTATCACTAGGGATTCACCAGAGAGGGCTGGCCACCCAACGCTTGTGAAGTCAGGGGAGGCTCCCTGGAGGAAGCAATTTGTAAATTAATTCTGTGAGTTCACCTGCCAAGAATTAGGGGAAAGGAGTCCAAAGTTGAGGAGAATGAAGAAGGTTTGTGATAACTGCTGTAGGAAAGGAGAGATAGAGCAACGAAAGGAGACAGGAAGGATCTTCAAGGAGAGGATAGACCTGCAGAGGTTGCCTGGGGACCCATGAGGAAGGCCAGGGGGCAGGGGGAGGGACCTTCCACATGACACTCAATGTTTATCTGAGTGGAGACTCTGCCAACAGGAGCAACAGCAGCGAGCAAGGCCATGACGTTTGAGGGTGTTTGTATGAAAACGGTTAAGATTATCATCCTCAGAATTGAAGCCAGATGGGAAGGAAATGAAACCAGGAGAGGCCCCTGAATAGAGATAATATGGTGTCCCCAACCAGGATGTCAAGGAGGCCGTGAACAGATAGAAGAGGGGGGTGAGTGTTTCTAAGGAATCTTCCCTTGCTGAGAATTTTCCCCCAAACTTTTCTTGTGAAAATATACTAACATTCAGCAAAGTTGAAGGAATGAACATCTGTATGCTCATCACTTAGATTCAGTATTTTGCTATATTTTTTGTTATTTTTCTTTACATATTTTGCTGTATTGCTTCCTCTTTCTGTCTCACATATACAGTCACACACACACACACACACACACACACACACACACACACACCGCTGAACATTTGAAAGAAGGTCGTATATGTCAACTAAATTCTAAATTCTTCATCATGAATCTTCTACAGATAAGGACATCTTCCTACATAAATACACATTTACACTGAGGATAATTAGCAATAATTCTCTAGTATTATATAATATTCTGTCAGTAGTACAATTTCCCCCAATTCTTCCAAAAATGTCTTTTATAGATTTTTCAGTTTTTATAGCTTTTACTTCGTTTTTCAAACCAGGAATTACTCAAGGTTTCTGTGTTTGCATTTGGTTACTTTATGACTTTCATCTTTAAATGTTAGACTTTTTGTCATAAGGTTGTCTTTTTAAAGAGCCCAAGCTCATTTGTAATTTGTTTCTTCTTCCTCTGTATTTCCTCCATACAGAAAAATATGCCTGGATTAGATTCAGGTTAAACGATTTTGCAGGCACATCTCCTCAGGGATTCCATGTCCTTCACCTCACATCACATTGTGCCCCCGTAATGGCACGTGGTTCCAGCATCAGTGTGATATGTTGTGTCCCTCAGTTAGGGTTGGGAGTGACAGCTCTCTCCATTGTAAAGTGTGTTTCCCCATCTTCAAGTAGTAAATAATTTATGAGGTGATAGTTCAACTCTACACAAATATCCTGTTGCCCAACAACCATCACACAAGTCCTTGCCTGATTCAGTTATTACATTGGTTTTAGAAAATGGTAATTTCCTAACTGAACCATTCCTTCTAGATTTATTAGCTAGCCTCCAACTGGCAAGAAGAATTTTCCTTTATTTTCCTCTTTCTCTTTTTTTTGAGTATTATTATAGACTCGAAGATTTTGAATCCTGAATTTTTTGATTGCTTGACTTAAAGTATTTGCTTCATTCATATGGTAAAGTCCCTTGTAAGAAATATCTCTTTTCCTGGTAATGTAGCTAAATGTACTGCTAAGATAAGAAATGTGGAGATCTCATTCTACTATAAAGTAGTGGAGTTAATAAGAAGCTAAGAGAATACATGGGCGTGTAGACTCTCCCACCGCGGGTGAACAAGACATTCCAAGCTCTCGGAAGAGAAGTGAATGGAGGAAATTGGATGAAACATCTGGGCACAAGCAGTGCAGGTTGAGAAAATGGAACTCAGCCGCCTGTGTCCTCCCCTCATTCCATCTCAGCCGCCCCTGCCACCCTGGACCTGCCACGTCTGGAGTCTGGGGGTGGTCCCTGCACACTGCATTGTGTGTGTAACTATGGTTACATTGTAGCACATCGAAACAAATGATGCTCATATAATGGCTTAGACACCAAAATGAGGTGAAATGTTTAGACTACCCTAACAATGTAGACTCATGTATATCTTTTAGAGGGAAAATCTACTTTTAAAATACGAATGAATAAATAAATCTCAGCAGCCAATGCAGAGGTGGCAGGGGGTGGTTTCACGAATATTTTTAAATTCCATTAGGGGAGAGTTGACATTTTAACGTAAAGAGGCATGTGGAGCTTGTAAACCCCGGTTGGTCCTGATTCTGTCGCCCCCGTTTCCAGCGTTTCTCAGTAACCGGAGACAGATCTGCATGGGAATGGTGTGGGGAGCTTACGTGGGTGCAGATCCCCAGGACCACCCTGGGGACCACCCCCAGAGGTACTGACTCAGCAGGGGTGGGGTGTGGAGTGGAATCTGCATTTTCTGCCACACCGTGCAGCCAGTCCTGTACCTACTGAAGTCTGATGACCGTGCCCTGCTGGCCGACAGCTGACCGCTCAGACCTTCCTTGACCAGCTCGTCAATCCTCAAGGCATTTGTTTCCCAGCACTGGCTCCAGAATAGTCTTGAAGTGTTAGCCGTCAGCTGTTTCTAAACACCGCCGTTAGAGCTGACTGAATGGGACTTCAGGCAGCTGAGGTTGGCGGCACCTGGTTCTTTCTGCCTTGTTGAACTCTCACAGACATGGCTCGAGAGGCGTAAGAGGCTGGCAGCGCGCCAACATGTGATACACAGTGCCTATTAATATTATCAGCAAAGTGTGCAGGAAGCTGGGGGCAGGAGGGTGGGGCGGGCAAGGTTGCGTGTGATTGACGGCAGGAGCAAGTAGCCACGTTGCTTGAGCCACTCCTGGTTACTGAAGAAATTCACGCAGGTTAATCTCTCCTTAAAAATTACAGTGCATATACGCGATCATTCCCCGGACGGGAACGTTAGGAGAGCAGAAATATAACGTATTCAAAGTAGCCTGAAAGGACCAAGCAGTGTTGAAAAATAGACGTACTCTTACTGTAAGCAACACGATTTGAATGAGTTCAGCAAAAAAAACAGCCAAATAATTCAAAGCTCACATTAGGTGACTAGTTGGACTGAGATTTTCCTTTCTGATTATGTGCTCTAAGGTAGCAACAGATGATGTCCTCATGAGTGTCCTTCTTAACTGGAACGGAGTGCACGGGGGTGGTGGGTGACCTGAAGCACCTCGAGAGGAAACACAGGGCAGCGTCCACCCAAATTTAGAGACGTGTGGACATTTCCCTAGTCTTAGGCTGATCATTTAGTGTAGGTAAGACGTATGTTACAGCTGAAGGAGGCCCGTTCTTTAGTCTGCATTCCAATTCTTAAATTTAAAGGAGACTTAAGTAAATTTTTATTAAAACATAGATATTGAGTACCTACTAGTGTTGTGGGCCTCATTAGACACAACTCATTTTCCTTCAGCCAGAGCGTATTGATACTTCAGGATATGGGGTGGTTGTGATTTTCTAATGAAATAATGAAAATAAAAATGTTCAGTTCTTTATATCCATACAATGGAATATTATTCAGCCTCAAAAAGGTAGGGAATTCTGACACAGGCTACAACAGGGATGGACATTGAGGATGTTATGCCAAGTGAAATAGGCTGATCACAGAAGGACAAACATTATAAGATTCCATTTATGTGAGGCACCTGGAATGATCAAACTCATAGAGAAAGAAAGTAGGGCCAGCCCAGTGGCTTAGCAGTTAAGTGCGCGCACTCTGCTACTGGCGGCCCGGGTTCGGATCCCGGGCACGCACCCACGCACTGCTTCTCCGGCCATGCTGAGGCCGTGTTCCACGTACAGCAACTAGAAGGATGTGCAACT
Organism: Diceros bicornis minor; assembly: GCF_020826845.1. NCBI lineage: Eukaryota > Metazoa > Chordata > Mammalia > Perissodactyla > Rhinocerotidae > Diceros > Diceros bicornis. The sequence goes on from NC_080768.1 coordinate 1,173,550, forward strand.
ATATATATATATATATATATATATATATATATATATATATATATATGACATTCAGCTATCTACTGGGGGTTTGGGGAAGAAAAAAAGGAGGAGGAGTGGCAATAGATGTTAGCTCAGGGGCGGTCTTCCTCAGCAAAAAGAGGAAGATTAGCATGGATGTTAGCTCAGGGCTGATCTCCCTCACAAAAAAAAAAGAAAGTAGATGGTGGTGTCAGGGGCTGGGGGGGGGGAGTTAGTATTTCACAAGGACAGAGTTTCAGTTTTGCAAGATTAAGAGTTCTGGAGATGGACAGTGGTGATGGTTGTGTAACAAAGGGAATACTTAACACTACTGAACTGCATGCGTAAAAATGGATAAGATGGTAAATGTTTTATGTAGTTTACCACAATTAAAACAATTTAAATGTTCATTTCTTAGTAAATTTTATAGCACGTTGCAAACTGAGGCATTTATTTTTTTAATTATGTTTCAGCACTGAGCAATATAAAGGTTTTTAAATTTATAAATTATACCTAATTACATAGCTTCAGACATGAAAACATTGTAAATTCAGCCTTTGAACTGACTTCGATGAAAGCTCATATATATATATATATATAAAAGAATGTGAATGACTTAACCAGGCCCACTAGCAGTGGAAGATGAGTAGATCCTGTCCCCTGAGAGGTGAGAGTGTGACCTTGTGTTAACTATCCAGCTCTCGTCTCCTGCAAATGTGATAGGAGTAATAACGTTAGCTGTGTTCCTAGGCAGCATTGCCAACGGTAACAGTGACCCTGGCTGGTAAATTGAGTTGGGACCGAGGGAAGGCTAAGCATCTGATGGGGACGCCACACATCGTCCCTGAGTGGGATGACTGAGAGCTGGGCACGTCCCTGTAGAGACCCAGGACATTGTGGCTGTGCAGTTGTATCGGGGAGTATTTGCCTCTCCTGATCCAAGCAGCACCTGCACATGCCTAGTGGGATGTGTCCTTACGTGGGAACCCAGCACCTGAACACCTGGGGCTGCCCAGATGGCAAACTGGGGTTCCTGTCCTGTATCAGGGTGTGGTTGTGTGGGCTAGTGAGTCAGGATAGGTATCTCCACGTACCATTAAAAGGGTAAACCCACAGTGCAATAACTGTGTGTGCTGAGGCTATGGGGCTTCAGGGCTCTAGACCCAAAAGCAATCAGAGACAGCCAGAAGGTCAGTGCCTGAGAGGGAGCATGGATGTGAGCTAAGGAGCCAACGCAGACTCAGTGCCTGAAACCAGGAGAGAACGGAGACTAGGGAAACAAGACAAGACAAAGCAGCCACTACCTGAGGCAGGTACCTGCAGGACAGTGGGCAGGAAACACCTGGCCTCCAACCTGGATGCCTGGGTGTCAGTGGTCTTACCATGACAGCAAGACAGAGCTCTGAGTCACACTGAGGGAAGACCTGCCTGGACCGAGTGTCCCAGGAGGAAGCATGTGGAGGCACAGGATGAGGAGAGGGAAAGACAGATGTGCCGACTGGAAGACAAATTCACTGCCAATGCAGTGCAAGTAGCAGAACAATCATAAGATGGTTTTAAAATCAGTCTGGTTAAGATCTACACTGAAATAAAGGAGAGAAGAGTAACATCCATCCTAAACAAATTCAAAATTATGAGAGAAAAAGAAGGTAGGAATCAAGAACAGATACAAAAAATGTGGAGACCAAATAATTTAAAAATATAGTCACTAAATTTAAAAATAATGCACTAGGCAGGATAAAGTCTACACTGGATGTACTCAAAGTCTTTCTGGGAAGAAAAGTCTGACTTATTCACCAGAATATAGCTGAGAAACACAAAGAAATGCAAAGTATGAAACAGAAGAGAGAGAGAGGAAAACATTAGAGATGCCAACATGTGTCTAGTAAGAATTTCAGAAGAAAAGATTCCAGGGAATGACAAGGAAGCAGTAGCCAGAGAATAGTAGCTGAGAATTAACCAGAAGGACATCATCCATCACTAGACTGAAAATGTTCAGCTACAGCCTGCAAGGAACAAACTGCAAACCTGAACAGATTGTAGGTAAACTGAGACCATCCATGATCAAGAGAAACTCTTACTACTGTCAGCTGGAAATACAGACAATCACGAAGGGAACAAGGATTAGACCCACAATAGATTCCTCATTAGCAACAATCATGGAAGAGGATGGTCAAATTATAGCTTCTAAGTACCAGAGAAATATAACTTCCCATCTAAACTTTTATGTCTAGGTAAAAAATTAGTTATTGTAGCATAATGTACAGTCATGCATTGCTTAATGATGGGAATATGTTCTCAGAAGTGTATCATTAGGCAATTTCATTATTATGTGATCATAGAGTTTACTTACACGAACCTAGATGGTACAGCCTACTACACACCTATGTACTAATCTTATGGGACCACCATCATATATGTGGTCCATCATTGACTGAAACATTGTTATGCAGCATGTGACTGTAGTGTCAGATGTACAAAAATTCAACCTTTCATTATACTTGAAATATTGCTAAAATGCATATTTATGAAAGAAAAAATAACACAGAGGAAAGGTTTGGGATACAAGCAATAACAGTGAGCAGAGAAACCAATAAAAATATTTTGTAGGTTTAATTAAATATTGAGGATTAAAAATAACCTTTGAATTCTTATTTGAATAATTTAAAGAAATGACTTCATCAGGAAAAAGGGTGTTAAGATTCTTCTCTCTCTTAGGAAATAACTTTAGTGAAAGCAGAATGCATAAAAAGGATGATAAGAAAAACTGCACAGGATTACAGATACATCCAACCAAGACATATAATAAGCATGAGCCAATATGCTCCTCACAACATAGCATTAAATTCTATAAAATAAAAAGGAGAAATTGACAAATCTATAATTGTAGTAGATTTTAATATATTTTCTAGAAACAAGTAGCTCAAGCCAATAAAAAAAATAATGAGGATATAGATGGTTTGAGCAACACAGTGACAAACGTAATATAAGTATATATCAACAAATATAGAATAAAACATGATTTTCAAGCACACATGAAACATTTACAAAAATCAACTGCAAAAACTTCAAAGAATACATATGATGAAGCTACTTGCTCTAAACATAATGCAATTAAATTAGAAACCATAATATGAACAAATATATCTGTACATTTGGAAACAATCATATGCTAAAAGGAAATAGTCTTCTCTGTAGTTCATGATTTAATGATACCACAATGAATATCAGAAAATATTTGGAATTAAATAACATCAAATAAACTAATATCAATACTTGTGGGACTACAGCTAAAATGTTACTTAGATTGTCATTTTAAAAATCCATAGATGCATTTATTGAAAAAGGAAAAGGATCATGGAAAATAAATGAGTTAAATAAATAGCAAAATGAGCTAGAAGAAAGAGCAGAGTGCACCAAATAAAGAGAAAGAAGATGATCAAGATAAAGGAAAAATGAATCAGAATGGAAAGGAGAAAAGGCTAGTTCCTTGAAAGCAGGAAAACCTCTATCAAAACTGATCAAGAAAAATCAGAAAGTTTTTTAAAGTCACAGTAGAATTGTTACAAATCAGAATATAACACAATGAGCAATTTAGTGGTAAATTTTAAAATTTAGATAGAAAGGACAAATTTAAAAAAATAAAATTGGCTGAAGAATAAATGGAGAACCCAAATAAATCAATTACTAGTAAATAAAACCAGAATAAAAAATCTGAATCTCCATTCTTCTTAGAGAGAGGGAGGGAGGCAGAGAAAGAAGGAAGGAAGAGAAGGGATGTTATAAGTCGAAAAGGGTACCCAGAGAATATCAGCCAATACTGTGAATAGTGTCTTCTTGGTACCAAAACAGGCCAAGGACGGTACAAGGAAAGAAAATTACAAGTCAGTTTTACTTGTGACTGCAGGTGGAAAACACCAAATAAGATGTTAGAAAATGACAGGTATATAATAAATATAAATATGTATATACAATAAATATGCACAGACTCTTAATTTTAATACAGTGATTTCTCTTGACCGAGTAAGCTTTATCTCGGGAATGAGAAGATGGTTGACTCTCAGAAGATGCATCAGACCAAAGGTTTATAAAGAACAGGAGGCAAATAGGTGCTCATGTCAGGTGCATCTTCACCCCAATGGGCAGACACATGGTTGTCTCCTTCAGAAGCTGCCCCAGCAAGACCCTAACTCTTCCCACTTACAGGGCTTCCTCCTCAGTGCCTGGCTCATCTCCCTAGCGTGGCGCCTCCCTTGTTTTACTGAGATCTGGGCATTTCTGTGATGGTCTCTGTCACCATTGTGAGTTCATGAGGTCCAAGACTGTGTCTGGTCCATTTTTGTGATTTCGGTGCTGCATGAAGTACTGCAGATATAGGAGGTGCTCAATGAATGTCTAGAGAATGACAGACCGGATTAATTCATTGCTAATGTGCAAGCCGAAAATTACTCAGCGACGCTGAAGGCTGCCCTTCTGTGAAACATTCTTACAGTGAGAACTTACTAAAAAATAATTCCTAAAGATGATGGTCTGCAACCACAGAAGTGATTGGAGGAAAACGCACTAACACACAGTATATCAGCATGATTAAATGCATAATTAGTATGCAACAGGCAGGTACCGTGATATTCAAAGTGGAGGCAGAGTTCTCCTCCTGAGCTGGTTTCTCCTAACCAGTTTAAATCTCTTGGCACGTTCCATCCATCTATAGAAGATATTCAATGCATGCGCCCTCTAGCACCTTTTCCTCTAAGGTGGAAAAGCAGTATTTTTGTGTGCATTAAAAAGAAAAAAGATTCAAGTAACAATCATCTGCCTCACCCAACGTGATTGGGCCATAGATTGTGGGGTCAGAAGTATATGCTCAGAATACATTTTAGATTCATTATATATGTCCTTCTAGATAATTTTTAGATGCATGCCAGATAGTATTGTGCATAAGCACAATTAGAAGGTGGAGTGACAGTGTATATGAAAATATGGTTCATTTGTAATGAGAATGGTTGTGCTGCAGCGTGGTAGAATAAACCACTGCAATGGAATTTGCCTTTTATGATAGTTTTGTGGCTCACTAGGAGGTTTCAGTACACAGTTGAGAGATGACATTCTCTGCAAAAAGATTTTAATTCCTCTATGTCATCAGTGATCTGTGATTCCTTTGGCTAGATATCTATTTAATTTGGATTTTAAATAAGCATTAGACGTTGTCCTTGCTAAAAATAGGAAGAAATAACAAAATGGTTTAAATATTAAGAGGCTTCATTACTTTTAATAGAAGAACTACTTGGCATGTTTATGTTGTGTGTGCGCTTTCTCGAATACAAGCAAGTCGTGCTGATGGTTCTTGCAAGGCCAGCTGTGTGGAGCCACAGAGGGCAGAGAGCTCTTTTAACCTGGTGGGAGGCCTTCTGGTGGAAGGAGCCTGGGATTACTGATGTTCAGAAAATCTGAATCTCATGCTCTGGGGCTGCGGTGCCTCCAGCAAACCCAGAACACCTCCAGGCCTCGGGGTCTGGGTATTTAAAATGAGAATTGGACTATAGATCTCAGTACGCGCTCACTCTTCTGTAGGATCAAGTAGTTTATGACCTGTCGCCCGTACTTTGTTGAAGAAAAATCAAAGTTAATCACCTGAAGTATTTTTCCCTATCACAGTTTGCATCCATTCAGAAATAGCTTTAAACTGCAGGAGCCAAAAAAGCAAAAAAATGAAATTGTGTTAAAAGGCGATTGATTAGTCTTTAAAATGAAAGACAGGGCCGGCCCAGTGGCACAAGCAGTAAAGTGCACGCACTCCGCTGCGGCGGCCTGGGGTTCACCGGTTCAGATCCAGGCGCGCACCGACGTAGCGCTTGTCGAGCCATGCCGTGGCAGCATCCCATATAAGGTAGAGGAAGATGGGCATGGATGTTAGCCCAGGGCCAGTCTTCCTCAAGAAAAAAAGGAGGATTGGCAGATGTTGGCTCAGGGCCGATCTTCCTCACAAAAATAAAAATAAAATAAAATAAAAATAAAATGAAAGACAAGATTGACACATCCAACCAAGAATGGAACAGCAACTTCTTAAATATTAGGCGTCAGAAATCATGAACGAATAGTGGAAAGAGCTGACTTCTAATCCTGGCTCCACTGCCTCTACCTTTGGGGCATAGGGCTTGCCCTCACTGTCTCTGTATCTCGGGTCATTCATTCGCAAAATGAGGCGAATGCAGCTGCCCTTCTCGCTGTGCGGAGGAAAGGAAATATTTGTACGTAAAGATAAACATGAACCTGTAAACTGTAGAAGGCTAAGGGAAGGTGGCTATTATCACCACTAGTAAAAAGTTCAGTTTACAGAACTGGGGAAGGAAAATACTTGCTATTCAAGTATAAATCACTAAACTGACATGTCTTTTGTACACGTTACAGGCCATGCATAAAAATTACATCCTGTGTCAATCTGACACGTGATTAGAATCATCGTGCTTAAGCCCTGATTCAAATTTTTTGGATTATTTTAAAGGCTGAAAATCAGTAAATTTAACTTTTTAGCAATTAGTAGGGTAAGAGTTTTGTTTATTTATTCATTGATTGTGTGCCTAATGGGTGTGAACCACCCACTGGGCGTCAAAGGCTGTGCTAATCTCAATCCCATCTGCTCCCAGGCAGGTTCTGCCCATGAGAGAATAGTGACACACAGAGTCAGAAGCAGCGTTAACAAGAAAAAAAGGAAGAGTCCGCACCCTCTCCAGGGGATAGACACCTTCACAGACAGAGGCAGGGCTGGTAATGTTCCTCCACCTGAATGCAAAGTCAAGTGAGCTCTCCAGGATCACACTGCTCACTGGCAGACGTGGAGGAGACGGAGCTGGGGACTTGGAGTGTAGACTGTAGTCTGGGGGCCTAAGTGACTTTCATCTCCCTGCTTACTCTCTTTGGGAAACTGGGCAACTCGCTCACCCGTTTTTCTTCGCTTAGGAGTTTCCATCTCTAAAATGGAGTCACTAACATACCTCTTTCATGGACCGTTTTGATGCATGGTGAAGCCCCAAGACTCTGGCTGGCACCAAGCCCCCCGTGCTGGCCGGTCACCATTACAACCGTCACCTGGAGCTTGAACACGGGCATCTGTTCATCTGTGCCATTTCCACCACACACACTCATTGTGGGAACAGGTGTTTCTCTTTCTTTTTTCTCCGTATTCCACTGGCGTAGACAATTTGTAAAGGTCAGTTGCCAAGATCAAGATTATAGCACTTAAAAATTCTTCATTGATTTGCTTTGCCTTCTCTACAAAAGCAGCTGCCAAATTTAATCTGAGGAACTGCTTTTACTTTCAAGAAACACTCCGTGCCTTAAAAAAAGAGGTGAAGGAAGAAACCTCAACTTAATTTAAAGGGATTGGAGCCAAGGGATGAGTCCCACCAAAGAAACCACAGTTTTGCCTGAGTGTTTATTTTTAATTGTCCCATAAAGATTCGTGGGACATATTCTCCTGATATTGCCACTGAAATTGGTGACAAGAGGGAGGGAGGGCAAAGTAAGATGAGATAGAGAAGAAAGAGTACTGGGTGTTGAATTTATGAAACTTTATCTCTTTTTATTTTTGTTTCTAGAAAGTCTTGGCCATTTTTCATTAATAATAAGAACACATTTGCAATTCCACATTGAAAGCACTTACGCCAAGCTGTTCTTTTCTACATCCGTTATATTTGGCATGCTATGAGTTTTCGGAAATAAGATGACAGGGCAGCAATAGCTTGTCCATGGCCTGTTAGCCTAGCAAGCATGTTTAATACCCCTCAAAGTGTGTTTGGGTTAAGCTGGGTTGTCTGGTCCAAGTCAATGTTGGGGCCCTGGGGCATCAGGGTCCTGAAGCACGAGTTCCCCAGGCTGAGGCGGGGGAGCATAGGGGAAGACGACGTGAAGGGAGAGACATTTTAGACATGGGAACAAGAGCTCACTTGCAAAAATTCATGGAAGATTCCAGAATGCAATGGGTCCTAGTCCCAGCCATTCCATTGACCACTCATGGCTTACAGGAGACTGTACTCCCTGGACCTCTGGACCTGCTGAGTAGATGATCCCACAGCCCTCTCTCTTCTTGATTCAGGCGAGTTTTAGTCTGAAAACTTTTAATAGCATACTTTGGGGCTGCCTTGGCTGGACCATGTGTTCCGTATGTGATGCTTTCAAGTCCAGCAGATAAAGGGCGGTTGGAACACCAGGCTCACATCTCCTCTGGAAAATTTGCTGAGCTTGGGTTCCACAAACTCTCAAAGGAGTTTGCCTTGAACATAAATCACTTAAGACACTTCCTGTATCTTTGGCGACAGAACCCACCTAGGAGTCTTCTCTTAGTGTTCGGAAACTACTCTTGTGCTAGCCACCTATCACTGTGGGTGAAGCAGAATTGGTCATAGAATGCATGTAATCCATGATGGAGCATAAACACTGGATAACCTGGTGCTGCCAGCCTTCTAGAGGCACAGACGGCCAAGGCTGAGCCTTGAGTAACATGTTATAGAAATAAATCTTTGCAAAAGGACATGTTACTGAGCTTTTAAGATTGCTTTGGATAACACTGGTTTGGTTGTTGGAGTGGACAAATTGCACCTACTGTTTGATGAGCCAACCCAGGAAAGCCTTTCAGATGGATGGCATGTTGGAGGCACACTCGTATCAATATGGTGGCAAAAGCAGCAGACTGACTGATTTGGGAATGTTTTGTGTGTCCACAAACGTATATTCTGCAAACCACTGAGCTCCCATTAGGTGCCTAGAACTGTGTCAGATACTGAAGATAAATGAATAGATGAATCAATCTTAGGGGGATTCAGATATTGGGATGATAGTGAGCAGAGCAGGTCGTATTTGCAGAAATCCAGATTTTATCAAACTCTGCAAACATCTGTTTATTTGTTGTAACTCTTTCTCTGCTGTGCATATGTAATCTAGAATAATACATGTTCTCTTCAGTCCCTGGGGGGCTTTAAACTCTCAAAAACAGAGAGAATAATACCTCTCTGAAAACCACAAGCCAAGATTCTGTATGTAAATATTATTAGAAATAAAGAAACGAGGAAATCACTAAGCCCATCCATTCCCCCCAAATAAACATTTTGCAGACAATCAAGAACCCGCACCTAATTAAGACTCTACCCTGTCGGGATGGGCGGATCTGCAGGCCAAGCATGGAGAGGGCCCCATATCAGGTTACATCTTCGCCATTAGAGATTAACCATCACTGTCAGCAGCTCAGTTATACTCTCTCTTCACGTAGGTTTTCTCTTGGTAAACATGGAACGTTCTCGGAGTGACCCCAAGGAAATCGCATTTAGCTTCCGCAGCAAATTATCAGAGTCTGCGGAGATGGGGTCGTGGAATTGCCGGGATGGGTGATAGGAGAAACCAGACGAGATGCCAGAAGAGCTACAGTGAAAGGAGCTTCGCGGTCAGCAGCCAGCTCTTCAGTCCACCCAAGTGTCTGTCTCTGTCCATGAGAGAGTTCGGAACACTTTCCCCACATCAATCACAGGGCTGTTGAAAATACAGCACGGTAAATTAAAGTGGAGACATTTTGAAAAATAGAAAATGCTATATAAACATGAGTTGTATCGTTGATGGTGGTCATCCAGCGGATTCTAACCTGCAAATGAGTTTGACCCATCAACACTTTGTGTGCCACTGGGAACACGGTCTTGATGTTGTCTATCTAGACGCACACACGTCACGTATCCTCTCTTTTTTCTTTCTAAACCTTCGGTTTTGCCAGCGTGTTACCAGCCATGTCAACACCATCTTCCTGACTGTTGTGCTATGTTCGGCTATTTCTGATATAGAGACCCAGTGCCGTTTAAACCTAATCTCTTATTTAGTAGACAGGCATCATTTAGGGTCAGGATATTTGAGCTTAAGCCCCAGATTTTCCACGTTAGCTGTGTGACTTGATCAAGTTACATCTGGGGGCTGGGCATCTATTTCTATGCCATGGTGGAACAAGGCATGATGCCTACCTCCTAGGGATGTCTGTGTAGTTAATGAGGTGATAAGGATGCAAGTGTTTTGTAATCTCCAAATGGCATTGATACGAATTACTTCTAGTGATAGGAGGTGGGACCTCCATTGGCTTATGGCATGAGAACATGGTTCCAGGGAAGCACTGTTGTACCAAATTTCTGAGTGGGTTCTGAGATGGCCCTACCTGACTGGAGTTCCCTGGATCAGGGGAGTGGTTGCACATGCTTCCTCCACCCCTGATGGCTGTGTGGAGCACAGGGAACTCCTCCTCAGGTAGTGGCTGAATTCCCGTTGCTGGTTCCTGACTGCGAGCAAAGATTCCTTCACCTCCACCAACTTTTTCAGTAAATACTCACCCAGCTTACACATTAAAAATGAATCTTTTTTTTTTAGAGCTGGCCCGGTGGTGTAGTGGTTAAGTTCACACACTCCATTTCGGCGGCTGGGGGTTCACGGGTTCTGATCCTTGGTGTGGACCTACACACCACTCATCAAGCCATGCTATGGTGGCATCCCACATACAAAATAGAGGAAGATGGGCACAGATGTTAGCTCAGCAAGAATCTTCCTCAAGCAAAAAGAGGAAGATAGGCAACAGATGTTAGCTCAGGGCCAATCTTCCTCAGCAAAAAAAAAAGAATATTTTTGCCAAAAGTAGAGAAAGAAGCTTAAGTTAAAATACTTATTTTGTGCAAAGGATTTGCCAAATTATGGGCTAAGTGTTTCCACTTTAAAAAAACTTGTTTTATCCTCAAAGGTCACTCTTTCCTTCCTCCTGGTGCTTTGCAGAGCTGCCGCCTTTTTTTCTATATTTTAGACTTTATCGTCTTTCCCTCTCTTCCGCTGTCTGGGGATGGGGGACAGGGTAGTGCTCCGTACTTGCAAACATGCACGCTTTGGAATCAGAGGGGCCTCAGTCTGAATCCCACTCAGCAACGTAATGACTGTGCAACTTTGATAAAGGGCCTGAAACACCCGAGTTCCTTTCCTGGGTTCGAGGAAGAGTGCAGGCCTTTCCATTACTGAGAATTAAAGCCATGAGACTAATGACAAGTGGCTTAATGTGTCATCTCACCGATCCTCTGCTTAAATTAGGAGGCTGTCTTCATGGATTGTTAAGGGGGCTTTTCTGAAGAACAAAATTGGTAATCTAACTTAATATCAAGACCCAAAGAGCTGTGGTTTGTTAAGAAAGCCCACTGCACACATGTAAGTGGTGGCTCACCACTCACTTTCAACGAAGCAGGTTTTCTTTTTAAAATGAATTATGTTGAAGATATTTTAGTGAAACTAGCAATGAAGGAGGAAATGAGAAATATTTTGTATGGGGAGCAGAAACAGGGCAATACTACACAAAGACTTTTCTCGAGGGTGGTATTTGATCTCTCACAATACGAGCTCCTTCAGAAAATCACTTTTGCATGTGTAGACGGAAGACAATGAGGGTCCTAGGATGGGAAGCAGCAGCGTTCGCTAAAAATACGTTGCTCGTTGCTATGGAAACTAGTTCACAAACGTGTCGTGAGCAGAATCTAGCTGGAATTTGAATGGAGTCGAATACGGATATCCTAATGTTAATCAATATTCTTTATTAGAAGTAACATCATTTTCACAATTGGTCGATATAAACCTGAAAATAGGAACGTTACGTTAAAATACGGTTGGCCATTTATTTACTTCATAACCAAAGTAGTTCTTGGTTATAAAGAGATAACAGCCTAGGTTTAGATCTAGGTCGTACAGAAGGGAGAAATGGGAAATACTGATCTGTGCTAGTCAGAGACTCCGCAGCTTTGTCCTAAATAATAATTTGCTGAGTCCAGGTAGAGCATGTTTGGGTACCAAGAGTAAAACAATAAAGCATGAGCCGCATAGACTCTGCCGTGAGAGTTGAGTTCAGCTGGAGAGCCGGCCATGTGCTCCACACTGCAGAGCAGTCGGGGTACCTGTGCCCCGAGGTGGAGGGACCAGCAGGGCGTGTGCAGAGGATTCAGGGAGGGAGTGAGCACTGAGAGGTCACCAGGGGCTCTGAGGATGAACACCACTGGCTGGCCCTCACTGTGTACCTAGTACAGACACAAGCCAGGCGCTTTCCGTATTCTGGGTCTACTCTTCACGACAACCCAGGCAGCTGGGTGTCGATGTCCCCCTTTGGCTGACGGGGAAACTGAGGCTCAGAGGGTGTCATGCACTTTTTCAACGTCGCACAGTCATTATGCTGCCGAGCTCGGATTCAAATTGAGGCCCATCGAGTCCAAACCTGCGTGTTTTCGGGTCCACTGGCCTCCTTGCTTTTCTAGACAAATGGCGAGGACATTGCAGGCAGAGGAAGGAGTGAGCAGAGGGGCAGAAGAAGGGAAATAAAACTGCAGTATAAGCAGCAGTTTCCCGATGTCAAACTCTGTTTATTCTCTGGGTTCAATGGCGGCGACCCCATGTGTGCACACACGCTGTTTGTTCGCACACAGACACTCCGGGCAGCGTGAGGTGGGCTCCGGAAGACACGCTGTGCTCAGGGGAGGTTTGAGGAGACTTCTGAGGCTGGGGGCCTGTGACACGTGTCCGTCGTTGGACAGGGAACTGGAATCCCGCTTTTATTGAGGTGACAGAACATTTTGGAATTTGAGCATCTGCTGTGTTCACGCCAGTGCTTGGAGTGCTTCCTGGACTTGAACCCGTTTAGTACCTGTAATCCCTCCCGAAGCTGTTCCCATTTCAGGTGGGGAAACTGAGGCAGCCCTGTTGCCAAAGGCAGGCGCACCACTTGAGAGTGATGGACCTGGGACCAAGACAGGTGGTCTGTCCTCAGCCCTGCAGCTAAACCGCCTCTTGCATCCCGCTGTCTTAGGAAGTAGAAATGTTGGACTTCACTCATCTTACAGAATAAAAAAGAAGTTTCTTAAAGTAAGAGGAAAAAAGATCCAGGTACAACTCCCACCAAACATAAAATGTAGAGATAGCCCCAAATTGCGATATAAATTGGGTACCTCTTCTGAGTTAAATTCCTAAAAAATTCTATGCTTTATGGTCTGTTGAATCTAAATTTAAAATGGACTGACTGGAGAAAATATTTTATGCACTGAACTTTACATTAAAGCTAACTTTTCAAAAATATGTATAAAAACCAGCTACAGGGCACGTGGGTACACTCGCCTACACCTGGGCCTGCCCGCTTGGCCCACATGCAAAGTCCCAGAGGCTCTTCATCCAGCAGAAAGGAGAAGGGTAGTTGAAAGAGACTCGTTAGCTGTACAAATGTAACATGGTGTGCATTTGCTATGAGCGTAATTTAAAGCTAAAGGGGGAAAAGGCAGAAATTAAGGGAGACTGTGGGCCATTCTGAATAAAGTCATGGCTGAGCTAGGGTGAACTTGACATAGGGACTGTCTATTCTGCTCCTACGGTGAGTCGATGGTTCTCATAGCCTGAGTGGCTCTCACTGTCTCTTCACACCTGCTCACATGGGAAATAATCCGTCCATTCACAAGAGGAGGGCAATATTGGCGATGAACTGGTTTCTATAGATTAAGTATCTCTTGATTTATTGTGATGACTAGCTCTTTTTACATTTATAACTTTGGAATTCACTGGAGTGCTCAGTTCTATTTTATAGCACAGATTTTAATAACCATTCACTTAATTACACATTTTAAGCTGCTACTTTTGTGCCCAGGTTGGAGGACCACCTTCTGAAATGTCTTTTATAAAAGAACCTGGTATAAAAGCACCCGAGTCTGCATGATGACCTTTACCCTGAGAGTTCTCGCCAAGCGGTCGGGGCTGATGTAGAAAAATGAAATACAAAGTGGTTACAGTTTGAACATATAAAAGCCATTGAAGGGAAAATTCTATGTTAGAAATGTAATCTGAGAATAAAAATCAAGCCCTGAAAAAAGCAATTCCAAGGAAGTAATGTTTGAAGGAAGACGTGTGTTAGTATAATTGATGTGCAGTATTTATTTAGTGCTAATCTCTTCATTAAAATGCATTCTGAGTTTTTGTAAATGCTGGAGGTTTAATTATGGATATACTATTTATCATTGTATTGTAAAATTGCATAAAATTACTACCTTTCTGATGTCTGTGCTTGTTAAATGATATAGATGTCTTCAAGCCTCTGGTTTTGTCAAGTGTCTGCTATTTCAAGATTTGTTAGCTTAAAGTCCCACATAAAGTAAAACTCATGGGAATTTGGAATCATGTTCTAACTGAAATTTGTTTCCCAAGTTTATAACAAACAGCCAAAGTGGGCTTTCACGAATTTGACCAGTTTCTGTGGGGAACTGTTCACATGCCACACAGGACTTTTGTAAACCCTGGGGCTGACGAGTGGACGTATGGCTTTTCCTCAACCTGATGTAGAGGTGATTTATCAATACCTAGACCCTGGGTGCTGTTAAGCGACCAGTACCCCAGATTATCCTGTATCTAGTTGTTTTTATTTATTTATATAGATAAATGAGAGTTTTGAAAACAAGCACATACGTTGGTGGAAGTTATTCTTCTAATTGTGATTTCAATTAACTTCATTGATCATTCATTTAATATTGAGTGCATTTCTCTTTCTAGACAACCATTAATTATATTATCATTTTGATACTGCAAATCATACTGAATTAATACTGGGTACCTCTAATGTATACTTAAAAAATAAAGCTTTTTTCGTGTTGCAAAAGTAATTCATAATGATTATAGAAAATTTAGAAAATGAAGATGAGCGTGAAAAGACAGTAAACCATAATCCCACCACCCAAAGATGATCATGGTTAACATCTGGATATTTATATTTCCGATCCTCCCTCCTGCACATGTGTTTAATTATAGTATCCAACATCATTCTTTATTTCTTCTATCACCTAATGTTTTAGGAATGTCTTTTCATATCATTGAATCTTTTTCTGTAACACAGAAATAACATGGCTAAAATGTTCAGAGTCACATTACTTGGAAGTAGAACTGATGAAAAATAAAGACCTATCTTGATTTTTAAAAATTGCAGTCAGCCCTGTAACAAAACGAATAGAGCTGTGGCTTAAGCTTCATAATTGACATACTTCTGCCAACGCTATGATCTTTTCAATGTTTGTGATCGTTCTGCCCGCAGTGACTTAGCCCACACTGCCCTCCCTCTACGATAAGCCCAATGTCTTCTTGGAGTTTCAGCATCACCTCCAACAAGATGACTGAGACACAGTTCATTTAACCAAGCCCATATTAATGGACGCTTACACCATATTAAAGTTTTTAACTATTAACTACCACACTATCAAATCCTCAAATTGTTACTTAAAAGGAAAATTGTGTGTGGGGGGGTTCCTATTTCTGAAGATCAAGGTCTCAAATATTTCCATATTTAATGCCTTCCCTTGTGTTGTTTTGTTGACATCTTTCATCTGCCATCATTTCTATGCTGGAACTCTGCAATCATCACTGATTTAAACAAGGAAGACCCCTCATGGAACATGTTGGGAATGTTCTCACATCATCAGTGGAACCCTCCCTCCAACCCTTCCTCCATCGTCACTCTTTTAGGGTCTTTTCATTGCCAATCTTATAATCCCATAATTTTAGTTACAGTTTCTCTATCAACAATCTCTTCTTTTCTCGAATGCTTACTCCCGATGAGCCTTTGGAGTCATTGCATAATCACATCTCCAGCCAGTTGGTGCTCATGTACTCACATAAATGCTTCAGCTCAAAGAGACTATGACTAAATAAACTTAACACTTCTGAGCAACTGTCTTGAAAACTTTGATATTTCTTTGCTGTTCTTTGTACATCTGTTTTTCACATGGAGACTCAACTTTCTCGTTTAGCATTACTGTTCTCGTCACTACATTTAAAATCAGTGCATTGCATTGATAACCCTGATACTGGAGTGGGAAGATGGTGGAGGAAAGAGGCAAGCCTGGCTTCCTCTCTTGACCCCGACTCTTAATAGTGTGTCACCTTCTGTGCACTGTCAAATGTCTTTTGAGTGTCCACTGAACATCTGGCATTACAGTGGATGCTGGGCATTCAAAGATCATTACAGCAGGCTCTGTGCCCTTGCTCTGTGCCCTTCTGAAGCTCACAGTCTGGCTCAGGAGCTGATCCGTATCCTGAACACAGTACAATAATCTCATGAGGCTTAGCATAGATGGGGTTGCCCAGCACCCCAGGACAGTCTATCTCTGCCTGTTGTCCTGGCACAGTCTTTGTTACTGCTCCCTTTCCCTCCCGAGCTTGCCCTGAATGGGAAAGTAAATTACATGTCACCCTAACCCTACAGCATAGCTCTCAGCCCAGGCTGAGCCTTAGCATCCCCTGGGGAGATTTCACACGTTCCAAGGTTCAGTCCTAACCCCAGTGATTCCAGTATACTTGGTCTCAGATGAGTCAGGCCAGAGATAGTGTTCAAAGCTCCCCGGGTAATTCTCATGGCAGCTAGTGCTGGGAACCAATGTAATGAGCAAGTGTACATGAAGCAATGTAATGAGCAAAGTGTGACAGGGGGCGTAGGCAGGCAGGATTAGCTCAGCCTGAGCGGATCCAAGAATTCTTCACAAAGCTGTTGTAGAAGCTGACCTTCCAGAGCAACTCGAAATTGACAAAGCCACTGCAGAGCTCAGCATTTCAGGAAGAAAAGCCTGGAAAGGCAGCCACGGAAAGCACATCATGTGCGTGGATCTGGAGTGAGTCCATGTGTTTAGAGCAGAGCTTCTCAGACTTCCCTGCATACGCAAGTGCCCCAGGCTCTTGTCAACATGCAAAGTCTGGTTCTCAAGCTCTGGGATGGGCCTAGGAGTCTGGATTTCTAACAAGCTCCCTGGTAATGCTGAGGCTGCTGGTCCTGAAACCACACTTTGAAAGGCAAAGGTTTTTGGCATAGGTGGAAACAGGGAACACTCAGATCTGTAATCAGAAACCAGGCTCAGGTTTTACTGTGAAAGACCCAGGATCTTAAGGTAAGGAGTCCTCAGCCCGGCTCTCATGTTAAAACTGCAAGAAAAGATCGGTTTCTTGAAGCGATTGTCATGAAGATCTAAAAGCACAATTGAAAGTGTGCTGGTGCTGGACAGATCCAGCATAAGTAGACAACTGTTAGGGCTGTTATTACTCTCCTTTATGTTAACTGAAGCCACCTGGGGGCACTTGGGGGCACTTCCTCATGTCCATCCTCATCAGGACCATCCAGGAGCACTCCTTCATGCCTGTCCTCATCAAGGCCATCTGGAAGCACTTCCTCATGTCCATCTTCATCAGGACCATCCAGGACCACTTCTTCACCTCCATCCCCATCAAGTCCATTGGGAAGGCTTCTCCACGTCCATCCTCATCAAGGCCGTTGAGATGGCTTCCTCATGTCCATCCTCACTGAGGCCATTTTGGAGAACTTCCCCATGTCCATCCTCATCAGGACCATCCAGGAGCACTTCCTCATGCCCATGCTCATTGGGGCCATCCGAGAGCACTTCCTCATGCCCATCCTCATTGCAGTGCCTATTTTCCTTTCCAAACTTCATCTTTCTTCCTGCTAGTTCTCTCTCACTGTAATTATTTGACATTGCAGTTCTAAATAATAGATGTGCCAAGTGTTCTGGGATGAGAAAAATGCTACAAAATGAAGTTGTGTGAGGATGCCAGCTGTCACTGCAGCTGAATGATGAAGAAAAATTTCTCCTCATCTGATGTTTGTGTCTCTTTTTGCTCACATGTTCAAAAGCCTGAGAGACAGAAAAAATGCTATTTGGACAAATATTTAAGAGAGAGAAAGAGAGTTAGAACTAATAAGGTACAAAATTTTTTTTATTTTAAAAGAAGCACTGTAATGAGCAGTGCTTTAAAAATTGCTTACTAAAACATTTTCTTATGATTTTTAAGTTAAAGCACTGATTTATATTTGTATAATTACTTTCTTTATTTGAAAACTCATCATACCTTCAAACTGTAAAGTTTTCAAAGTCCAGTTGTCATGAATTCCAGACTGTTTACTTCTCGATGGTCTCCATGGCAGCTTTTAAAATTACATGAGTAACACAGGTCCTATTTACTATAAAAAAAGAATAATACTCACCAGAGTCCCATCACCCAGAGATAATCAATGTTAATATTTTGCTAAATCTCCACCTTTGTCTATACGTGTGTGTAAACATTCTGTACTATTTGTCATTTAGTCAGTAAATATATGTTGGTTTGCAAAAGATAACCTTTCTATGTCACTAACGATCTTAATACCCAACACTCATTGAACATTTTGTACCTGACACTTATGTGCATTATTTCATTTAATGTTTTCAGTCACCCAGCAGGGTAAGTATAATGATGATTACCATTTTATATGTGAAGAAACTGAAGCTCAGAGAGGTAACTGTTCGAGATTAGAGGGTTAGTGAATGGATGAGCTGTCAGTTCAATTCATGTCTGACTCAAAGGTCATGCTCTTAATCTCTGCACTATCCAAGCCTTTCGACTCTACCAGCTGTTGTCTGAGGACATTGTGCCAAGTGGTGTGTGCTGGGAAAGTTGGCTGACGTGTGAAAACTCAGTCAGTCTAGTTGTTCAGACATCTGAAGAGCAGCAAGTGGAAGCTGATGTTTCTGAGCTCCTGTTTGAAGAGCTGAGTCCGTTAGCCATTCTTTCTGCTGTACGTAGAGCTAGCCTCATGTTGCCTTCTTTCCTTCTCGCCCGTCTGAGGTCATTCAGGTGAGAATGGCGCACGGACAGTGGCTCCCCTTGCATTTTACATTTTCCTCAGTGCTTGGCAGGCTCTACACTTAAGGGCATTCCTTGTACACAAGTACAAATGCCAAATAGAAATGGGCATCCTCACCTGCCCTCACCACCACCTTCCAGCTCCCACGAAGTGTTTCAAAGTATGAGAATAAGCATATTGTTAAAAAGAGTTCTCCAGAAAATGAAGTGCTCTTTTACTTTTCTTTCTTCGATGGCCAGAGATGACTGGGGAGAATGGATTTGGCGTCAGGAATCCGGTAAACTCTGCCTCATTTCTGAAATGCAGAGTCTGTGCTAAGTTGGAGGGGGTCACGGTGAGTGTGGCTTCAGGTCTTGCTTCCACGTGGGTTGTGTCTTCGTTTGAGCTGCTATAACCAAGTACCACAGATTGGGTGGCTTATAAACAACAGACACTTCTAACGTCTCTGGAGGCTGAAGTCCTAGGTCGGGGTGCCAGCATGGTCAGGTTCTAGGGAGAACTCTCTTCTGGGTTGCAGACGGCCATCTTCTCACTGTGTCCTCACATGGTGGAAGGGACTGGGAGCTCTCTGGGGTCTCTTTTATAAGGGCAGTAATCCCCTCATGGGATTCCACCTTCATGAGCTAATCACCTCCCAAAGGCTCCATCTCCTAACACCATCACCTTGGGGATCAGGATATAACGTATGAATTTTGGGGGACACAGACATTCAGTCTATAGCAGGTTGGCTCTCTCCAGAGTTTCTGTGAACACCTTGGAGCACTCAGCCAGCTAAAGCTGAGTACATCAGCACAAGATCCATACTATTGAGTTCCATGAGTGGGCTCAAGAAGATCTACAATGCCATTAATATTTGAGGGTGCATGCATTTTTCTGGTGGGTCAAGAACCACTCTGCCAAGTCAACAGTTTGATTTCAGCTGTCTTTCTATTTTCGGAAGTACCTATATCACTGTGAACTCTTGCTAAGTTTTCAGGGAGGAAAGAAAGAAGATAGAAACTATGCATTGAAAGATTATAGTCTGTGGGTCTTGAGAGCAAAACTCAAGAGAAGAAATGAAAGAGAAGGGCAAATGCAGAGATCAAAATGGGCAGAAATGGTGCATCAATAGCAAAGGCTTCTTCTTTTATGCCAATACCTGACCCTTCCCTCCCCATGCCCTAGCACAACCAAGCTAAGCCTGCGGGAAGGGAGAAGCCCACATGGGTGGGTGCAGAGTGCCTGGGGTCTAATATCAGCAGCTACATCTTTTATGTGGCTCCCGATGTTCTATCCCACTAAGCTGGACTGGTCCAAGTGAAGTGGACAGTCTCCTCTCCCTCACCTGCTGCCCTGGTCTTCAGTGTGGGCACCAGTCCTGCATGCCATTCCCCAGAGATGGGCTCTTCTTTCTCCGTGAAGACAAGGGACAGGATGTACAAACTCAACATCTCCAGGTGGCTCTCAACTTCACCACCTCCCTCAGCCTCACACCCCCACACACACACACACGTTACATTAATAAAAAGAGAGGACCTAGGGCATTTTCTTGCCTAGTTTGAAATGTTGAATCATTTCAGTGGATGGAGAATGTGTTGTTTACACAGAGGAATGATAAGTTGGGGATGCACTGCACTGCTCATTATTTTAACAGTGTTGTTTATTCAAATTCAGGTAAACAAAGCTGGTAGATGTCCTCTTATTCTTAGATTAAGTGCTGTTAAACTCTTTATTTAATCTATCACACACAAATAAGAAGGACTTCAACAGAATCGGAATTATTCATTTGAAGGACTCAAGAACAAGTAGATCATCTTTTTTTAAATCTCACATGAGAAATAACTGAGGAAAGTTGGGAATTCATTGGCTTCACAGCCAGAGGATGACTGTGCCTCCACAAAGCACTGGCAGAGGTCTGCATTTCCACACCCCAAACTCTACCTGTGAGAGTTTGTCCTGACGCCGCCCCCGCAGTCCTGCTCTCTGCCTGTTGTCCTTGCCTTTTAGGGCAGAGCTGAGTTTGATCTGGTTCCATCACTTACCACCTGGGTGAATTGATGAACATTGCATAATCTTTCAGTCCTAAATTCAGTGAAACAGGAATAAGAATTGGAGCAACTGCTGTGATTACTCTGAGGATTAAATGGAATAAAATATGTGTACTCAGTACAGTGTCTGGGAAATAAAAGTTCAGGGTATACCAGTTGTTATTCTGAGGCCTGGATCCTTATTGTCTGAAGTGAAAATATTAAAACATGATTTTGTATAAATTTTGAGCCCTTTCTGGGTTATATTTTTCTGGATTAGTAATACTGAGACTTCCTTAATCCCAGTCAAGGAGAAAACCAAGATTTTGGCATTAACTCTGGAACTGTCCCTCCCTTCTGGGTGAATATGACAGACCCCCAGAGACACCTGGCCAGAGTGAGTGGCCATCTCTCTCTGGGCCCCTCCATGACAGCAGCCAGGCCTCTTGAAGTAATCATTCCAGCCTCCTTGTCTGGTGCACCCTCTGCCTTTAGATCCCTGGTGTTGGAACACATTTATGTGATTTAGAAGGAATCAGCCCACACTGTCTATAATCCAGTCTCGTTTATTTCTCACCGTGGTGTAAGCAGAGATGACAGACATCTGAAACCCTGCAGCATTGACATTCATAGTGATGGAAAGATCTGAGTTTCACACTTGCTGTGTTCTGGTTATGTATGAAGGCTCATCCTCTTAACATTGGAGAGCCTCAGCACGTCCACGCCCTTATTGGGAGACCTCCTTGGAGGTCTCGAAGGTCTTATCAGGCAAGCTCAACCCAACTCAAACCTGAGTCAGCCTCCGCCAGGGCCAGGAAGCATGAGCACCTCAAGGCTGCACAGACAGGAAGTACATCAACTTTGCAATCAGACTCGGCTTAACCCAAGTCCCGCCTTTCCATAGCATGTTAGTTGCTTACACACCCTGAGCCTCAGTTTCCTATTTGTCACCCAGGACTGCAATAAAGGCTCAGCCAGAGAAGGGAGGCTGGTACCAGCGTGATGTGGGTCTCAGATAAGCCCTCCACAGATGGAGGCTTTATTTAAACCACCTCCATTAGGACTCAGCCTGGCAACGTGCAGAATCTGGAGTTAGTTTTGCTGCTATAGACCCTGCATCTGGCGTGTGGAGAGAGAATGAGGGGCACTTGTGTGCTCACAGATTCATAGCCAGTAACTATTTGCTAGATAATTGGGTCTGTGCATCTGGCCCCGGCTCAGAGCCTCTCAACCTTTATTGTGCATATGAGTCACCTGGGAAACTATAAAACACACATCCTTCTGTGTAATGTAAAACATACATTGCAGGCTTCTGACACACTCCAGCCGATGCCAGCGTGGATGCCACAGACCAGATTTTGAGTGTCGTTCCTTCCCCTGTAGCCGACCAGCTACCCAACTAAACCCGCCTAGCCCCTCCCGGCTCAGCCTTGGGAGAGAAGGCCACAGTTCTTCAAACGTTGGTGGTGGCCACTCTGAGTCCTCGTACACAAGCTCAGGGTTTGTCTGACACCTTTCACCACCTCCACCATCCCCAACAGGCTGAAACCACTTCATAGTTGTTGCTCTTGAACCGGTCAGCAGCACAGTGTCCCTGTCTGTTTTCTGTCATCTTCCTCCGTGACGTCTGTACCGCATTTACCTCCTCAAACCTAAATGTTCTATTCCACTGCTGGGACCCTCGTCTCCTGGCTTCCCTCCATCTCTGACTCTTCATTACCCTCTGTGACCTCCTCTTCTCTTTCTCCCACCCCTCGAAGTCGGAGTCCCCACAGCTGTCTTCTCCAGCCTCGTCTAGTCTCAGCTGCTCTCTCCTTTTGGGAGCTTCCTCCACTCCTCCGACTTCCGTCAACACTTACAATTTCAACCTCTTCTTAACCCCAAGGTAATTCTCTGGGCTTCCTATAGAAAGCTGGACCTGAATGCCCTGCGGTCACTATAAACGCAGTTAGACATGTCCTCTTCCCTCCACCGGCGTGTGCAGGACCCACATCACACTGCCCATGCTTTCGCTGTGTGCCACGCCCTCAGCTGATCCATCTAGTTTAGAGAAACTGAATTATAGTTTGTTTGGTTTTTCTCTCTTTATTTCAGCGCTGAACCCAAACCTTAGAGAAACACTTGGCAGACCCTCAACGTTAGTTGAAAGATGAGTTGAGCTTCCACTGCCCTGGGGGAGGCATTCGCCGCCCCTGGCGTGGACCGCCATGGCGACCTTGCAGCTGATAGCTGCCCTCTCTCCGTGCTCTCCATGTGGCTTCCAGAGACCGGGAGCCTGTCATTTCCTGCTTTCCATTGGCAGAGGAGCGGAATGGTGATGCCTGTGGGACCTGGAGCTTGAACACCTGGGGTCTGGTCTCCACTCTACTGCTCACTCGTCACATGCTCCCTCATCTCAGTTTCTTATTTGTCAAACGGAGTAAAATGACCTACCTCTCAGGGCTTTGTGAGGGTTAAGTGGCTAAATGAGTCGTAGAGCACTTAGGGTGGTGCCTGATGTTAGCTGCCATCACTTAGGGACCTCTGGATCTCTCCATGTCCTGAAGTATCCAGACCCCATGCTGGCTGATCCCAACTCTCTAAATCTGATCTCTGACCACCCTCCACCACGCATCTCAACTCTCAGCCACACTGCCATCTCAGTCACTGAACACCGGTCTTTTCTTGCCTCTTTCGACTATCGCTTTACCCACGGAGTTTGCTCTTCCTGATATACCCTTCTTCCACAGGCATCGCTGCTGCCAGCCGCACACTGCTCCTTCTCCCAGGCCCTGCCGCACTGGCCCTTCTCTCTGAAGCCCTCCCTCCAGACCCCGTTCAGCCCCCAGGAGAACCCACACCTGCCCCCGTGCCCCTGCCTCTGCCCCTTGGCCACAGAGCACTTCCCACATCTTGTCATGGTCACATCGCGGTTGGCCTGTGTCCTCTCCCACAGTCTTCTTAGAGGGAGATAAGACATGAGGAGCTCTGAAGAGATGTGAGTGCGAGGTTTCCTGTAGCCTTGAACAGGCCATTCTTTACTCTTTCCATTGCGATGAAAACTCACGGAAATCAAGAACAGTAGCAGTTGAGTATATAGGCTTCTGTAAGTGACAAACAGAGGAAATTGCCAGGATAAACACAGACAGGAAGGGGAGCCAAAGAGGAAGGAAGGAAGGACCATGAGACGTGGAGCAGAGCGAGGGAGAGACGTTCTTGCTTGCACCGTCCGGGTGACTGTCTATGCTCCACTCACTGGGGGTGCTGGGGTCAGCGCGCCGGGAGAGGTGCCATGGCCCGGGGGAACTACCGCCACCTGACTCGCCCAGAGTTGAGTTATGAATCAGGAAGAGGATTATTTGCTCTCTGGTTTGTTCTCATTTCTCTCCGCAGACATAGAAGCAGAGTTGTCTTGGCAGGAGGCATTGTTGAGATGATGGTGAATTCGGGATAGCTCTCAGCAGAGTTCTCATGAGCATTATCTTTAATTTAAATCTCACAGTAAGTCTTTGAATTAGGTATTCTCATCATCATTTTCCAGAGAAGGAAACCGAAGCTTAGCTGGGCTAAAGAATGTATTCAGTTCAGATGCCCAAGAAATGACAAAGCCATGCTTGAGTAAAAATCCCAGCGCCCCTCCCCTCTGCCCTGCTTCCCGCCAGCACTCTGTGCCCAGGCCACACCACGGAATGTCACCAGAGCTCCTCCAATTATTGAATTTGCCACAGTCACCATTGTGGCAAACATACGCTCACCGAGACCATATTTCCAAGCCATCTTGTCAAGAAGCCCTGCCTCATTTTGCAGTATATCCCTGTCACGGTGGATGGTCCATGAAAGGACTCGGGCCCCATGTCCTCCAGGCAGCGGACGGCGTCCACCAGGCAAAGGTGTTTGTGAGAAACAGGATGAGACATGGACACTGAGTGGAGGCTACTGACTGTATGATAGATTCATCAGCCCCAAACGAGAAAAGAAAGTCAGGACAAGTTGTCTGTCCTTTAGGTGCCAGGAGACGTGAAACAGGCTCCAAACCCCAGTTCCACACACTCACATGTGAGTGTGACATATGACATTTGCAGGGGGGATGGAGGCCAGGCTGTACGTCTCGAATCCCCGATGAAAGGGGCCGAGGCAGGACACAGGGAAGAGGACGATGGAGAATTCTGGAGGCAAACAGACCAGTCTAGAAGGCAGGAGAAGGGGGAAACACTTAGCAAAGGCACTTTCTGCAGACTCAGGCTAGGAAGCAAAGCTGCTGTCACCACAATGGCTGGTCCAGGTCCCAGTTTAGGTCAGGAGTTCTCAAAGTGTGGCCCTTGGATCAGCAACTCTGTGTCACCCGTGAGCTTCTGAGAAGTGCAAATTCATGGGCTCTACCCCATGCTACTGAATCAGATTCTCTGAGGATGGGGACCATTCAGGCTTGAGACCCACTCTTTGGGTCCGAGAGGATGGCTGGATGTGTTATCAATGGACGCATGCCATGGTCTGTAGAGATTCGAAGTCAGCCAGGCAGCGTGCTTGGGCACAGGTTACAAAGGTGAATGAGGCACAGGAAACCCACAACTTGGAAAGAAGGAACAGCTTGCAGTGACGTATTTGGAGTGTTAGGAGTGCACATGGGGCCCAAGGGACAGAAATGAGAGGAGGAGAAAAGTCCTTACCTGGGTGGTTAATCCTTGAGCTGCCGCAGGGGGTGGATAGATGTTCTCAGGTATTTGAAGTGAGGACTTTCGGGAATGAATGCGATGCCCAGCTAAGCTCAGGGAACTGAGGGCACTCATTAGTCACATTGGGCTGGAGCTCAGACGTTGGCCTCAGATCAGCACAGCTGGAGAGATGGAGATGGGGCCATGGGGAGATTACATGAGCATCAGCCACGTGTGGGAACATGTTTTTCCTCCATCATAGTTATCTCTGAGCATGACAGTCTTTCTCGTGTGTTTCCTACAGATATCTCCAAAAGCAACACAGACCATAATGAAATTTACTTTTCTAACTGGGTTATGGTTGGGGTCAATCTAATTCCTCTACAACTTGAGTGATGAAATTGAGTGTATGCCAGAGTGTATGTGTGATTGCTTTGAAAATCATTATGTATTCTGAACGAAAGACCCAGAAATTAAGTGGATTATTCTGGAGTGGAGTCATTTGCAAACTGCGTTTGGTGACATCTTACAAAACCTCTCTTGGGGTCCCTTGAAAGAAGCAGATATAATTTAATCCGTGCCTGTGGCACCATGTCGACCTAGCATAACACTTTGTCCAGGCCCGAGAAGGAATAGAGAAAGCTTCCTCCAAGCCCCAAAAGTTTTGAAACCACCACCTTCCTGTGTACTCAGAGCATTTGTGAGGGTGAGTCAGGGGCACAGTGATGAAAATTAGCTGTCATCCACTATGCTCATTAGAATACAGGATTGCATATTAGCAAAATGTGTTTGGAATAATAACGGGCTCACAGGCATTTCGACATATTCCAAAGCTGTAAAGCATCAGGCTGGAATTTATTTAAAAAAAAAAAATCTCTCATTAGACGGCTCACTTTGATTTCAGTCTCCATAGAAACTGCATATTCAGATGCGTTCAGATATTTTTGTCTTTGGAGGTTTTGTGTGTGTTGGAATTTGGACGTGTGCATAGACAAAAAGCCAGATGTAACGGACGGTATGAGAGGCGTAGACTAGAGAAGTCTCGTGCCGGTCAGTGAAATTCATCTGGAAATCAGAACCAGAAATGGCCACTGTTGAATGGCGGAGTCAAAAGTTCAGTCCCAGGAATGACAAAACCGTGGAAACTTCGTAAGCATAGAGAGCTCTGACATTTCCTGGCCTGGAGGAGGTAGGGTCTTCTTCACGAACCAACTGTCAACACGTGTGTAGGTGGGTGTGCGTGTGTGAAAGGCGTGTCATCAAAGGGCTTTCCTCAGGAGATCAGGTCTCATCAACAGTGTCCCTGCCGTGGAGAACTGGAAATCTGTGGCCTGGCTTCCCGCCTCCTGAACGGCATCATCTATGACAAATTGGGCTTGAGTGAGGTTTCGCTTCCAGTGTAAAATTTTGATTTTCTTTAGATTATAATGAAGCCTCCTCTTCTTAAATGTATTTGAAGGCAAGGGAAACCGTTGCCTTCAAAATACGAATTCCTCAATTGAGGATGGTGGCCGGCTAATTCACACACAGGAGGGATGGTCTTGCAAGTACAGCAACGCCAGTTGGGAGGTGAAGCAAAAATACCTCCTTGGGCAGGAGCAACAGCCTCGGAGCATTGCTTGCTTGGTGTGGGCACAGATTTGCTGAGGTGAGTGTTCATTTCAAGGAAAACAGATTCTTCTCAAATAAAATGCCTGCACATTTTTGAGCTCCATTGCGTGGAACGTTTCCACATGTGTGATATGCGACTGTTACATCACTTTTTTTCTAAGTGTGCTCCTGTTGGGGTTGACGAGTTTCTTCTCTTCTGTGATCCAAAGTCAGGAATCGCCCGCAGTCGTGGCGAAGGCAGGGCAGAAACAATGAGAAGACCGGAGGGGAGCACAGTCGGAATGCGACTCCCGCTTTGTTCTAGCACTGGTCACGGTGTTGCCCTGTCTGCACAGCGGGCTCAGGACCCCTGAGACCCTTCCCAGCCCTGGACACTGAAACCACGTGTTGGCCTCCTTACCCCAAAGCTGCAGCCAGGTCCACCAGGAGCATTGCTGCCTCCAAGCTTCCATGCTGCAGAGCTCTCAACTTCTCCCACATCTGCCAGTTGGGTAAAGCGCAGCCATCAATGAGTATTTTCAGCTAAATCTTGCGAATCTGGGGAGCGGTATCGTGTGGGGAAGGTTCTGAACAGGACAGTCAGAGAGTCATGCCTTGAGATGCAGCCTGAAGGTGTGTAATGTGCGCATCGCACCAGGGAACCTGGTGACTTTGATTTTCTAGTTGAGGAGAGATGCTGCCCTGGGAGCATCTGTCTGGCCCAGCAGTGAGCTCTGGGGTGACTCTGATGAGAGCTCCATGTCGCTGTGCTCCACTCTCTTCCTGGCACTGGGCCTGGTCAGAAGCAGATGGATCGATTTGCATCCTGGGGGGACTAATTTTAGTGATCTGGAGGCGGAGGGGCCGATGCTCGCAGAGCTGCCTGGCATCAGGCCCGGCGTGCAGAGGGCTGGTTTTCAACAGCCTGGGCCGAGTCCAACCCCGCAGGGGACAGAGGTGCTGCAGACCAAGAACCGAGCTTATTGTGATGTCCCACGGGGCCCCCAAACCCGTGGCTATCAAGGCTCCACATTTTGGGCAAAGAGCTGATAAAAAGATGTGAGTATGTGGACGGAATGAACCAAAATGCATTTTTTCCTAGTCCTGCCTGTGCCTGATTCACAAGAGGCCAAAGAACTGAGTGCTGAATTCTACCCTCAAGTCCTTCTCCAAGAGAGGGACACCCACTACAACCTCTCCATCTTCCCCTGGGCTCTACCAGGGCAGAAGGAACTGCCTAGTTCTTTGACTATCCCCTGCTCTCCTTCTCAGGGCCTTCAGTGGGCCATCCCACCCCGAGGGGCACAGAAGCCCATTCCTTCTTGGATTAAATGTCTCTTCCTCAGGGAAGCACTTCTCCACACCAAGCCTAAGCTAAATCACATGACTAAGTAAGTGTGCAAGATAGGCTGCATTCTCCTTTCAGTAAAACTCATCTTACTCGTGATCTCCTGTCCAGTGTAGGTGATCCAGGTAGACCATAGCATCATGAGGGCAGGTAGCAGTCTGTCCTATTCACCATTCCAGCCTTAGTACGGCCTGAGATCAGTATGTACGGTAGACAGGTTTAGAGACCTCCAGATCCTGTTCAGATCTGTTACAGGTCATCTCACTGCGAAAAAGAACCAACTCACTGTGCTGGATATGAACCCAATATTAACTCATTGATTTTATTCTTAGAAACTGGTTGTTGACTGACTTGTAGATTCTTTCTAGCAATTTTCCATGGATAAAGTTCCGACTACCATTTTCCATTTCATTCGAAAGCAACCTTCTCAACGGCTTTTGGAACAACCTCTTTCCTAAGAAGCTATAGATTCTGCAATATTTTGCAAATAGGAAGCTTTCTCATCTTTTTGCAGAAACACCATGTGTGAGGCACTCCCCTTACCCCGAAGGATGTGTCTTTTAATCACAGACAGTGTTGCAGCTTATAAAGAAACATTTCCATATGCGGCTTCCACCAAGCTGCCAATGCTACTAATGTTCATTTTGCCCTTTTAAATATGATTGAAATTCTGTCAGTCTTACTAAATGAATAACATCATGTGGGTGTTACAGCAGAGTGTTTTCAAGGCAATCACATAACTGTTCAAAATTGACTTTGGTGTCTATTTTGTTGCTTGCAAATAAGGGACTTTTGGGATTGTTATAAAGTAGTCTCAGAAATGACCAATTTAATAGTAAAAACTGGTTTTTAAACATTACTATCAGAAGTGTCACCTCTTTGCAGCAAACTAAGCTTTTAAATAAAAAAAAGCAAAGGGCCGCCAGAGAAACTCAAACCACATTCATTAAAAAATAAAAATGAGACACATTGTTGATGAATTGTCTCAAAGGCTTGGTGCTTTCTAATTGCCAAATATTGAGTGTCTCTGTAATTGAACTTCAGCAGTCTGTGCGTTAGTGGGATGGTTTCTGAAAAGGATCCCTGAATACAGCTGATGAGCACAGTGTTCTGCAGTCAGATCTGAGAAGCCCAGGTGGCACAGAGCACAGTGGATTGATGAGGTCCGCGCCCAGGCCTGCAATTAGCCTCTTTGAGCTCAGAGCTCTGTTCTCTCCGAGGCCTGCAGATCACAGCTTTAGGTAAACTGTTGTCTCTGTTCTCTCTGAGCCTCAGGTGACTTGGTAAATGACTCCTATGTCAGTGGAGTTGCAAGATTAAGGGTATCCTATACTCAAGCAGATTAAATATGCTAGATTGGACATTTCTGTGTATTCTTTTCATCCCATTTTATTCATGTTGCTTATTTACAATTTTTTTAAAAGATCTAAATCCAAAGGGTTGTTCTCAAGTTATAGTCATAATCCATAAAAATGGTCATTGGTTGTCGTCCATAAAAATCATTGCAGAGAGAAAACCAGGGAGTTGATCTGTTCATTGTTCTTCTGGAGGGTGATCCGAGTCCTCGCAGAGGCTGTGTAAACCATAAGAAAAACTGTGATGAGAAATGCATGCCAGCCTCTTCATCTATACTGTCTCCTAGAAACATAGGCTTGTAGCCTTAATTAGTAGCTTAAAGATCCATTTTGAATGCTAATAGGACAAGCTGATGGCACCATATCAAAGCCTCAACTCTGATAAGACACATGGATCCTTGAAAATATAGTTTCAACCAGCTTCATTTTGAAATAAACTGATATCTCATATTTACTAAAAATGGCGTCTTTCCTACAGGTGCTTTCTCTTCATTTTAGGTTACTTGCCATATTTCTCTTCTGTAATGCAAAGTTTAGCTTCCTTCGTGAAGAGCCAAATATCCCAGCCCCCGTCCTCAGCACCCCATCCCTTCATCTTCTTCCAAGGATGTCTTTGTGACAGCAATACGTAGCTGATGTCTGCAAAGTCGGCAGGTTCCACTATTTGTGATTTTCCTCATTAATCCTATTTCCGAGAGCACGCTCATTTCTATAACTCATACAATTTCTTTCAACTGTGATGCAGAGAAATGATCAACGTGCCACTCTTGTAATCATATCTGTTCTCTGGTCTTAATGAGACCCACGTGTTCTTCCTGCACTGTGTTCGGATGTATATACAATTTTTAATTTTTAGTACTTAGTCATTTAGGTTAGGTTAGTGTTCTGAATAACTGAACATTTTCACACAGTAAGGATAAAACTTTTACTATATTCTATAACTTCAGGTAGAAGTTATTCTAATATGTATTATACCTTTCCTTTTATTATGTTAAGCCAGATGGGATGACTAACGTTTTACTGTTTTTGACCTTCCCAAATGGCGTTTCCTATGGTTCAATCTAGTATATTTAGAGGAATATTGTTGGCTGGCATCATGAATAATGGTCAGGCTTCTGGGAGTTAATGAAACCCTAAAAATTTCTGCAAAATGGTGTGCACATGTGTCTGTGACCATGGGTCAGTCTGCAAGCAATCTCTGCCTCTCCAACAGCACGCACGTGAACACAGCTTTAGGTTGTTGCAAGGGCTCTAGAACGCAGTGTATCTCCACGGGGAAGCAGAGATTTCACTCAGCGTTAAGGATGTGGCGATGATGTGCGGGCTTAGCAAGAGGACATGGAGGGTACATTCAGCACCCCAGGGTGCAGAGAGGAACAGGAAGGGGAGCTGGGAAGGGAATTCCAGGACAAAGAGGAGGGCAGGGGCTGCTCAAGTAGTGAAGTGCTCCTGGGCTCTATGTATCCGTGTAACTTCCCAACCGTCTCTCCTGCCTCCTTCCCAGACCAAAGTATGGACTGGAAAAACCCCCAACCAGTACAGACACGTGCACATGAGGGGTCACTATGTTCTGGGCATTTTGATGTTTTAAGTACTGTGTTGAGAGATTGTCACTTGTCACATATATCTCATTTCTCTTTTGAAATCATGGTATTCATTATCCACAATTAATACTGCAACTGAGGGATCCTTGAAAGATGTTCTGTTCTGAGCATGCTTGTTTATCACTGTCAGGAAAACTTGAAATGGGCTTGGGCTCAATTTCTTCCTCAAATTAGCTGCAATACCAAGCATGTGTAATTTGTAAAATTGATTAATTGGGTGCACACGTGAAATATGAGCCGGCCCAGCACGCTGACAGGATCTGTCGGTTTCATTTAGTGCCTCTCTTTCCACATTTTCAATTCTATTGTTTTCTTAATGGGGAACAAAAAGTGCTGAGAAAGGTTTAGTACCTTGAGACTTGTTTGCTTTTAATGGGATGAAGTTAATGAAGGTTCATTTCCTGGTTGCGACAGAACGAGTCTGATAGTAACTAGACAAGAGTTACTAGGCAAAAATGTGTGCAAGACCACCTAGAACAATTTAACACTTGACCTAAAGTGGCTCCTAAATTCTAGGTGTCTGCCCCAGTCATTTTCCCTCTGAAACAGGAGTTACATAGGCTTAAGAACTGAGTCTGTCAATTTAAAATTATTTTATGTTCAAGACCACTTTCCCAAACACACCATAACAATTAGCCCCATGTCCAAGTGGCTTGTTATTGAACTTACATCTTGTGACTAACTGTTCGGTTTAGCTGTGAAGAGACCAAACCATTAACTCTGATTTTATTTTTCTTTTTTTTTTTAAAGGGCAAGGTTTATTTTATTTATTTTTTCCCCCAAAGCCCCAGTAGATAGTTGTACGTCATAGCTGCGCATCCTTCTAGCTGCTGCATGTGGGACGCGGCCTCACCATGGCCGGAGAAGCGGTGCGTTGGTGCGCGCCCGGGATCTGAACCCCGGGCCGCCAGCAGCGGAGCGCACGCACTTAACCACTAAGCCACGGGGCCGGCCCCTGATTTTCTAAACAAATATTAATGGACTTTTTAATTTTTTAAAAAAGTTTTTAAACAAATATTTATTCAGACACTTGCTAGGGCTTTTTTCATTTTATTTCATGTCGTCCTCACAACAACCCCTTGAGGGTTAAGATGATATCATTTGACGGATGAAGCAAATAAGTCCCAAAAGTTAATTGACTCCCCAGGTTATACAACTGAGTTTCAGGACGGGAGAGAAACGCATTCTCCCCCACTCTCTCACGGCTGCCTCACCTTCAGATAGCTGGGGATCACGTCCACACCATTGTGACCTGAGAGTCATTCTGTTCGTGGTTTTTGTGATGTGTTTTTAATTCATAGGACTGGCAAATTTGATTCTTTTCTATAGAGAGAGAGACTCTGTAGATACTTTTTGTGCATTTTATTATACATTGGATCAGAGCAACATTTTATCAACTTTAAAGAGATGAAATCTCTTGGGCCGGCCCTGTGGTTTAGCGGTTAAGTGCTCGCGCTCAGCTACTGGTGGCCCAGGTTTGGATCCTGGGCGCACACTGACGTACCACTTCTCCGGCCATGCTGAGGCTGCATCCCACATACAGCAACTAGAAAGATGTGCAGCTATGACATACAACTATCTACTGGGGCTTTGGGGAAAAAAAGGAGGAGCATTGGCAATGGATGTTAGCTCAGAGCCGGTCTTCCTCAGCAAATAGAGGAGGATTAGCATGGATGTTAGCTCAGGGCTGATCTTCCT
This sequence comes from Diceros bicornis minor, assembly GCF_020826845.1. NCBI lineage: Eukaryota > Metazoa > Chordata > Mammalia > Perissodactyla > Rhinocerotidae > Diceros > Diceros bicornis. Next base: position 1,206,476 of record NC_080768.1, read on the forward strand.
CACAAAAAAAAAAAAGAGAGAGGTGAAATCTCATAACCTATTTTGTGGTGCAGTCTCTTTGGAGAATTTGAGGTAGAATCAAGAGTAAAAAACATTTTTTTTTAGATCAGAGAATATACTCTATGGGTGAAGACTGCAATATCATACATAGAAACTGTAGGCATCTGTATAACCAGTGTTTTTTCTTATTCAATATAATTTCCACACAAGTCTTTGGTTTTGTAGGGACAGAGAAAACACACTCTCTAGAGAACATAAACAACAAGGGAAAATTTGGGAAGAATTGAAATTGGAAAATCTAGTCTAGGTTTCCTGTCTCCATAAACCAAAATAAGTGAGCCCCTCGGTAAGCTTGGTGTAAGAACTGATTCTGGGGAAGGAAGAAGAAGGAGAGAGACTGGCTGAGCTCATGTTGAAAAGAACACACTGTTCTCTCCGGATTGTTGTTGCATCAGGCAGATACAAATTAATTTAATTCCTCTTCTGTTCCATCAGTCCGCTGTAATTCAGTCTTCAGGACTCGAGCTACACGGTCTGGGTTGCCTGGCAACAGGTGCCCGTGGGAGGGTGAGGGAACCAGGACTGAGCAAGTCCCAGGGCAGGCGAGGAGACTGGGGCCACTTTCTGAAGAAGGATTATCTCTGTGAAACACACCGGTCCCCCAGCCCCCACAGGCATTGCAGCATATGATTTATAGGGTCCATTTTATTTTGAAAGGACTGGTTCAAGAAGAAAATGCTACCTTCTGGCAAATGACTCAAACAAATGTTGCTCTCATCCCATCACACGAGAAATTTTGAGCAACAATAGAAATCAAGGAAGGCACTGACTAACTGAGTGGCCCCCAACTTGTTGATGTCTTCATTAATGATAACACATGGTACGGAACTACTATGTTGTGTATATTGTAAAACATACAATAAGCAACTGAAAGAGATAAAAACAATATGTAAAGAGAAACACCAACATAGTTCTTCGGCATTCCAGTGGATCACCTGTGGCCCCAGGAATCCTTTTGGAGTCAATATGCTGGTTCACCATCCAAATGTGATGTTGGCCGGTCTGTCCTGTGACTTTTACTTAAGTTCTGGCTAGCTCTAATGATGCTTCTGCCCCCAGTGACCAACTGGTCTAGGCGGCCCCTTGAGGGGATCCCAGTTAGCTCCAGTCCTAGAACTGGGCCAATGGGGCATGACATCAGGGATACCCAAATGTTGCTTGCACTTCCAGCAAACATTCATGTGAGTAGATTCACCAACCAGGTTCTGGCCAAGTTTATCATGGTGTGAGCACCCAGGCCATCAAGCCGAAGTTCAAGAGAGGCCTCCATGAAGGGTGGGCCTGGACTACGGGGACGGGAAAACAGGCAGAAACAAGAGGAGTATCTTGAATAATGGATCTAACAGCAAAACTTGAGCTGTTTCACTAAGTTCTTGTGTTTTTTTTCTTTCCGTTTTGTGACCTGGGAATTCCAGGGGAACTGCTGTGACTCCTGGGGTGGGGGGTCCTTTCAGTAGTTATTGTGAGGGAATAAAAAAATTGTTCAGGCTGCATAATAATTGAAAAGAGACAAAACCCAGAGGAAAAAGACCCAAGGTGTCATATAGGAAAAAAATGAGTCAGTATATATGCCACTAAGTATCTCTGAAAGCCGCCCTTCTCAGAGCAATCACTGAGTCCCCACTGTATGTGGAACTGTCCCCAAAGACTGAGGAGGGGACATGGGAGTGGTAGGTTCCAGGCAGGGCTGATGGCAGTGGTTTCCCAAAAGAGCACTTTCCACCACCTCTTCTGCTTTCACTCTGAATATGTTCACACCACGACTTAAACTTTGGATCCTGAAAACAGAGCTTGCTACATAAGCCGCCTTTCTTGGCCTTTAGTGGAGGCAGTAATGCATAGTGAAAGAAATAGCAAGTAGCAGGAAAATGGTAATTATAGTATCAAAAGTTGATCTGTTTTAAACAGGAATTTCAAGGGAGGATATTGGAGCACTCAAAAAAAATTATAGTGTCCTTACGCTCTGTGGCTTAAGTTGCATTTCCAGTAATAACCCACATGTGTTTTAGGGTGTTTAGGTTTAAGCTAGAGCACGTTCTCTGAGTTATATGGAAAACCAGTCATAGAAGTCAAACCGGATAGTAAAAAAATAAATTGGAATCTTTACTAATTCAAAGAATGGCCTTTACTTCCCAGAAAGTTTTATCATTTTGACTTAAATAGTTTAAAATAATAATCTGGCACCACACAATGCAAGCAGAACCAAAGTAGAGAAAAGAAGTGTGCCTGATCTTCATCTACCACATCCCAATGCTGTGACCACTGAGGAAACATTGTTTCTCTTCCTTTCCTCTTTTGGATTCTGCCCGCTGGAAACAAGTGTGCGGTGACGGTTCAAAGATGCAGTGGTTCAAAATTGTCCTGTTTTCCTGACACAATTTATCATAGACCAGGGAATGACTCTGTCAAACATCTCAAAAGTTGGGCGTTTTGTGTACCTAATATGTGATAAAAATTTAATTCCAACACTTTCAAGGACCTTTGGGTTCATGGTATTTATCAAAATTCAGAATGATAACATTTTGAATTATTGAGCCACTATTATTTCTACTCACTTGTGTTTCTTTGTTAGATATAGAAGTTATGTGGCATAAACATACCAGTGAAAGGAAGGAAATCTTCAATATCTCACAGAAGATCGTACATTTTGATTAAGTTGGACATTTGTGGTGATTACTATTTTCTATGAAGTGACCAGAATCTAGAACACAGAGCTAATACACTGCTAATATCAGTAGAAATTATTGTTTTTAAACTACAGTCTAACAATACTTTTAGAAATTAGTTTAAAATAGAGCTAATTATGGAACTGAGTTTTAGAGCTTTTCCCCTTTCATTGAGATATAATTGACAAATTAAAATTGTATATATTCAAGGTGTATAACGTGATATTTTGATATATGTATACATTGTGAAATGATGACCACAGTCAAGCCAATTAACATATCATCACCTCACATAGTTATTATTTTTGTGTGTGTGATAGAGCACTGAAGGTATACTCTCTTGGCAAATTTTAAGTAAACAACACAGTGTTATTAACTATAGTCACCATGCTGTACACCGATCTCCAGAACTTATTTATCTTATAACTGGAAGTTTGTGCCCTTTGACCAACATCTCCCCATTTCCTCCACCCCTCATCCTCTGGAAACCACCATTCTACTCTCTGATTCTACGAGTTTGACTATTTTAGATTTCATATATTAGTCAAGTCATGTAATATCTGTTATTCGTGTCTGACTTATTTCACTTAGCATAATGCCCTCAAGGTCCATCCATGTTGTTCCAAATGGCAGGATTTCCTTCTTTTTTAAAGCTGAATAATATTCCATTGTATATGCATACCACATCTTCTTTATTCATTCATCCATTGATGGACAATTATGTTGTTTCCATGTCCTGGCTATTGTGAATAATGCTGATATGAACATGGGGAGCAGACATCTTTTTGATATCCTGATTCCAGTTTCTTTGGATATATACCCATAAGTGGGATTTCTGGATGATATGGTAGTTCTATTTATTTTTTTTATTTTTGAGGAACTTCCATACTGTTTTCCATAGTGGCTGCACCAATAAACATTCCCACTAATTTTTTTTTTAAGATAACTAAAAGTCTAAACATTTTGAAGCTTAAATAAACTGGGGGAAAGTTGGGCTAATCTAATCTCTGCAGGATTAAGAAATGAATGACTAATGGGCCCTGGATTTGGAGGGGAAGAGAATCAGGAGATGCAGCCAAATGGAGGAGAAAGGGAATCTAGAGGCCAAGGATGGGCACTGACTGGCAGTGTGGAGGGGGCTGCTGAGAGGTCTCCAACCTCTTGCTTTGGGCGAAGGAGACCTTATAGTGTGTGTCTGGAATTTCTCCTTTCATTGTTGAACTTGCCTCCACACTCAGTTGTGATCTTAGCATCCGCCAGGTCAGCTGACCCCAGGCCCATCTGCAGCCTCTTCTCCATAGCGACACGCTGTTGGCTCATCACTCAGAACTGTCCCCTCCTCGCAGGCTCCTGCTCCTGAGATCCCAAATCTCTGGATGCTTTCCTGTACCTTCCGCCCACAGTCCTCCACAGTCTCTACCCCAAGAATGCAGTCTCTACCCCAAGAACCCACTCTCCACCCCAAGAACCCACTCTCCACCCCAAGAAACCAGTCTCTACCCCAAGAACCCAGTCTCTACCCCAAGAACCCAGTTCCACTGGCCCCTCCTCTGGGATGCCTCACAGGAGCTCCAGACAGATGTGGGGGCCTCCTCCTTTTATTCCATTCGTTCAGGGTCGCCTTGGTTCACAAACATGCCCCCTCCCCAGACAACCTCGAGTGCAGGGATTCTGTCCACTGGTCCTGGGTGCCCAGCACTCAGCATAGAACGCCACACATGCAAACGCTCCCTGACGTTTGCTGAATTCGAGAAAGAATGGGAGCGTGTGAAGAAAACACTGAGGAAGTATCAAGGAGCATTTGTATCAACTGGAAAGTGCTCCTCCCTGTCCACATTCTAAAATCCCTCTACAATTCAACCCTCAAGCACCGAAGTCAGCACACCCGCAGGGATTAAAGGGAGCATGGCGTGGCTGCTCGGTGTAGCTCACCCCTGCCAATAAGAGAGGCAGAAGGGAGGAAATCCATGGTGGTTCTCAAACTGTGTTCCACAGGGCCCTAGGGTTCTGTACTGTACTGCAAGGGTCATACAGGGGTCAAGCAGACTGGGCTCAGAGACCGCAGGTCCACTTCAGTCAGAAGAGCACCATGCTTACATTTTTCATCGTACGAGTTTATCTGACCAAAATAAATTTAGCTGCTAAAAATTTTTGAAACTCATTATCCAGCTAGAGCAATTCTAATTTTCCAGTTCTCCCATTCTGAGAGAGAATTTATTACCTGCGTGCTTCTTTGCACTGCTAAATGGTGGGAACTTTGGCTTGCCTCTTGACTCCTTGATGGAGCCACCTTCAGAAATACTTTGCCGGAGACGTAGACTGGGGTCAGAAAGGCAGATACATCAGGGCTGGTCCCATGTTTCTCTGGGAGTCTGGCTTGGTTCTGAGAATCACCATATCTGTTCAAATGGTGCAGATTTTAGGCCTCAGGCATCTAGTCCCTCCAGGTCAGGACCCTAGGGTGGTCTCCATCCTGAGAAGGAACCCTAAAAGACCTGTGTTTTGGGGAAGATGCCTTCCTGGCTGGATTTGTTTCCTAGGGCTGCCATAACAAGTGGTCTCTAACTGGGTGGCTTAAAGCAACAGAAATTTATTCTCTCCTAGTCTGGAAGCTAGAAGTCCAAAATCAAGGTGTTGGCAGGGCCACGCTCCCTCTGAAGGTTCTAAGGAAGAAACCTTCCCTTCCTCTTCCAGCTTTTTGTGGTTGCTGGCCATCCTTGGCGTTCCTTGGCTTATAGATGCATCACTCCCATCTCTGCCTCTGTGATCACTTGGCCATCTTCCCTGTGTCTCTATACAAATCTCTCTCTCCTTAGAAGGACACTGGTCATTGGATTTAGGGCCAGCCCTCATCCAGTATGACCTCATCTGAATGTGATTACATCTGCAAAGAGCAAGATCATATTCACAGGTACTGGAGGTTGGGATTTCAACATATCTTTTTGGGCGGACACCTAAAGTAGTTGCCACATTCGTTCTGTGAAAGAAATACCCACTGCACATGTTCTGCACATCAGGCTCTGGGATATGATGACTAAGCATGAGTCGTACACTCATGGAGCTTTGGAGGAAGATCCGGTGGGTTTAGATCTTTATCCCTCAATCTGGCTCCTGCATAGGAAAGAGAACTGTGGCCAGCAGGCAGCTGCCCATTGACAGCCAACAGCTTCCCCAGCTCCAGTGAAACAGTCTGCCAGCGTCGGCCCTCTGCTGCATCCTGCCAAGAGAGAAGACTGGCCAGGAGTGAAGGATGTTTTACTTTGGTTCCTACCAGCCAGACTGTGGTGCCGGCCACCATCCCCTCAGGAGACGCGTGAGCACCGGCCACCCCCATGCAGCAGACTTGTGGATTTTGCTCTACCATTTCTGTTCAGGAGATGTTTTTTCAGAACCTCATGGAGAGTAGCCTAGAGAGAAATGCCTACGATTGAGGTTCTCACCTGCCCTCTTGTTGTCAAGATTTACCTTCCTCAGAAGATCGCTGACTATTTTTCCTAGACGTTCTCCAGCAACATGGACTTGCTAAAGCATAACCTTCATGCTCTGCTGTTACCCCTAGATTATTTTCAAGGTCAGAAGCACCTCTTCTGCATTTACCCAGGAATTCATTATTGTACTAAATTTACTATTTCTTGCTCTAGATAAAACTACCCCCAACAACAGCCCTCATTGGAGTGTTTCCATTGCCTAAGAGGAGTTAACTAAAAGAAATCCCTCTGTGACCCCCTCAGGGAGAGACGGCACATGATGACTTCCCCAGGAGTTGCAGACAGTAGGGAATCCTGTAAAATTCAATCACAGCTAGTTACTCAAAGGCAGAAATCGTGCCTGCGTGAGGCCTGTGTGGCCTCTGCTGTGTGCTGGGTCTTCCTGCTGTGATTGTTGTGCTAGGTCCTTGGGGTTGGTTGGTCAGTCAATGCTTCCCTCAAGTCCTGGGGGCTGTCATTCAGCCAGTCTGCCCCAAGATGGCCTCCTGGGTTCCTACGACCAGCGTCACCCCAGTGGGGGCTGGAATTCATTCTCAATGGTCGGTGCTGTGACATAACAGTTGATAAATATCTTTAATATAACCTCTGCTGAGATATAGTATTTTGTCAGGACGCCCTTCTTTATACTCTCACAGAATAGTTCAGATATGACCAAACCAGTGGAGTGGGAACAAGCAGATGCACACATTGGTAACTTATTCTGTTTTCTCTTCAATATTTGATGCTTGACTAAATCCTCAAGCGATCGAATAAATAGTTTAACAGAATAAAAGTGAGAGTGAGTAATCTTGCAGCACCATCCCACTGTTCTGTGAGCTTTTCCTTCCACGCTGACATTCTGACATAAAAGGCGTTGCCAACCATCTCTCCCCTCCTGTGACGCCCCCACCACTCCCATCTGACTGCTGGCCTCAGCACCCCGTCACCCGAGGGCTCTCCATCAAGTCAGCCGTTGCCTCTGACCCCCGGGGACCTTTCTCCGGCCACGTCCTCTCTTTCAGCAGCATTGATACCCCGTCACTCTCACCTCCGTGAAGTACTCCCCTCCTGGCCACCCCTGCCTCCTCTCCCCTCGGCCTCCTCGGCCAGCCTGTTATGTATTAGGGGCCCTAATACACCCCCACACACCCCCGTCCCAGTCTCACTCAGCCTTCCAGGGTCCAGGGCCTATTCACAAGAAGTGTCTCTTCTGGACCACGAAGGGCTTCACACGGAGCAGCAGGATGTGACAAGTGACACACTGTAGGGAAAGCCAGCGGCTTCAGGTTACTTTCATGGGCTTCTCATCAACATCATTTGGGTTCAAATTCCACGTTTGTGGTTGAAAGCCGGGTGACTGCAGGCAGACCCATCTCCCCAAGCCTCAGTTTCTTCCTCCTCCTCCTAGGCTGGGGTGACAGTTAGGTGAGATTCTGAATGTGGGTCACTGTTTTACCCACTCTTTGTGTCCAGAGTAGCATCATCAATACATTAATTAACCCTGCATTTAATAAACATGAAATTAGCAACCAACTCTGTGCCAGAAACTGTTTAAGGGCAAGTAAGTGAACAAAAGATGGAAAACATTCCCTGCTTTCATAGAGTGACAGTTTAGGACAGGAGTCAGACAGACAAGGTGAGTAAATATATGCAGGATCTGTGACCTTGGGAAGCGAAAGGAGAAACCAAAAGGCTAAGAGGGACTGCAGGTTAGGTGGTGACCAGGCGCCCAAGGGAAGGTGACATTTGGGTAAAGATGTGACAAGCAGCCTCATGGAGATCGAGATCATGGGGAGGAGATCCAGGGAGAGGGCACCAACCCTATGGTGAGGGGCAGTGGGGAGAGCTCAGGGATGAGACATGAGAGGTAACAGATGCAGAAGGCAGATGTCCCTCTAGGCCCTTGTGACTCTGAGTGAGGTGTGTTGTCCTTAGGAGCCATTTTGGATTTTTGGTGGTTTATTGGTTTTGTTTTTTCTTAGCAAGGAATGATATTTTATCAGAATCCCTCCAACTTTATTGTGTTTTTTTAGAGTAAACTCAACAAGGGTAAGGATAGAGGCAAGGAGGCCTGTCACTGCCGTCCCCTCGGCAGAAATGACGGAGTCTTGGACCCATGGGGCTGGTGGCAGTGGGGCTGAGAAGTGATCAGATGAGGGATGATGAGAGAATGCATAAGTTAAACAGTTACTTACTTGCATAAGATTTCAGAATTTTTAGGCTCAACAAGTATTTTCTCTGAACGAGGCAGAGACACAGTCGAGAGCCAGCCCACTGCTCTCTGCAGAAATTCGTGCACAGGCTCCGAGCATCCCCAGGACAGGGGCCAGGTTACCATTGGCTTCTCCAGCAGCCAGTCCAGGAGCAGAAGGTGGGGATCGGTGCCTGCGTGGAGGTCAGCGACTAATTAACTGGCCTATCCTCTGTCCACACCACGACCAGCAGTCATGGTTGAATTCGTCAGGACAGCAGAGACATGTCTGTTTTCATTGCTCTGTGATCCTCAAGGCCTACAGCCTGACATGCGGTAAACCCTCGGTGCATAATTGACGAAGAAGGAACACAAGTTCTGCACTTGGCTGTTATTATTGAGCAGCCTCCCCCAGAGGAGGTCTAGGGTCCTGCAATCACGTGATTTATGTTGGGGCCGATCTGATTATTGTCATCTTGACGTACGCATGTACAGTTCTGTGTCTGTAAGAAAGTTCCAGAAACGAGAGCTGAGAGCCGAGCGCTCACCTCATGCACGGATAACATCAGGAAAACGTGGGACACCAGTGACTTTGTCTTTCAAATCCATCTGAAACGTGTTTGACATTTTTAGATTTTCCTTTAAAATGCAATTATTCCACAGACCTGTTGGGATGACTAAATTAAGAAAACAGACACTACCAAGTGCTGGCAGGGATGTGGAGCGGGTTGCACTCTCACAACGCAAAATGGAACGGCTGCTTTAGAAAACGGTTTGGCAATTTCTTAAAAGCTAAGCGCATCCTTTTCAGACAGCCCAGCAGTCCCATTCCTAGGTACTTACCTAAAATAAATGGGAACTTGCACCCACACAACATCCTTTACGCAAATGTTCATAACAGCTTTATTCATAATCCCCAAAGGCTAGAGACCACCCAAATGACCTCCAGTGGGTGAATGGATAACAGAATGTGGTCTCTCCAAACAAAGTAATATTATTCAGCCATAAAAGGAACGGACCACTGATACATGGGACAGTGCGGATGAATCTCAAATGCATCAACGTGGCTGCCATTGAACAAGTTTAAAAGTGGCTGGTGTGGTGAAAGAAGCCAGACTAGAGGGTTACGTCCCGCACGATCCTATTTGTCTGATGTTCTTGAAAATTCAAAACTAAAGGAAGAGCCCCAGGTCTGTGGTTTCCACAGGCTCAGACAGGCAGGGCCAGGGTGACTTCTTGGGGTGACAGAACGTGCTCCGTCTTGACTGTGATGTGGGTTACACAACTGTGTGCAATTGTCGAAATTCAAACACACTGCACCTAATGAAGATGAGCTGTACTGTGTGGAAATTAGGCCTAGACAAATCCGACTTACAGGAAATTGCATTATTCCTCTGATAATTTCCTCACAGATCAGGGGAACGTATAACTAACTTTACTCGTGGACAGGAAAACAGAGGAGCGATTCACGTCAGAGTAGGGACACATTAAAGCAGAGAGAGGACTGGGGGCACGCAAGGGGAAAGGACACAGTTTGGGGTCAGTTTGCCTTCAGGCTCTCTGCTTATAGTGTGTAACCATGTCTTAGTTACTTATTCCTGTCTCTAGACTTCAAGTCTCTTCCTTGGTCAAGCGGGGTCATAGCTACATCTAAGAGTTATAATGGACTTGATTTGTACAAGTCGTTCGAATAGTAAGTGTTTTTGTTCCAGGAACTGGGCTTAGCGATGTCTGCTCCCTCGTGGTCTCCACGTACTGGCCACAGGGCCTCTGACCCGTGCTTGGAGGCAGCACTGCCAATGGCCCTCATTCTTTGGGCGCACTGCCTGGGCACCTGGCCTGTGCCCTCGGAGCCCCAGCTTCCTCGCCTGTGACCTGGGGCTAAGAGAACACGTGGGTTATAGGGTGACTATATGGGTTAAATGAGAAAGTGCACATGACACTCATCTCACTACTGAGGGCTTTATACATGCTCCCCAGATGTTTGTATCACACTCATGACTACAGAGGAGGGTCTTTCAGGAGCTGAGTGTGGAAGGAAAGAGTGGGTATTAGAGGAGTGAAGGACCACAGAGCAGCATCTTAGGACTTCTCTTGGGGCCATCTTGATGGCTCTGTCTTAAGGCTTCGCTATTCTGGTTCCCTGCATGGGGACGTGGACACTGATTCTGAAAACCACGGGCAGAACTGGTGCTGAGTTCCGTGAAATCGTTTGTGGCCTTCTTCTCATCACCTGTCAGGGATCGTTTCCTTCCTCTCAGGCTTAAGAGTTCAGACCTCAAGCAGTAATCTGCCAAGTTGTGTGCATTCTTCTTAGAGGAGAGTCCTTAGACTTTATAAGATCCTTAAAGGAATCTGTGATCCTCAAAAATCTAAGAACCATTTTACTAGACCAACTTTAAAGATTTACTATGTCCTAAAGACATGAATGATGCCCTTAAAGATAGGGAAGTTGCTTCCCCCCATATTGGCATTTCTTTAAGGATAAGCATCTCTTCCTGGAAACGAAGGATTAATTACCAACCTGCTGTGCTCACCTTGTGACCACTGACCTGCTGACCACTGATCTGCTGTGCCAGCAAAGCAATCTCATGACTATTGTAAAAGGGACATTCCTGTCATATGTGATGTATGCTCTTTGTTCCAAAATGGTATATAACCGCTCTGTACACCCCACTTCTTTGGTGCCCTTCCTTCCTTGGGGAAGGAAGCCCCAGGGCTATAGTCCTCAGACTTGGCTCATATGATAAACTCACCCAATTTTGATTTATACATTGATTATGAATTATTTGCCTCAAGAGAGTTTAGTCACAAATTCTGTCAGTTGCATGGAGCCAGTCAAACCTGTTTACTTGGTGACATGCCCTGTTGTCCTGCAGTTTTTTCCTTCTTTATAACATTTCTCTCAAAGTAGTTATGACAGACCACCTTAGATCAGAGTTATTACCACCCTGCTCTGGTCTCCTCCACTGCACTGTAATCTCTCTGAGTACAAGATTGGTCTGTTCATCTACCAGGGCCCACCTTCCCTATGTTCACTTTGTTTTTAATAAATGGTAGCGTCATGGCGGGTGAGAACATTTAACTGAGGAAGTAGGTTTCCACTATAATTCTAGTGGCATCTACTGAGAAATCAAACAGAGCAGCCTCAAGTCTTTTCATCCTCCGTCAGTATCCTGTGTGTGCAAAGTAAAGCCTTGGGTCAAATGAGAAGAATTGTTACTACAGCATTTTGTTTTGGAGGAACCCCACTGATTCATTGCTGGGTATTTTAGGAGGATGAATGAAGGTCGTGGATTAATTACCTCCTGCGTTGCGGCTGCCTCAAGCCGCCACCCCCAGCCGTACAAGTCATGACCTCACAGGCCTCCTGAGCGCCCCCTGCTGTCTCTGGACGCCACTGCAGGCCCAGGGCGGAGATGCGTCTAGTGAATTCCCATTGTCTGCTGCCATTGGGAGTCAAGGAAATGTTTGCCAAGTAGAATTATTTTTCACCAACTAGAAAAAGTGTGATTTATGAATCTTTTACTCTTGCTAACCAAATGGAAAGCTTCAATTTTCGGGTTCCTTTTTTTAATCTCTGAAAAATCTCAGAAGCGCCTTTCCTTCATTAAAAAGAAAAACATTTTCTGTAGTTACTCTTCCAAAGTTTGATCTTGCAGTAGACAGAGCTGGCCCATATTCCTTTAGAATAATGAAACACTGGGGCCCAAAGCCTGTTCAAAGGGGGTGTCACTGCTCTGTCGGGATTGTAGGGGTGCTACAGTGAATGGTATATGAAGAACAAAAACCACACAACAAGATCACCCATTATGTGGGATTCAAGACACATAATGACATCTCTAACTTCATGATTAAAAATGCTCTTGCCTTTGTGTGTCTCTTAGCATAAAATGCTTTTGTTGTGTTTTAATAAGTTTTTGAAGAGGTATTCAAATGCTTTTTAAAAATCCTTCTGAAGCCTTATTTACATATACATCTATGTGAGAAAAACAATGCAATCCTAATAATGTTCCTATAGTGCACCATATTAAAAAATAAATCTAGTTTTATGATGCTAATAATTTTCCTTCTTTCCTCTGTGCTCCTGGGGATGTCACTCGATCCCCTGTCCTATGGTCTCTCTAATTTTTCTTGGTTTAGCTGAGCGCAGCATGTGTATTTCTAGCTGAGTCAAGCTAATTTCCGCTGAGACCAGCTTGGGTATTTTGATCACACACTTCCTCTTGATTCCTCCCTCAATGCACATTTTAGTGGTGTTATCATCAGAGTGACCTTCCTAAGGGGTCAGTCTTCGTCTCAATGACTTGCCTTGAGTAAGACCCCCTCATGATGTTGTATGTTCTCATCCAACTTATTGGTCCATTTCTGCTAAGTAAAACTATGCATTGTAATCTCTGTGCTTCATCTGACACTCGGAAATATCAATAAACATAAAGACAGGCTTATTCTTAGGTGATTCATGCAGAACAGAGCATCTTCTGTATGCAGGATTTATCATTTTACTCCTGAATGCACTAGACAGACAGCCATTCCTTCCAGAGGATTTGGTTCATTCCATTGGGAATAATCCATGACGCTGTGTAGCAGAGCTGTGGATGGACTGAAGAAAGCAGTGTTCCTAGATCTTCCTGCCCTCGGGGCAGGAAGGATGCATGTTTTCCCCACAGGAGCCAAGATCTGAGACCCCACCCTGTTTGCCTGTTCAAGTCTTTGGATAAGGGCTGAAAGATACAAACCATAACATAAAATATGGAGACAGATGTGGTAGAAATGTCATTCCCATGAACTGAGTTTGTGGTGAACACTGCATAAGGGGGATATCCTGGCAGGAGCCATCCCCCATGAATGCCTGCTGTATGTCCTACATACGTTCTTGCCTCTTGGAATATTCTCCCTCCTCATCTCCAGAAATCTCTATTTTACCATCTCCTATGGCTCAATTCAAGTGAACACCCTCCACTCAGTCTTCATTGTGAGGAATCATGCTCTTTTATTGAAATTCTGGCTCAGAAATGAGGCTTTAAAGCTTAAGGGCCTTTGGCCACGTCAGTCATCGTCAGAGCGTCTGTCTGATCTGGTATCTAATTGCTCACAATTCACCTGTGTATGGCAAGGATAAACAGCATTCTTCTACCCATCTGCTCAGAGGAATGTGGATCCAAAATAGCTAGCGTATTTACTTCCCTGACATTTATTTTCTCATGTTTAAACATATGGATTATTATGGGTTCACAGACTCAGAGCCGACAAAAAATCAGATTATGTGGCCCAGAATAATTTGAAAGATAGGAAAGAAAAAAATGATACCTGATGAAATTATAACTCACACCAATACAGACCTGGTTCAGGACACGGTCATGGGGATGAAAGAGTGAGTCCTCGCTCACTTTGCACTGGTGGCAGAGTCAATGGGTCTGGCCAGTCAAAAATGCATTTTTGGTGGTAGGAGGTGTGGGGTTTTTGTATAGCACTCTCTGTAAGTTTGGTTTAATTCTTTTCATTCTTTGTGTGTAAGGGGTTAATGTGACCTTCAGAAATCATCCACCTTCCCTTTTCCCCAATCATCACTTTTTACTATAATCACTGCATCTTAACCCATCAATTAAAATGGCCGTGGCATTTGCATTTGACCCTAGTCACCAGTGACAGGACCATCGCCATCTGACAGCTGTCAGGAGGCTGTACCAACTAGGCTCATGGTTCCAGCCCAGTTTCCACCTGAAATCTGTTTGGGTTATTATGCAGATTTGACCGAACAGGCAGTTGTGCCTAAGTAATTCAGCATTAAATTTCCAAGAAGCCATCTTTGCTGACAATATCTGAGCTATTGCTCATATGCCCTTAAACGCCATTAATTAAATATCCTCTCTTGTTTCAGCCTTAGCTGTCTGTTCATTTTCTTGCATTTCTCCTACAAAAGAGCCTGTTTGCTGTCATTGTTTGTTTCTTCTTCTGCTGAGACATCAGGTGACTTCCTGTGACCTGTTTCCAGGCTTCAGGCTGCCCTCCTTCACACTGCCAATTTGTCCCCTGGAGGACACAAATGGGTGTTAGGGAGTTATGAGAACCTCCTCAACTCGTGTGAAAAATGTAGTGTGTAGACATAGCATATTTTCTCAGGGAGTCCGTCTGTGGTTTCCATAAGATTTTCATAAGGTTCCCCAAAATATTAAGACCACAGCTTTAAATCCTAGCTTTCTTCAGTGAGCCCATAGCTATCCATAATTCCTGGCCACTCTTCTTCTCAAGAGCACACTTATTATATTTCTCTCTCCATTAATACTGTGTCCTGTTCAATTAGGTAGCGCCTCAGTGTCAGAGCTGGGCGTTATTTTGTCTGGTAGTCCAGGAAGCCTTGTAATGGAGGAATTATCATTCCATCTTATTCCTTAGTGAAGACTAATCATTAGCTAGGTGCAAGCGAAGGAGGGAATGGCTTCAGACAAGTTGTGAAATTGAGGGAGAAACTGAAGGTCAGCGTGCATCGTTAGCCAAATACAATTCAGGGAATATAATCTCCAGAAAAATGTTAAATTATTAACATCCCATAAATGATGCTGACACACTTAAATTTAGCAACCTCTTCAGGTCCCATAACACCACGCGATGTCATCAAGAATTCCAAGGGACAGCCAGACTAGCGGTATTCACAACGATAAGGCACAGGTGAGCAGTAGAATTTTTTCCAGTGACCTGGGTGACTGTGGGTGGGTCTCCAAGTCAATCGAGTCTAAAGTGATGTTCCATTTCAAAAATTGAGGAGACTTCCTAAACTTTGCTCAGCTACCAAACAATGCAAACAGGAATTGTAACGGGCACATATAATAAGCTGATCAGAGTGATAATTAGCATCTGCTCAGAGCACTCATCCTCGGTTGCTTTTAGGACAAAAATGACCTCTGTTTATTTTTGCATGAGGAAGTTTGCCCTGAGAGGTGGGTAGGACTTACTGCCCACGTGCTAAAACACTGTGGTGTGTTTATCCATTAATGAATTGTACATGGGTATCTGGAAATTGGACCCATTGGTAAAGGGGGTGGAGATGGAGGCATTTACTCAGCAGAAGACCTGATTCAAGAAGCCAAAGAAAGTATTGTCCATTTCACTTCCACTCACGTATTGATTCTTGAACTCGATGAATGGTACTGTTCTCTGTTTCGTTTTGGTAAATCATTGATTTCTGTTTCCTTTCTACAACCCCTTTATACATTCCTATTATACAAAGGGGTTGGCCAACCCTAAGATGGAGAAAATAGTTGATTTTTCAGTAGTCTCTTCCTTGTTCCTCATCAAAAGCCCCCGAGGTCCAGGCTGGCTGTTAATTTTTGGTATCTGTGCTCCACGGTGCTTTGCAATAAAGTAATATGAACAGCAAACAAAACTTTAGTGTGGAAACCTTGGTTAGGATGGAAGATTTGCGTGCTGCAATCGTTTACCCGGTAGGATTTATTGTGAAAGAATCTCAGTTGCATATCTAAATTGGGTTGTGCTGGTGTGTTTCCTTTTTTTTTTTTTTCAATAAAAGCCGAGTCCCTGTTCTAAAAGTTTTCCATACGTTGATCCATTTAATCCTCACAAGAAGCCATATGACAGGACAATTATTGTCTCTACTTAAAAAGGGAGAACTGGTGCCCAGAGAGACAAAAATTTCCCAAGAGCACCCTGGGGTGGGGCAGACACAACAACCGCACAAAACTGCCCCTCTCCTCCTGCCTGACTTCTGATAATGCAAGAAACACCAGGTGGCTGGGTAAGGGTTTAGGAGTCTCCAAAAGTAGGGTTTCACTTTTGTGGCTCTTTAGAGCCCACGGGTGAATGAGGCTGCCTCTGCATTTTCTTGAAAGATGGAAAGAATGGGAGATAGGGAACAATTTCAGGGCTGATTCAAAGTCTTTCTTCCGTTCTGTTCAGCATCACATTATTATTAAGCAGCAACCATGTGCAAAGAAGGCTAGGGCGGGTGCACACACACATTTTACTTTAAAACAACTTAAACCAAGAAAGAAGATAGTTATTTGAGCAAATACACAGGACAGCTGATCCTTCACTGGCCCATTACACCGTTTATAAATGATTTGCCAAATAAAGAGGGTTCATGTTAACAAAATCAAATAAGAGAAGAACGAAAATAAAAGAAAGCTGAACAGTGTGTTTAACACTCTCCTGGGGTCCAGTTTTCATGTGCTTCCCACATGGTCAGTGTGAACAACATAAGCACAGAAAAAGTGTGATGACCGATCAGGGAGACATTCCCAGATCCGCCCTGAGGCGTTACAGGAAATACCCTTTTCTTTCCAAAGGCAAAAGTTTTTTTCCAAAAAAAGTTAGGAAGAAAAGTCAAAGTTAGATGACATTTTATTGGATTTTATTTTCTAAGGCACTAAACTCTTGGAAATGAATAAAAAAATCTCCGACTCCTCAGCTAACCCAGAAAGTTAAACTCACCTTAGGGCACCCCCGTGCGCTGAGCATCATCTGGACTCAAGCTTCCAATCCTCCCTAGCTGATCTGGCCATGGTCACCTTGCCGCATCACCAGCTGGTCATTCATGACCAGCTGGAAGGAGATTCCAGGGACTGGCCCCTGAACCCCACGCCCCACTCCCAACCCTCGGCACTGCCGTTGGGGCCAAGTCTATGTCCCTCGAGAGAAAGCTGGCAACATCTCCATGGCAGGGCGGGAGGTAGCCATGCTTGCAGAAAAAAAGAGACTTCCCAACGGTTGTGTGACATCTGTCACCCTAGTGTCATGCTTCCGTGACAGTATGGGGAAATCTGCATATTGTCATATCACATTTCGTGTGCTTCAGAATATGTGGGTTTTAAAGATATTTTTAAATTCAGAACAATTGCTTTTCCAAGTCATTGTTTTTCTTTTAAAAGAAATGCGAAAAGCCATTTGATCTACTTTTTGATACCTAGACAGGACAGAAACTGAGATCTATTATTAAGATCTATTATTAATCCACCACTGGGCTTGCTTTACAGGGTATTTGTGGTTCTCTACCCTCTGTTTTTCATGCTTAGTTTATATAAGTTTTTATATCTGAAATATAGTTTAGCATTTGATGACATTCATTGCATTATTCTTAAAGAATTTACAGGAATCATAGTAGTTAGAGTTTATTGAATATCTGCTCTGTTAAGCAATTTACGTACAGTTTTTTTTATGATGCTCACAATAGCCCTGTCAAATATCTTGCAGTTAATCAGGAAGATTCCATGAGATTAATCACTTACCCATGTTTCCTCTGACAGACTAGTTGTTTGGTGATCTGCTTGCCCTGCCCCACGATTCCTTCCAGCTCCCCACTGGTCCTGGAAGACACAGCCCCACGTTCTCCCAGCCGCACTCCCTCTGGCCTAAAGGATGAAACTGGGGACGGACATCTGACCTGGAAACCCTCACCCCTAAGCAGCTGAGCCATCCAAGTCTCTGTCATGAATATTGAACTGAAAAAGGAGAACGTAGTCACTGAGAGTGGCCCTTGGTCTGGGTGTGCGACTGGGCTGGGATGGTCATTGGGGCATTGGCTGGAGGAGTCAGAGGGAGGGCAGGAGCCTGCAAAACAGCAGACACAGAGGGAAGCAAAGACATGAGCGATGCAAAACCACCAAGCAAAGCAGCGGGGAGCCTGGGAGCTTCTCTGCCCCTCAGCCCACGAGTGGCCAGCTGTCCGCAAGTTATTCCCACCACAGAGGCCTCCCTCCTCTGGAGCTAGGTGGAGTGGGTCTCCAGGACTTGTAAGCAGAGGGCTTGACGGAACTGTTGCACGGCCAGCAGACAGAGGCCAGGCTCAGTAACCAGCAGGGGAGGGCCAGTCTGTGGACTTGGCTGTTGCTTGGGGCATTTCTAAGGAAGCGGTAGGAGATACGATTTGTGGCTGACGTGCGGGTCCCTGAACGACCTGGGGAATTTGTACTCTATGGGGAATCTCAGGTTTTCACGAGGAAGTGGTCCAGGTGGAGCTTTATAAAGTGTCACTATCAGATCCGCTCCACCGCGTGGGGAAGGGACCACAGTGGGCAGAGACCCAATTAGGCGTGCGTGTCGCCGCTTGTCCATTTTCAGAATTTAGAACTGCTACACAGAGATTATGTGCACCTGGTGTCCGCTTTATTGCTCCTGGAGGCTTAACCGCTGTGAAAAATGGCTGAGGGAGACGGGTCTGCAGGAGGAGAGAGAGGAGGAGGAGAGGCAGGGATCAGGACGTGGTGAGCCGCCCCTCGAAGTCAGTAGAGAAGGCAAGTACTGAGTTTCCAGGAGCCATCACAGAGCGGGAGTTGTTTTTGTGAGAGTCTGGAAATTGTCATGTGCTCAAGATTGTTAATTGATTAGGGCCTGTTAGATTCAGAAATAGCAATAGTAATAGTGATCAGAATTGAAATCCTTTTTTTAAAAAAAGGTAAGTGTCTCATGTGGTTGTCTACAGGGTTGGCATGACTTGGGGAACAGGATGTTGTGCCCATTTCAAAAGCTGCCGTGGCCTGGAGGGGTCAGCTGGAATGGAGAAAAGAAAAAGGTGGCTGGGCTCCTTGGAGCAGCTGGAGCGAAGGACTGATGACATGGCAGAGAGACCAAACGTAGAAAGACCCTGATTCACTCCGTGAATTTGTAATCGACTACTAACTAGCTTATTATCATGTTGACTGTTATAATTTTTGGAGTGCTCTTCCTCAGCAGTCAGACTGGTATCATTGCCCTGGTCCAGCAGAATAAATGGTCATGAATTCCAGAATTCAACATTTCTGACTTAAAAAAGAAACTCCAATGGTGGTTATTTTAAGACGCTAGGATGAGTTCTGTAGATCCTCATTGCCCAGAGACACTGGAAAGAGAAAAATTCTAAACCTGGTGGCTTAGACCTACACGTGGAAGGTTCTGTCCCAGAGAAATGCTAGATGACCCACGTGTACTTCATGGCGCACTCATTTTTCATCATGAGCGATGTTGTTTGGTGATAGTGCAGAAGGATCCAGAAACTCCAAGGAGATTCAGATTGGTTTGGAACCATCAGGGTCCTTCCTGCTCCAGCTGGTAAAACTAATGGAGACTCGAGTTACGAGCTGGATGGGAATTTCTGTTCAAAATGGCTGTGGCATTTGATGCAAAAATATTCCTGTTTTTAGTTCATAAACTTTTATGGGAGATCTATGGAAAGTTAGACCAACCCTAACTGACCATGAGATTCGAGGAATGGGGCAATAATAGGTCATTCTGTGGTTTCTGAGATTCCTCCACTTATTCTCAAACTGAGTCATCAGACTGTATTGAAATATTTCCCAGCAGCAGAAAACTTGATTTATCCCTTTAGCAATTCATCGTATTTTCCTCCCTGATGTCTCTGCTCTTTTCCTCGCTAACATCTGCCCTGTTGGAATTTTATTTTGCCACTGTGGCTGCCATGTCAGTAAGGAGCTGTTATCTTAAATTTTGATGAGAATGAATAAATTGAGGGTGAAAATTATACATTAACATCAGGCATTTCCGCGGTCTCTTTTACAGAGCGGTAGAGAATTATGTGCACACTGAAGAATATGCCTTGACAGGAAGTTTCAGAAATGAGCTTGGAAATTGGGAGGATTTTAAAGCAGCTTCCCTGTCATTTTTCTGTAAAAGATGTATTTTTGTTTTCCTTTTCTCTCTTCTTGCCAGATAATTATGATAAGCTTTTATAGTATAATTTAGATTAGGTTGATTAGCCAGACCTGCTCTACACTATAAAAGCAGCTAATGAATTGCAGATTTTTTCTATGGTTTTTCCACCTTAAAGCAGAGGCTTTAAGGGACTTAAGGACTTATCTATTATGCAAATACAGAAAATGTTTTTAAAAGCATCCATGCATATTCAAAACTCATGGAAAACCAGTTTAGGGATATGACGGTCATGAAGCTTTATGTGAGAAAGAGGGGGAAAAGCACATATTTAAGTAATACATTCAATGCCTGGATATCTTTATTGTAGAGACAGTTGTTGAAATCTGGAAGAGGCTGTGTCCAAGTGCAGTGTTAGGATATTCAGTGGAGCTGGTCCTCCTTGAGAGTGCCCAGACTCAACTGCTGACGGATGGGTGGTCTGAAGTCTTGAGCCCATTGATGGACAAAGTGAGCAGGTAAAGGACTCAGGTGGATCATCAATAACTAAGATCAGTCAATCAATCAACATGCTTATCTTCAGGATCTCCATTCCACGACTGTGTCCTTCTTCCAGATTTCACCCTTCTCCTGGCCCTCATTACCTTCCTAAGTTGCTCACCTTTCACGTTGGAAGGGAAGCGATGAGGGAGAAGCAACTTCCAAGAGCTGTGTGGATTTTCACGGAGAACTCAGGAAGGGAGAACGGAGACTCACGCTGAGGGTGTGTTTGTGCCAGATGCTCTGCTGGGGGACGTCATGTAGGTTTTTCTTGCTTCCTCTTTAAACCACCCTTGAACATTCATGCATGTTGTTGTCCCATTTTCAGGTGGGAAAGTCAGGCTAAAGTTCCCTGCCCGGATCATACATGCTAGAAGGCGGGTCTGCCTGGATTTGAGCAGAGGAGGGTGATGAGGGGCTGTGTGGTCCATGTGCTCACAGGGGGTTGTGAGACAGCCAAGCTAAGGCAGGTGGAGCCAGGAAGTCTGCTGGAGGAGCTGGGAAATCTGGGCTCCTGGAGGCTCTCGGAGCTGCGCGGTCTCTCTGAGACTTAGGAAGGGCTGCCCGCATGGTTATGTGTATGAGTCCGTCGTGTTCCAGATAGTTTTGAGTGTGGTTTGCTTTAGAGGGGGAAAGATCCTCCAGGGAAGGCCGTCTGCTCTGCTGGTTCCAAGACAAGGCGGAGAGGGAGGGCTGCGTTACCCTAGGAACAGGGGCTCAGAAGCCACGCGGGCAGCAGCACCGCCGATCCAGTGGTAGTCATCTCTTCGTGCTCTTCCAATTCTGAATGATATCAAAGAGCCTCATGCCAAACAGGATGACATTGCCAGGGCTCTTCATTATAAAAAACATAAATTGCTGGAGGCAAGCATACTGCCTGCGACCCGGATGTGAGAATCGTGCGTCCGTGTCACGAACATGGCATTAAAATGCATGCGTTTGTGCGGCTGCTGACGGCGCGAAGCACCGCCAGATGGGAAGACTGGAGCCGTCTCTGTTTTGCATGTGTCTCCACTTCCCTCGTGTCGCCCGGGCGCCCGCGAGGCCAGCCGTTTTGGGGGATTGAAACAATATTGAGGCAACCAAGCTGCACAGCCTGGCGCCGTCATTTTTTGGTTGGCTTTCAGGGCAAGGACTACATAATTTGTTAAACCAAAATCGATCCAGAATCCGAGGGCTTTCAAAATGAGTTGCAATCCAGGTGCTGCCACAAAACCTTGTACTTATTCGGTTTCCTGTGAGTGAGCTTGATGTGTGATATACTTTTGAAAAGAGCGATGCCTTAGGCGTGATTTGGCGATGAATAATAGGTAACCAGTTTCACCTGTCATTTTTTAACAAATGTTATTCACTTTTGTTAATATCCAAAGTGGAATAAATGAGTAATGACTAGGCCTGGGGCTATTGATCAAAATTCAGTTTTATGGCTAAGTGTACTAAAAGTGGGTGTTTACAAAGACTCGGGATCTGAAACAACCAACCACAAATCAAACTCTTGAAGTGGCTTTCTTTTAGGAAATAAGACTGAGCATAGTATTTTGGCTATGAAATATTTTAATATATAGATTTATATAATGAGTTTTATATATAATTGAGTTTATTCAAGTCTGTGTAACAACTGAATGTAAAACATTTTAAATAGAGTTACTGGAATTAAAAATGTACTTTTTAATTAGCTTGCCCTATTACGGAGTCCTTGACGGAATCTTTGCAACAACATGAAAGGCTCTCGTTGGTACGTCGTCCATTAATGAACTTACTTCATTGTACAGTAATTATTTGTTTATGTGTAATTTTCCTTCCAGACTGTGGGCCCCTAGCATGTAACACAGCGCCCAAAACTTAGTGTCAATCAACAAGTGTTTGCTGAAAGAGTAGTCAATGGAATTTCAGGTACTGAGTGTCAGCAGGCATTGACAGTAGCATTTGTGCATAACTAGAAGAACCATGGCGCTGAGAGAGCTGCTCTGCCGCTCTCTTCAAATAGTCTCTCTCAACTTCCATTTCCAGGAAATGCCAGATTCAGTGAAATAGTAAATGTGGAAATATTATCTTTTCAATGATACTTGTAAGAAGGAATTTTAATAATTTAAGACTAGTCCATGTTGCAGTCACAGTTATTTAGTTCCTCGGGCAGGTCCACGCTCTAGAAGATCCTTCAGGATTTCCCGACAAGCCCACTCCTGGCACAGCTGCAGCGAGTTCCGGTGGAAGACTCGAGGCCCCTCCTTTCACACTCTCCTCCCCTGAAATTGCAGACTCCTTCACAGTGTACACGTGAAGCCTCGTCTTGCTCAGCATGGACACGGTTCCTGGAACTGGCCACAGCAGAAGGACAGAATTTGACACAGAGCTGGGACTCAGTGAAGGCTTATCAGTATCCATCTGCACTTTAGTATGAATGAGTTTGGCATATCTCTTTTCTAAGCCCAGATTTTGATGCTGGAAGAGGAGTGTTTTAAAGAGGAAATTGGAAAAGAGAGTGGGCATGTGAACCTAAGCAAGACACTGAACGCCAACTTAAAGTAGTGCCGGATACACATTTCATCTCCTCACTATTTTTCCAAAAACCAATCCTAATCAGCTACCCCAGAGTAAGCTAAGATTGGTTGCAGTAGATCAGGCAAACAGATGAGCAGTTAATGCCAACATGCAGCACAGGAAAAGATGTGGACTTTGGAGCCAGAGAGAAATTTAGGACCCAGGTTCTAATCTCAGTTCTTCCACTGAGTAGTCACAGGATTTTTTTTTTTTTTGAGGTATAATTGACACAGCATGGTGACAATAGTCAATAACACTGTATTGCATATTTGAAAGTTGCTAAGAGAATCAATCTTAAAAGCTCTCATCACAAGAAAAAGAAATGTAACTATATGTGGTGACGATGGTAACTAGACTTATAGTGGGGATCATTTTGCAGACTATACAAACATTGAATCATTATGTTATACACCCAAACTAATATGACATTAAATGTCACTTATACCTCATAGGATTTTAGGTTAATTACTTAACGTCTCTGAAGCTCACTTTCCTCATTTGCAAAATGGGTGTAATAATGTTTTATCTTAGGTATTCAGACAGCGAGTCCCCTCTCCGAGGTAAGGTAATTGCAGTCAGTGAATGAATGCCCAGAGAGAACAATAGGCTGACTCTTTTGGACCCAGAAGAGAGGGACTGTAGAGGGGGCCTGAGGGCCTGAATGCACGGGGAGTCGGTGCACGGGGGCGTGTCATTTCCATAGCTACTACTTCACATCTTTCTTCTGGAGGAGCTCACGGGGAGATGCTTGACAGAACTCGTAGACTGAATTGACACACAGTGTCACTCGTCTCTGCTTTTAACTTTTTCACCATCCTCAATTTCTGTAAGAAACTAAAGTGTTGCGGTTCTCAGAATTATCCTCAAAAGTTGCCTTTTCGATGCCCAAGAAGCCCTTCGTGTGTTACAGATAGAGGGTAAGAGAACCCAAAAAAATACTTCCCTCTTCATATTCCTGTAGACTGTACAAGTCTAGAAACCAATGATCCATGCTGAAATTTGAGCTGCTTGCATAGGCTACTCGTGTGCTTCTGGTATAACCAAGGTGGATTTCAAAGAAAAACAGGACTACAAACCGTGTGAGGGCAGGAACCATCCCTGTCCTTTCCCTCAGTGTTTACTGAGTTCCCGACGTACCGTCCCACAGATGGTGCTCAGAGACCCACTGGCTGAATGAATGAATGAATGGCTTGCTCTTTATGAGTTTCTTTCTACATCTTAATTCTACCATTACATGCGTGAAGGAAAACGGCGATAAATACTGGTCTGTAACAGAGGGGGATTGAAGCTATACATTTGTACCACTATCCATTTCATTCCAGGCTAATTCCAATAAAGAAGAAAATGCAGATTTTGGCTTTACTGAAGACTATTGAACACCAAGTATTTTTATAATTTCTGCTTATAAAACACAGACAGGCTGGTTGGAGAAAATCTGGAAAGCGCGAAAAGTTTAAAGAGGGAAATAAAATGGAGCTGTAATTCCTCCCATCAGCCACAATCACTGTGCATCTTGGTAAATTGCCTGCAGTCTTTTTTTCAGAGCAAAACGAGCACATGAAGCACAGAGTTTGCATATTGCTTTTCTCCGGTAGCGTTACACTGGGAATCTTGAAGACGGTTAAAAGCTCTGTCAGTCTGGGCTACGACTATCTGTAATTTATTTAACCAGTCTGCTTTTAACTGGATGTTTGAAAACCAAGACTTGCCAGTTTTTTTAAAGGGAAGACAAGTGGAGCTCCTGACCCTCAAGTCGTTTACACAAAACCCAGGAAAAGGCACAATAATAACGGAGCTCTTGTGGCTCCTGCGTGTGGAAGCACCTTGCACAGGGGCGGAAGTCGTCCCAGCAGAGAAGGAAGAGGCAAAGCGAGACGCTGGAAATTCCTCAAAATTAACGCAGTTTCAAACAAGGAATTTAAGAGTGTGTAAAAGTTAACATTTTGGCTTTCCTTATGTTAAAATGCCTAAACACTCCTCTCCAGAGAGCAGGTGGTGTGGCAGACCTTGAGAGGGACAGCAGGCAGGGAATTCCACTCCTTGTCTTCACAGAAATTCAGGAACTCAGAGAGCCCGCAGAGTCCGCTACTGGGCGTCCCGCGGCCCGAGCATCGCTGGCCACAGCTGGCTCCAGGGGCCGGTAGATGGTCAGGGCTCCTGGTTTTAGTTGCAGGGGGAGAGGGGGGCCTTTAATAAATTACTTTTCTTCGGTCCACTAAGTTGGTGGTTCTCAACCCTGGCTGCCCAATAGATTCAACTCTGGAGCTGTGAAATGGACTGACCCTGGGCCGTCCCCGAGAGCTGAGCCAAGATCTCTGGGAGTGCAGAGACATGAGCATCTCATCCTTCTAAAAGCTCCCCAGAGGCACCGAGGCAAGATGAGCAAATAGAAATTGGATGCCTGGTAAATTTGAATTTCAAGGAAACAACAGATATTGGATGGGATGCACTAAAATATTATTCTTTGTTTATCTGAAATTCAAATCGAAGTGGATGTGCTGTGTGTTATCTGGCTACCCTACCCAGGGCCATCAAACACAGGAGGGCTTACAACCACCCTCAGAGACAAACAGCCTGTTTAGTTTCAGATTGTTCCTTCTGATCTTGGAGATGTTTACATAACGATGGTAAGGGCAGCAGTAACCTAAGAGACGAAGGACGGGTTTTTCTAAGCTTTGTAAAATGCCCTTTACTCTGTTGTGAAAATAGCATTTCTAGTTTAAACACGCTGGACATCTCTTCAAGCAAACTTTGGTATAAAAACCTTATTAAATACAGAAGGTAGTGCAAAGGATTTAACACTGCATTCATTTGGAATTTAAATTTAAAACATATTATATAAAATATAATTAATGTCACTTTTGAAGTGAATGATGTTCAAGTTTAACAGCAGACAGATACAATGTCATCTTGAAGCTTTCAGATATTTAAATAAGAAACAGTCTGCTTTTTACTTCAGCATTTTTTAATCCTTTTACTGAGTACAGAGAAATGCAAAATTAAGTGTATGTTGCTCTTAGTCATAACTGAATTCCTCCAGGAGATGATTTTGTAATTTATTTGAATGCGTGGTGGTGGTTAACTTAACTTGATAAGGCCCTCAAAGCTTGGAAACAAGAGATGGGGAGGTGATTCACACTCGTCTTCTGTGAGATGAATGCTAAGACCTCGCTGTCCTGAGTTTTAGCTGCCACCTGTTCTGAGAGCCATTTAATTGTCATCCCTAGTTGAGTGGGGTTGCTTCATCAGTGACTTTGAGTTTTCCTTTTAGCCTGGTTTAAGTGACATCTAACTATTAGTGAAAATTCTGCAGCCTTTCGGGGCAGCTTCTGCTGAGACTTGATCTTTGGTCCAAAATAAAATTATGAGCATTTCTATGGCTTTCAAAGAAAAGCCATTAGTCGTCATTACAGCAGTGACTGAATGCAGGCTGGTGGCACAGCTGTGAATGAAATGAAGGGGAAGCAAACATTAAAACCAATCAATGCCTTTGTCCTAACAGAGCAGAAATGAATCCTTAATTTAAGCAGCCTTCAAATCCTGTCATCAGGGAAACGGCTGAAATGTAGACTTGCATATGCTTTCTTCAAAAGTAAACTTTTAAAGATTGAAAAGAATCCAGAAACTTGGCAAACTGTCAGATCACCGAACTTGGTGAGTTACTCTTTCAGCAGTGAATTCACTGAGTGTCTCTTGTGCGAGTCCCAGAAGTAGCTTCCGTCGGTCGTGCCTGGAGCCTGGGACTGTGCTCCACGGTGCTTTGGACATGGCGTCATCCTACCCACACTAATAACACGAATAACTGCGAGCTCCTGTGCCCTCTCTATCCATGAGGAGCAGTTTCCTGTCGTGGACGCACAGTCGGGAAACATTTTCACAGGGAACAGTTTTAACCTGCCCACCACCCTCCTCCTCCATCTCCACCCTCTAAGTAGATGATGGGTAGAGTTCACGGGGAGAGACTGAACAAAAGTGCTCACCCAGACAAGAGGCAGTCCCAGGTCTGAAGGGGCAGCTGCGGCCTAGCAGAGAGTCAGCCGTGAGGTTGAGAGGGACCTAAGCAGGGCCAGAGGGAGAGTGAATTGGAAGCGTGCAGGCAGACAGATGGATTAGCTGTCGCAGGAACTGGAGGGGAAGAGGCGAAGTAGACAGAGCCCCGGTGACTTGAGGAATGCCTTTGTGAGCTGGAACGGATCCCCTGAAGGAAAAGGAACAGACACACCGTTAGAGGGACCAATCCCAAGGGAAGATCCAGAGATACAGCTGGGCACAGGGTGGGAATGACAAATGGCCTTTGGTATGTCGGTCAGACTTCGAAACCTTGATTTCATAGCAAAAGCTTCCCATCCAATCAAAACATATTGTCCCAGCAATAGAAGGAGTGAATGTCCTCTTCAGAAAAGAAGAGGAGGTGACTCCTGGAGGCTCCCTGGGCAGGCACGTGTTCCTTGCAGCTCTGGGGTTCTGCAGAGAACCTTCGAGGAGTGCTAGGGAAGGATGGAGGTGGACACCACCACCTCATTCACTTCCTCTCCCGATTCTCCAGAGCTGTGCCAATAGCATCCTTTGTAGTTTGTGGCTCTGTGTAGATTTTATTTGCAAAAAAAGGATTGTGCTACTAAAAACACAGTGTGGAAATCACAGTTCTGGTGAGAACTTGGGCAAATCACTTACCCACTGTGGGCCTTGGCAGCTGTCAAGAAGGACAAATGGTCTCTGCCCTGCCATTACCCACGGGGATAAACAGATTAAGCACATAAATAAAAACGCTGTGCGGAGCAGGCAATGCTGCGGAGTCCCAAGCATAGTGGATAAAAGCCTCTCATTCCATTTTCTTGGGGTTTATGAGTTAATAAGACTATTGTATTCCTTTACACCAAGAAATCAAATATTTTATGAGCAGTTTCCCTTTTCATGTGTAAACATTGTTTTTCCTTCTACCTGCTATTTTGAAGTCTTAACTGTTTCTTATTATTCCTTCCAAGTTAGCATGATTTGGAGACTTTTCCTCCTCAGAGGATGTAATTTGTACTTATACTTAAGAGGGCTTAACAATCCAGAGAGTGAAGTCTGCATTTCCTCTGCTTCTCTGAGCCTTGTGGTAGGCATGCGGAGGTCAGAAATGGAAGCGTCTGAGAAATGAAGGGTCCTTGTGTCTGATGCCCCCACACTGTGGAGTGATAGGGTCCTGAACTTCAGAGACCAGGCTTGGCGTCACAGGAATCTGTCCCTTATGTGACTTCAGAGAAGATCCTTAACCTCCCGAGGTCTTGACTTCTGCATCCATCATCCTAGAGATGACCATTCCTGCCCTAAATGCATGGTGGTTGGGGCAATGAAATGAAGTAATGGAGCCATGAGTATTTGCAAATGCACATAAATTATTATACATGTTACTTTTCTTCACTGCTTCTCCAAAATAAGGCATTAGGAAGAACCACACAGCAAGTGGGTCCATCAGAGCTGTCTGCTGGTCTTGGTGCCAATCCCTACTTTCCAGGACTGAAAAAGGAGCCAACTTCAATACCAGTCGTGTCCTGCAGATTGTATCCAGCGGGAGAAAGAAGAAAGTAAGACAGGTGGGACAACATGCTGGACGCAGTGATGTGCAGGGCTGCCTTAGATGCTGGCTTGCTGGGAAGGAAGGCGTGGTCTCCACTGCTAGGTGGGGAAACAGAGCCGAGAAGTTAACTCTCTCCTGTTACACGGCTGACGTGGGAGCCCCAGCTCCTCCCTTTCCATTCAACTGTGCTGCCTCAAAATCACAGACTTGACGATTCCCCATCACCTTGGCTCACAGGAACTAGCTGGGTAGTTGAAATGACCAATGACCTCAATGACAGTTCCCGAAGGACTCTTCTCGATGAGGCACTGAGACATTCCCATGAGTGGGTAGTAACTGGCCACGTGAGTTCGGCATGATAAAGCCAAATCTTGTTCAATAGCTGTGCTGACATCACATATTTGGCTCTGACCCCTCTTGGGGTTGACCCCTCCTTGACGGAGGTCCCTGGCTCTGGTCTGCAGCCGTATTGAAGTGGGTGCCTTTGCGTCTCAGGACAGCAGATCATGGCCTCTTCTGCTTTTCTAGGCCCAGCTGTTTGCTCTTGTATCCATGGTGCTCATTTCTGTCCCCACAGGGCCACTTCCCGGCATGTTGAGTGTCTCTAGTGATGACCACAAATGGATGTTGTGATTCACTAATTATCTGAATTCAGCTCAGTTAATTGAGCTAGTCTTGGGTGTTAAATAGCTCATAGGTGTGTCAGCAAAGCACATGACAGGCCCCATGGCCGCTGAGCACCCTGTGCTCAGCGCACCCTGCATGTCCGTTCCGAAAGGCCTCTGAGAGCAAAGTGTAGGTCTGGTGTGCTGCCTGGCAGGAAAGAGAAGGTGAGTCACCACACTCAGGACTGTTTACAGAAGGTGATCGATCAGAGCCCCGGCACCGTCCTCCTTAGATGGATCCTGGAACGTGAGCCGGCCTTATAAATAGAGGTAAAATGTCCACCGATTTCCGTGATAGTGGATTTCTTCTTGGAAGTCAGTCTACCTGGGGAGTCATCTGGCCCATCTGTCGCTCAGCTGCCTAAGTCATTTCTCTCATCTCTTCTGTCTCTTTATTTGGGGGATTTTTAACTTATTCCATTATCAGTCCCAAAACACCCTATTGAGGAAGGTCAATGCAGAATCTCACGTAAATCAGATACTGTGGTTGCAGGGAAGCGTCGTACAGACTCGGAGCAACAACAGAGAAGATGGATCCAGCCAGGTCTGCCTGTGACTGTGTGTCCTCAGATGACGGACTCAACCTCCCTGGTCCTCATTTTCCTCAGTGGAAAATGTCGATGCTGCAGCCGCCTGGAACTCTCTCGTGAGGACTGACTGTGAGGAAACACTGCCCCAGTCTCCCTTTGCGGGAACTCAAGTGGCTTCCAGCAACTCCTCCTGTGACAAGTGAAGGCAGAAACGGTGTACTCCTATGGAATGGCAGTGATGCCCTGTATTTAGTCACGTGTTGTCACAACTTGTCTGAGATATCTTCATGAACTCCTGGGGTACAGGGAGCAGGCTGGCCCTCTCTTTGGCCCTCTCACCTGCAGTTTGCAGGTGATTGCAGAGACGCTAGAGAAGGTGCCCCATGTTACGTTTGTTAATGGCCGATCTGTACTCTTTGGGCCACACCAAGAGTGCCCAAGAGTGGCACTCAGACGTGTTTTGTGGCTGCGGCCATACCTGCAGAAGCACTTTGCACACCTAGGATTAGGTGTTGACTCTGAAGAAGTGTGATGATGACACAGAACCACATAAAGACCTAATTGCGATCCACCCCGAGGTGGTTACAGCAGCACTGTCGTGTGTCAGGGAGCAATGCTGTCATCAAGTTTCGGTACATAAGAAAAACATAGCTCTCAAAGTGACTTCAGCTGGAGAGTATGGTAAGTGCGCAGTGTGGCGTGAGGAGGGTCCCATTAAGAGTTATAACAGCGAAGGACTGGATTTCTCTGGTGAAGACCAACACTCCTTAGGTGCACTCAAATGTGTCAGAGGGTGATTTCCAAGATTGTTCAGTCTATGGCACATTTCTATTTTTGCTAAGGAAACACGATAGAAATTTGAGCATGATGTCAGATGAAGGTGCTCTTAATCTTACAACCCTGAGTAATCTCACACGTATCATCTGTATGTTGCTACCCCTCCTGGCTGTGATGAGTTTAGTGTGGACAGTGGAAAATAAAGGCACAAAGAAAGGTGCTTACAGTCACCTGATTTCAGAAGGTCTGGGCGCAGAGCTAACAGAGCAGTTGCTCCACCACACCAGCCAAGGTTTGCTTCTTAGGTCAGACTGCTTGTCCTGACAATACTGGTGGAGCAAGTGGTTCCTTTCCTTAATAGGAGTCGGGGCAGGAGAGAGAAGTCTGGAAGAAAGGGTTTTCATGTATCTCTGTAAGCCTAGACGGGGGCAGACGTGGGGGCCCTGTGTCATTGAGATGGTCATGTAATGTGAGAGCTGTCACAGGAAGAAGCTGAGCCTTGGGCATCCTCCGCGTTTCATTCATTCCGCTCGTCCCTCAAACATTCATTGGCACCCACTGTAGACGCTGTGACATCAGGGTGACTAGCATGCAGACCCCGCCTGCGCAGTTCCCTGGGTGAGTCCTCTGGGCTGTGAGCGGGTGTATGGTGGAGACACAACATTGAAGCTGCAGAGACAAAGCGTGGTTGGATACGGCAGGACTACAGCCGCTCGTTATACCAACACACACTTTCAGTGAAGCTTTATCAGCTAAGAGGTAACCCAGAACAGAAACTCTGAATGCATTTGCCCTCAACCCATGTCGTGCTTTTTCACTGTGACAGGTTTTGCCTGAGTTAAGTTGCTCCAGGCCTCACTGTATCTTGATCTAATAAAGGACAGGCGCAGAGGTAAAATTTGCGGGAATCATTTTTACCCTTACAATTCAGGGCTGACCTTCAGAGAGACTCACGATCATCCTTGGAGTATTGCTCTCAGATTAAGGAGCTGCAGTCCCTGTGTAAAGCTGTGGGTGGGTGACACTGCATTTGTGCTCTATGTGAAATGCACAGCTTTGTACATTCAGTGTGGGCGTGCTGTCTCTTGTCCTCGTGTGCTGGGCGTTTCTGTTAGCTGAGTGCTCATTCTTGTAATTTCAACAATGTAATGTGAACTCGTCCTTCAAACTCACTCCCTTAAAGCTTGTCTTTTTTTTGTGTGTAAATGTGTGTTTACACCAAGGAGAACCAGTGAGATCTGAAATTGGAGATTTGTTGTTTGGTTTCTTCTCCTAACTCCATTGTAGCCCAACTGATGAGCACTGTTTTCAAGTTAACAACACTGAGCACGTGACTGTAGTCTCCATGGCAACCGTATTTAATTAGAACCGTGCACTTTATTGCATTATATTTCTAAACACATGAAGACATAGCCATCTTTGGTTTCGTATGATATTTAATGTGCTCAGCTAACTGACGAGCTTTGTAGTAGACAGCTCATGAGCAGGAAACACCACTTAAAGTGTGCAAAAAGTGCTGTTGGCAGTGAAAAAATGGGCACAGTTGAATTATGTTAAATGGTTTGAATAACTGTCTTATAAAATACTTAACCCAATTCGGACAGTTATTATACCTATATAAAAGTATAATATATATATCTATTAAAAAGCAGTGACTGGGAGATCCTGTAAAATGAAATGCTACTACAAATTTACATGAGAAGCGGCCCTAGCTTCCTCAGCCTCTGCCATTGCCAAACCTCCCATCCTCCTTTCTTTTGTTCTGTGAACTCACTGAAAATGGCAGGTGCCCAGTTGCTGAATTGAAGATGGTGACGACGTAACTGGGTTTGATCACAATGTACTAAAATGAGTCCTTTTGCAGACTATACCACAGCTCACTGTATTTAATATGACTGACAGGATGTAAACGTAGAATATTTGCCTCAAAGCCTATTCATGAATGTTGGAAGGCTACATATCCACGTGTAGAGTCTGAATATATAATCATATTCATAATTATATTTATGAAATATGTTTCAAAATGATGACACATATGTTACGTATGTAATGTATCATGGAAAGAGCCCTGATCTGGAACTCCTGGCTCCATATGGAGATGGCTGTCTACACCCCTCACTTCTGATTCCGTGTCGGTTAGAGAATCCCTGGGCACCGAGGTACATCTGAACCTCCCTCCAGTGCCTGCAGAATCCAGAGCAGCCTCAGAGGAAGGCACCTGGCTTGCTGGGCAGAGCACAGGACGGAAGGCCGGGGGCAGCTGGAGGAAGAACCAGTCCCTTCCTCTCCTGGCCTCTGTTGCCCCTCTAGGAAGGGGGAACAGTGCTGCAGATGACCCCCTGAGACCTTTTACACCCACACGATGATGTCACTCTGAGAAAGTGATGTCTGCTTTCTTTGCAATATATGGAACGAACAGTTGAGAATCAATGCCAGTGCCCTGAAGCGTTCTCCCAACAGAGGGAAACAGGATTCTAGTTTTGGACAAAACGGACCTAAGATGAACTAATATTAAACATTAAAGCAGTGGCTGCAGGCTTTGAACGTTGCTGAATGAGGCCTCAGATAGTATAGAGTTTCCAGATAGTAGAGGAGGTCTTCACGGGCGGCGCAGGACTCACATGGGGTTCAGCCGGCTGGAAGTAGCCAGAGACAGTAACAGTGGGCTGATGGTACAGAATTCCGTTCTAATGCAGACAAGGTCCGATGAATCTGAAGGTAAACCAGAAATGAACCCGAGAATCACTGGACGTACCATAAGTCGGTACCTACACGGGGCAATTTTCGCAGCACTGTTTTCACAGAAAAGTTGGTGGTTCTGAGGTTTCAGCATAAAACGCCTGCTCTGAGCAGGGACATTGGAATGAGTATGAAAGTGTCTTTCGTCTGTGAACGTCTGTGGTGACGGGTGTTGGAGATGCACTGTGGATGACTGCAGTCCACCGAGACCGCTATTAAATAGTGACTCTGTTTCTCTCTTTGCAGAGGAAGAGGGCGGGGACCTCGCCCAGCCGGGCATCAGCTTTCCAGGGCCGGCAGAGGAGGACCTAGGTAGAGTACGATTATCAGCCTGGGTACTGCAGAGAGTGGTCATAACCAGACACGCTCGGGCGGGGTGACCGTCTGCACATCAGGAGCTGGGGAACCTTTCCACAAAAACGTTTCCAGGAAATGTCTGACTTTTAGAGTGTCCGAATAAGAACTAAATAAGATGTGGTAAAAAATTTTTTAAAAATTGTACTTTATAAGCATTGTGGGAGCTATAGGTAAGAACACGCTTGCTCCAGAACATCACAGATTAATTAAGGCAGTTAATTATTTTTATTAATTAGGGCAGTTATTAACATAATTGCCCCACATCTACCAATGTAAAAGGACCCCTCTCCCCTTTTCTCCTTCATGACGACAACTTTCTCTAAGTAAGTGTAAGGGACAGAAAGCTCTTTTATTTGCATTTTTTCAAGTAACTCTATTACTTGAAATGAAACAGCTGATTTCCCTAGGTGAGCGCAGAAAACCCTGTGGTGTGGATGCTGAGGACAGTGATGTGCTTTCTTTCAAGGGAGCTCTGATTACTGTCAAATTATATTTTCCCCAGTGCTAGTTAAAATCATGTGGAAGTTTTATTTTTATGCTGCCACAGACACAATCAAGCTGGTGCTGTATTTGGCCATCCTCGTTTGACATGGAGTCATGCTTACATAAAACAGAGAAAACACTTCTGTTAGAAATGTGAGTGTTGAATAAATTCAACGTCAGACAGTCAGTGAAAAAATAAACCCTCCCACTGGCTCTGGGTCCTTGGCCCTCCCCCTGACACAGTTATTCTCAAGCCTGGACGATCGCCAGCTCCCCGTCTCACGTCACTCCTGGCCACGTGCTGTCACAACACTCAGGGCTGTGTTCTCGATCCTAAGTTCGATTTATATTTAAATTTGAATTTTTCTTAATTTGTTTCAGATCTTCAGCCAATGAATCTGTTGCGCATTTGTTTGGCTTAAAGAATCATATTGAAAATGGAGGGAGTCCATTTGTATAAAGCTCTGATTTCTTTTAAAGAAAATTAAGAGCCAAAAAAAGTTTGCTTTTCAATTTCTAAAAGAATGACGGTATATTATCCACTGTGGTCGAGTTCAAAATGTATTTGTAACTTGCCATTCTAAGCAAGGCCTTCTTCACTTGGAATTATGCCAGTGGAATTTTTTTTACTTATTAGAAAAGAGCACTGGCTATCTCATTTTGAATAAGTTTTTTTTAAAACAAGTTAATTATTTTTGTTTCACTCTGTAAAGCTCTCTATCACTACAAATTTTCCCCGGTAAACAGGTCTAAAGAGGCTTCCAAAGAATGTGTGACTCATTTCACTTTTGTTTCATTGAGACTTGGAAAGTGGCTCACCTGCGTTTTGTACCGTGTCTGAATTTTACTATTGCTATTGTGTCTATAGTGCCCGTTCTCTTCTGTGACAGTCTTAGAGTGAGGGGGACATGCCAAAGTAAATGAGGAATGTGCGTCTTTAAGCCACGTTTTTGTGGCAGGCAGGAGTTTGAGGCTGACACCTTCACCCTCTAGAAGGATCGGGAGAGAGCGGAGGCCAGCTGGGGCCATCCACCTCGGGGAGAGGCCTTTCTCATTGGAGGTTGCCTGTCTCAGCAACGCTGGGGTTGACTCACTTAGGGCGACACAAGCGGAAGAGTGCAGAGCACAAAGCTGAGATGAGGTCATGGGGTCACGGGAAGCTCAGGTTTTGCCGTGTTCGTACCCCAGAGTCCCAGATTAGGAGTTTAAATTTGTTCCATAGCCACATGGACTGAGCACCAGTGGGGTGAAGACAGGGGCTTGAGGGGTCAGAAGATCTCATGGCTGGCCTTGTGCTGGCTGGATTGTACAGAGGGAAAGTATTTTTTCTTATTGTGGTAAAACATGCATAACATAAAATATACTGTTTTAACTATTTTTAAGTGCACATGCAGTGGCATGAAATACGTTCACATTCTTGTGCAACCACCACCACCAGCCATCTCCAGAACTCTTTCTTCTTCCCAAGCTGAACCTCTGTTCCCAGTGAACACATCTCCCCGTTCCCCACCCCCACCCCTGGCAACCACCAAGCATCCTCTCTTGGTCTCTGTGAGTTTGACTATTTCAGATATCTGAGATTAGTGGGGTCGTGCTACCTTGTTCTTCTGTCGCTGGCTTATTTCACTTAGGACGACATCCTCAAGGTTCATCCGTGTAGTAGCATGTGTTGGAATTTCCTCCTTTTTAAGGCTGAGTAATATCCTGTTGTATGGATAGACCACATTTTGTTTATCTGTTCCTCTGTTGATGGACACTTGGGTTGCTTCCACCTCTTGGCTACCGTAAATTTTGCTGCTGGGAATATGGGTGTGCAAATATCGCTTCAGGACCTTGCTTTTAATTCTTTGGGGTATATACTCAGAAGTAAAATTTCTGGACCATATGGTAATTCTATTTTTAACTTTTTTTTTGAGGAACCACATAGTGTTTAAGGATAGAAGGTATTTAGTGAGCTGTTTCTACAGTCTGGCCATGCAGTGATAGTGGGTGATTATAAGAATGAGAAGGAACAGTCAGATTTTAGAGATTTGGAAGGAAATAAACAAGAGGATTTGGTGACTGTTGGCTGTGAGGAGCTCTCGACCGTGTTGCCCAGCTTTCCTGCTTGGAGTAGGGGGGAGCGGGCCGGGATGCATCGTGGTGGAGGGACTCGACATTAGCCCTCCGGTGATGCAGGACAGGCTGACACAGACAACTGCAGATACCCAGTGACCACCCCTGGTTCTCACTTGTCAATGCCACTTGGGGAGCGTTTAGAAATACTGACCCTGGACCCCACGCCCACACATCTGTGCAGTTCCTCTGGAGCGGGCATGGGCGTTATCATCTTTAAAAGTCCCCTATGTGATTCTAACGTGCACCCAGGGTAGAGGGCACTGCTGTAAAGTAAAGGAAAGGATCATTAATGGAAAGGGAAAAAAAGAAAGAAAGGAGGGAGAGAGGGAGGAGAAAAGGTCTGAGTTCTATTCCCAAGTTATTATAATAAGCAATCGGGATCAAATATCATAATTTTGACATTTATTTTTCCAAATTGAGTTTTCCAGTATTCTCATCTCCAAATTGAAGGGGTTAAACTAGATGGATTTTCATAGGCTCTTCCAAGTCCCGGATTTATGGATCTATAATTCTACTGCACAACTTAAAAATAAAAACTCTTTATAATGATGTTAATGCTATTATAGTGGCGTGAGTAGGTACCATTTCCAAAACACAGCAAGACATTTCACAGCATGGTGTAGGTTAAAGTCATAAAACAATGAAGAAATATTTGCTTCTGGTCCCATTCAAAATACCAATCTTTTTTTTTTTCAACTGGCCTCAGTTTCTAAAAGGTCCAGGGAAAAGTGAGTGAGGTTGACTGAAAAACCTAAAATTTTCTTTAGTGACAGATAAATGAGTAAAGTCATCTTTTTACAAATACGAGTATCACACCTCATGGCCACACTATTTACCCATCACATTTTATGGGCACCTGCATCCTCCGAGCTCATATAAGGTAATGTATGACAAGTAATTTTATGATGAGGAAATGGCCATGGGATATAGGAAGATAAAGGAGGTTTCTATAAAATTAACCTAAAGTCAGTGATAAAAGTAGATTAATGTAACACATTCAAAACAACCACAATGGAAGAGTAAAATGTACTTTTTCCAGAAGAAATGTTTTGAGGGAAGACCTTCAGACACACTAGAATTAAATTGCTCTGCCAGTAATTTTGTGACATTGGCTCATTATAGAAGGTGTTATTTCTAAGGATGGCTTTTCTTCATTCTCCTGAATATTATATTTAAAGCACTTGAAAAGAGCTGGTAATTTATGAGCATTTATGAGGACTGTCATATTGAACCATATTTTGGAATGGTAAATCAATTGCAAAATGAAATGAAAAAAATGCAGATTAAATGATCAATCAAAGAATATTAGGCACATATCATATGGGGCACAGCACTGAGAAAAGGGATGCACATGCAAATTTAAAAATGCTTGACTATTAAAATAGTACCTGCCAATCCTTAGAGCCTTCAGTGGGGAGGCACATATGTTGTGAACATATATTTATGTAGTAGGACGTTACCTGGCATCGTTTTAAACTCTGCACGCCATTTAACTGCATGCACGTCTCCTAGTAATTATGATACATAACTTACTTAAAACTAACCCCCCTTTTAGGAATTTCCTTTTTGTGTCCTTTTACAAACACCCCTGGCCATCTTGTAGACGTGGAACTTTATAGGCATCCTCACTTATTTCCCTCAGGGAAATTTCTGGAAGTTTCCAGAAATAGTGGAAACAGTGCTGTGTTGTTTCTGTCCAGACATAACAATGTATCCATTTACTGCATCCTCAGCAGCCCGGAGCCCCTCCCTCCATTCCTCCCCACCCTGCCTCTCTCCAGCGCTCTCCCCTGGTCCTGCAGCACCTCAAAGTCGCCTCAGGATGTTCGCGCTCTCTTTCCCCACTGCGGTGGGAATTCAGACACCACAGGGGAGGGCATGTACCATTAACAAAGTTACTATCCAGAGCTGCAGAAAAGGAGGAGAGTCTGGAGCCCAGGGAAGGTTAGATGTCAATCAAGGGAGCACGCCAAAAGAAGTATTTTATTTGACAATTTCATGTTAAAACTTTACCTCTGTACAAGCAAATTAAATTCAGTTTTAAAGTTACTAATGTTTATATTTCTGGGAATGAGGATATTGGGATGTTCCATCTAAATTTCTGGAATGCACTCCCAAGCTTTCCTCCTAAATATCAGTTTTTAGCTTGCACAGTTTCCAAACCTGGTCGCTGCCAAACGAATTATAGAACCTTTTCCCTGGGTTGATTCCCTTCCTCAAACAGTAAGTCCTTATAGATTCACTCATGCCTGCATGCGTGCGTGGCTGCTATAATGCAATACCGTAGATGGGGTGGTTTATAAACGACAGACATTTGTTTCTCATAGTGCTGGAGGTTGGAAGTCCAAGACCAAGGCCCGGCAGATTCCGTGTCTGGTGAGGCCCTCATAGCCGGCATGTTCTCACTGTGTCCTCATGGTGGAAGGGGCTGGGAGCTCTCTGTGGTCTCTTTTATAAGGGCACTGATTCCTCATGACCTGATCACCTCCCAAAGCCCTCCCCTCCTAATGCCATCACCTTGGGGGTTAGGTCTCAACATGTGAATTCTGGGGGAACACAGACTTTCATCCTCAGCGGACTTCTTTCATTCCAACAACACTTCCTGAGTGTTTCTCTTCTGGGGGATGCACCAGCATGAGTGACCAGCGAGCTCCCTGATGTAGCAGCTCCGCGTAGTGGAGGAGTCAGGAAGAAAAAACCAAACACAAAACTGCTGTGTATACAAGAGAAAGTGAATTCAGTGCAGTTAGAGGGGCATTGACAATATTCTCTAAAGATGCAGCCCAAAATCAAATTAGTACAGACTAGGGAACCAGAGAACATGGCGAAGAAGGCGGCACGGTCTCGGGTTCAGAGGGTGAGCAGGCTTTCCAGAGACGAGAGGAGCGGTGAGGCCATTCCCACTGCCAAACACCTGAGCACCGAGAGGCACACATGTGGGGACGGGTCCCTTTCCCACCGGACGGGGCTGGGTGGGACGGGGCTGGGAGGAGACCAGCTGCATTGTGGGGAGAGCCCACCTAATTTGCGGAGGGCTGTGTGAGCATCGTGTCGCTCTTGAACCCCACTGAGAAATCCCAACAGCAGCTCTCAGTGCGTCAGTCGTGTCAGTGTGTGACCTCGGACATTAATGCACTCAGAAAAAATATGACTGATTATGGAACCAAGTGCTGGCTGTGCAGTATTGCCTCTGGAAGGTGAGAGTTGGTGCAATGGCTGGATAAGGTTGTGGGCCCCTCAGGGAGCTCTGGGCTGAAAGGCAGTATGTGTGTGACTGCGGGCTGGGGCAGGCTCGCTGGTGTTTTCATCCTGCCCTGATGGAGACAGTCTGGGCTAGATGAGGTGCATGATGTGTAAATACTGCCTGACCATGAGAAAGACACTGTCCCCATCCCTCGGGTCCTACAGACTAGGAGAGAAAAACCAGCTCCACTTAAGGGAGCCTTTGAGAAGATGCATGCGTGTGGCTCTCCACAGGGCACAAGTTGAGTGCTTCCTGAGTACAGAGGAAGGGATCAACATGTTCAGTTAGCAGAATGCACAAGCTTCACAGAGGAGGAGACAAATGAGTTAGACCTTGAAGGGAAATAAGAATCAAGGAGAAGGATGTTTCAAGGTGAGGCTCATTTGGTGCTTTCCATTCCGTTAGCTCCGGACCAGGGTTTCTCGGCCTTGGACTCTTGATGCTGGGGCGGGATGATTGACAGAGCCCACACTGTCCCACAGCATCTCTGGCCTCTGCGCAGAAGACCCCGGGAGCACCCCCAAACCCCACAGGGTGACAATCAAAGATGTCTGCAAACATCACCATGTGTCCCCTCGGGGCAAAGCCACCCTCCCTCACTGAGAACCACTGTTCTAGATCCTCCCCCTGAACGGCACTAAAATTGAGGTGTTTCTGTAAAAAAATAATAAGTACAGAAAGCAAAAAAACCTTAACTCGCAAGATTCTATTTTAGCTTTGAAATCATTAGAAAAGCCTCAAAGTACTAATCAAAAAGTACCTAGATGAACCCCTCCTGAATAAAATAAGCGTTTACACGTGGGACGAGTGGCAACGTAAAACCACGCTGGGTTTGGAGCTTGTTTGAGAACTCAGTCGAAGCTGGACCTGGGATCTGGAGGAAGACGTGTAGATGTCACAAGGGATCCCTGATATGCGGGGGGGAGCAGATGCCACGGACGCAGTGAGAGGAGGCTGAGTCTGTCTATTGGCAGAAGATACGGAGACTGTTCCTTCAGTGAAGAAAGCCCCTCTCAGAGGGTGTGCAGCCCCCAGCCCCACGTTCCTCTTGCTGCTGGAGCCCCAACCAGACACGTGAGGGTCTTCCCAGCCGCCACGTGTGGGGGCCAGCTCCCACCTTCCACCTCCCACCCAGGTATGCTTGCTTCTCTGCAACGCACCTGCTCACTGGGTCCATTCCTACCAAAAATCCGTTGATCTTAAAGGAAGCAAGATATTTCCACTCATGTGTCTGGATACACATGCACACACGTATGCAAATTTGAATAACAGCACATAAGAGCCTTTATTTCACCTTTCAAAGCTGTTCCTTTGAAATGACACTTTTATTGCAATAGTGACTCAAGCCAGCAACTTCTAAAGTAGGTAAATGATGGTTTTTGCACGAGGTAAAGTGGTCTTCAGTGGAAAGAGATAGAGGAGGGAAGGAAATAAGGTTGATAGACATGTTGTTTAATAATAGAAGATACAGTTCATTTAACCAACCCCTTCCTGAGTCAGTAAGTGATTTTCATTTCATTTTTCTAGTCGTTTATATTTACATGACACTGATTTTTAAACTATGGGTTGTAGCTCACTAATGGGCCGTGAATTCAAGTTAATGGTTCTCTTACCAGCAATTTTTTAAAAGAAAAAAAAGAACAGGAACGTATAGAATGTGTAGATTAGAAAATGTCGAAGTACATCACACATAATAAGGGCAAGTATTGTTGAAGGAAACTGTGCATGTGTGTATGTATGTGTGAGTGTGTATGTATGTGTGAGTGTTTATGTATGTGTGTATACACGTGTGTATGCCTGTGTGTGCATGTGTGTGTGTGCATGTGTGCGTGTGTATTAGGTTCCAATGTAAACGTATTGCATATTGTGTAACATAATCAGAAAACTCCAGAAGCCACTGGCAGGGCAGTGCCTTGTGGAAACAGGGGTGATAGAATGGGAGGAAGTTACCTCTGTGCTGCCTGCGGTGCTGGGTCGGGAGCAGTGTGTGTCGGGGACCCCAGTGTGTGCTGGCCCCAGCGCCTGCTTGGGAACCTGGGCAATTCACGTAATCTCCCTGTGCCTCTGATTTCTTGTTT
Organism: Diceros bicornis minor; assembly: GCF_020826845.1. Lineage (NCBI taxonomy): Eukaryota > Metazoa > Chordata > Mammalia > Perissodactyla > Rhinocerotidae > Diceros > Diceros bicornis. Next base: position 1,248,093 of record NC_080768.1, read on the forward strand.
ATTAAAAGGAAGGGGAGGATACTAAAACTCCTTCCTCCCTCTTAGGATTATTAAGATGATTAAATCTAATAATATAAGAACTTGGCGGTTTTATCACAACGTGTTGGATACATGTTAGCCTTCATCGCGATTCCCATTATTGTGATGATCTTGACTATTGTGCTGTCACCAGACGACTTTCACTCATCCGGGTATGAGAGAGTGAATGCCAGAGGTTGTAGGATGTGAGCGTAGAGAACGTGTATGGGAAGATGGGCATGATGCTCCCTGACAGACACCTGGCTCTCCTTAGTGCCATTCTAGAACATGATTTCCATGACTGCTAAATTCATGTGCAAATTGCAATAACTGAAAACATAGACTTCCACGATTATTTTTAGATTCTGAAGATGTTTTTGTGTGTGAGGGTCTGCCTCTTCAACTGCATTTGACTCAGAGGCAAATGTGCCTTAAAAAATGAATCAGAAGCAATTCATAGGAGGTGTTTGTCGTACAGATGGAGAATTAAGTAGACACCGGAGGCTTGCTCTCGAGGAGAGTGGAACACTTGCTGATTCATTTGGATGTTAGCCTGTGGTTGTGGAGTACGGCTTCTGGGACACAGTAAACGAAAGGTCAGCTGTCAGGGGATGAAACCAGGATTATCTGACCAAATGTTAGGCTTCTCGACCAACTTTGTAGTTTGTGAAAAATGAAGAGTAGCAGATGCGCTGAGGTTTTGAGGAATTTTACCAATTCTCAATGGTAGTACCACTCCACCTTTATTTTTGGCACCAAGAATGAGAGGTTCCGGTTGCTTGGCAATACAAGGGACCGAGCAGAATGACAGAGGGACAGGAAAAGGAACTGACCGTCTCTGAGGACCCATTACACGTGCTCCCTACATTCTCCTGGGCACCTTCATCCAATAAGTGTAATCCCACAACAAGCCTACACGGCAAATGTGATTATCATTCTCACTGTGCAGGTGAGGGACCGGAAAGAGATTCAGTGATTTGTCCAAGGTTACTCGTGAATTAGCAGCCACTCCAAGCCCAGCGGGATCTTTCAACCACTCAGATCTTCCTTCCGTAGGGAAACCAAAATATCGTGTATCTGGTCCAGTATAGCTAATCTATAAACAAAAGGCAAACATTGTATTTAACACCTGAAATTGAATTGTTATGTAATGAATAATAAATTGCTTCTAGGCTACACATAGAACGAACATGCATATGTACACTAACTATGTTTACTTGCTTCATTGATGGGGCACACCTTCCTGATCTCAGGAACTGGACCTCTCCCTATAAACCCATCAGGAGGCATCTCTGTACTTGTTTTGTCTTCTCAATCAGCAATTGTTCTCCCCAGGCCTGAGTTAATTCAGCTTAAAGCCTTTTTTACCTACAAGCATCCCCATCTTCACCACAATATGGAGCTGAAAAATACGTTTCCATTGTGGATGACAGTCTTCTGTGGGAATGATGGCCATATAGTCTATTGTAGTCAATGTGTCCCATGAGCAAGGTTGAACCCCAAAATCTGTTTAGTAATTGAAAAGAGAAATGTCATGCTCCAAGTCTTATCAGAGTAGGATAAAAAGCATGCATATTTTATCTCAAGTTTAGCTCTACCAAATCATAAATTTGATTTAAAATGAAGGCTAGCTGTAATTAGCATAAACATTTAACTCAGACTCTTGTAGAGGGCTCCGTGGATCAGTGCCCCTCAAACCTGCTCAGTGCCAGCCCACGTGGGCAGGGCAAAGGCTCCAGTGGGAAAGCCCAGAGTAGAGACCGAAGTGGAATTCATTGTGCATGTTGCAGAAAGCCTGGTGCTAGCAGACAGACGCCAGACACTTAGTGACATTATAGGAGAAGAATATGCACTTACACACCCAAACTGTAAATAAAATAACACCCTGAAAACTTAAAAATAACCCAGGAATTGTATTATACTTACCCTGACAATACAATCAGTTATTTATTTCACATAATTTCCTAAGCAGAACAGCACCAATTAAATATCACTGTTCCTGCAAATTGTGGGTAAATTACCAGAGGTATTATGCATGGGGGTTAAAGCATATTTGCTTCAGCTGCGGGTGTATGGTGAATGGTGATTCCCTCTTGAACCTTAACGCGTTGCTGCTTTCAAATCTAGGATTGGACCATTACAGCCCAGAAACCCTCGGGTTCCACACGTGCCTTACTACGTACCTGTAAGTGAAGCCAACAGCTCATGACAACCAAACATGACAACAGAACCCCCACGCTGAAGGTTATTAATGATTATAAACAAATGACAGAGGAATTGGCTAATCAAGCAGTTCTTCTTGCTGAAAATTCTGGAACCTCCAGCTGATTGCAGATGCCCATGTACACTAGCTCACTGCCATGTCCATGAAGCAGAGACCTCAGCAAGCTCTAACATCTTTTACGTACTAATCTGAAGATTAATTAGACAAACTGTGTGACTATCACTGACGTTTTCTAAGAGAAGTCTCAATGCAGGCTTTCAGCTGGCTTCCCAGTGACCCGATTCTGGCCTGGGACGTGAACACGCAGCCCTGCTTTCTCTCTAAGTGCATATGTTGGCATCTCAGGGGCATGGCGGGGGGGGCAGGGTGGTCCTCATGGCCCCAGGCCCAGCCCATGAGGAGGCATTACGCAGAGCAAGTCTCTGCAGTTTCCAGCCCCACTACAATAGTCGGAGGGAGGGAGGTATAAACGCGTTGGGTTGTCATGGGGGCCGGTTGCCATCACCAACACCAGCAATCTGTACACACTTGCCTCTTGTCAGTTGGCATATGTCAGCCTCCAAGAGGCATGTAGAGGCTGAAAACTCATGAGACTGAATTTCTGACCCAAAAATGGAGGCGAGACTTTGCTAAGCTCATCAGGCCATGTAAGCCCTCTTGGAGCTACAGGCTTCCTCAGTTAAAGCTCCCTAATTACACTCCATTCCTCAAGACTAGAAGGAACAATTTTTAATAAATAGAGTCATCGGAAGTTACAAAAATGATACCAAGAGGTCCTGTGTCCTTCACCCAGTTTCTCCTGATGATGACACGGTAATAAATATAACACAGTGCCTAGCACTGCAGACGGTCACTACAGAGCTCAAGACCCATCTGCTCATTTCACTCGTTCATCCATCCATTCACTCATTCCAGTGTTTATTGAAACCTTGCTATGTACAAAATGCTCTTTAGATGTTGAACCGACGATACAAATAACTGTAGGTATTCTCTCAAAATCCTCTGTTCTTTTAGGCCACGCAAGACACTTAGATTTGCTTTAACAGATGCATTTTAGCATCCCCCTGCAGAGGAGAGCTAGGCAGGCATTCGCTGGCATGTGGACACTGCTGAGGCCTGGCGCCTAATTAGACAGTGAAGACGGAGGAGGACGGTGGAACTGGAGGTGGCAGAGGTGTCCGTAATTCGTCAGAAATAAGATTCTCTATCCCGTACAAATGTCTTCCCCCTGCCCGACTCTACGTTAAACTCGCACTGTTTTCCCTGCACTGTCTTCCCAGAAGGCCGTCTACATCCTACTAAGTGAGGTTAATTCTAAGCAGCCCAGGTTTTTTAAATATCTTGTGTGTGTTTTCTGCCGTCTATTACTCGTAGTACAGATTCTGTGAGTACATTTTAAACTCCGTTTTTAAACCTCAATGAAATTGTATAAACTTTAGTTTGGGCGCAACTGTATCAAGGGAACAGTGTGGAAACAATTTACACTGGATAGGAGAATGTAGCAAGATATCATAGTATTTGCATTAATATTTAAGTAAATAGTAAAAGTGTGGGTCAGGTGGGAACGTGAGGAATTTCCGTCTACCATCTCGTGGGCAGGCCTGATGTTCCTCTTTAAAGCACCGTCCTTGTACTGACTGATTTAATTTGTCCTCTCCAAGCCCCTGTGGTAAGTAGTGTTGCTATCATCCCATTTTAAAGGTGACGATACGGTGTTAAGACCGAGGTCGCACAGCCGGTGGGTGTAGGAACAGGGTTCTGTATGTAGCCGGCCCATCTCCAGGGCCCGAGCTCCTTAGCCACAGATGCCACAGGATTCCCCTACAGGGTAGCCAGGGATGGACGGACCCGAGACACGTGCACTGGTAACACAGCCTGGGTGTGTCTGATCAGGAGGGACATCAAGGAGTGTGGATCACCTGCGGAGGTCACATATAGTCTGGAATCACGGAGGAAGGAGACACAGAGAATGCAAACGAGGTCTGAAACACGGTGAGGGAATCTAGCAAAAGAGAGAGTGAGGAAGCATTAGAGGTCGTAGGGGTCATTATTGTGTGGATGAGGACTGAACCCACCTTAGGACCTTACGTCTTTGTGGTTCAAGGTGTCTTCCTTTCGTTTAATATGAAAAAGATCTTGGCATGAGTGACCGGAGTGGATGGCTTCCCTGGAGAGTCACACACATGCACACACACCCATACATGCACAGTCACACACATGTGCACACGCACGCACACTTGCACAGGCATTCACGCAAGCGCACACACACACACATGCGCAGTCACACGCGTATGCACAACCACACTTGCACAGGCACAGATGCAAGCACACGCACACACATGCGCGCACACACACCTACAACAGTCACACCTGGGGCCCAGAAGGAGCAGCTACAGACACGTGCAAGCAGTGAAGCTGTTCGTGACAGCACGAGGACGCAGAGTCAGGCAGAGCAGAGAGCACCGGCCGACCGCAGCCTGGGGCAGGGTGAGAAGGGAGGCCCCGTCTGTGGTCCCGGGAGACCACACGTGTCAGCAGTGGGTCTAAAGAACAAGTGCCGGAGGAGGGGGAGCCCTGATGGAGGGCGTCTCCACCCTGAGAACAGGAAAGATGAGCGTCTGGAAGTGACAGCAGCACCTGTGGCCCCTTCTGAGGTCCTGTCCTACTGAAAGGGGGAGAGAAGACTCAGGAATGTCCACATGCAGTCACTCCAGCAAAGGGAGCAGTGCACGTTCCTTCGTTTTCCAATTCCTGGTGATTAGAGTGAGCCTGCAGATTGGACGGGCGCCACCCAGAGACAGGCCACCAGGCTCGTCTGGTTATTACAGGAAAAGTCTTCTTAGGAGTGCGAATCCCCTGCAGCTACGAGTTGATGAGTGGATCTGTTCTGTTCGCTTTCAAAAAAATGTCTTACACGTGGTCTCACGGAGGGAGAGCCTGACAGTGGCTTCCAGCCCCCGCCACTGAGGTGGTGAGAAAGACTGTGACACCAGAGCAGTAGGGACCAGAGCAGCCCCGTAGAATCGTCACATTGTAAGTGGAGGAAGTCTAAAAGCTAATTCCCTCCAACTCTCATTTGTAGAATGAAGAAAGTGGGTCTGAGGCCTCGCAAGGCTGTGGGTGGCTGGAGCGGTCACACTCAGGTGTCCTGACTCCAAGACCAGCCCCCACACGTATTCAACAGAGAGGAGCGTCTTATTCCTGTCTTGTGCGAATGGGAATCATGGGCACTCGCTGTGAGCCAGGTACCATGCTGGCCCAGGGAGAAAGATGGAGAAAGGTCCAGGACCTGCTTCTGCCCACCAGGCGCTCAGCTGCCCAGAGCAGCCATCCTGTAGAACCTTCCAAGATGACGGACAGGTTCTTGATCTGCAATGTCCAGTACGGTCACCATCAGCCACGTGTGGCTTGGGGCACTTGAACTGTGGCTGGTGTGACTAAGGAACTCTATCGATTCAAATTTCAGTTTAATCTCCCCATGTGGCACGTGGTGGCCGTATTGGCCCACAAAGGTCTACTAGAGGGAACATGGAACTAAGACAAGTGAGGGATGAGAGGGTGCTGTGGGTAAGATGGACAACAGGACAGCTGATGTGGCAGTGGCCAACCCCACACTGAAACATGAAGAGGACAAGGCCACCAGAGAATGAAAATGCCTGGATAAGTGGAACTAGGCTGAGAGAGAGCACGGCCCTCCCAGGGTGAGTGTCCATCAGATTCTTGGGAGGAGAGTGAGGGAAGGGTGAGCTAAGAGGTAGGCAGACTCCACACACACAGCGCTGGGTCCCATCTGAGGGGCATTCATAGGAGAGGGATGCTGGGAGCAAGACGCCATCTCCAGAGGGTTCATCGTGCAGAGAGGGTGAGAGACGGGTAGTAAAGCCCTGACGGCAGGAAGTGACGTGATTAGTGGAAGAACTAAGAAGAGAGCTCCTTTCTGTGTTCCTTAGTGTTGCCCCCATGGAGGGACTAATTGTGGGCCTGATGTTCTAGAGGCCTTCAAAGCTGTGTTGGCACCATTGGTCCCAGGGCTGTAGTCAGGAATCATGACCCAGGGCTCGCAGGAAGGGAGGGATGCAGAGCATTTGAGGTCCTTCCCTGTGAATAGAGCGGGGCTTCCATCTGCGTCGGAGAGTGAGACTCTGGACATCTGAGCAGTTGACCTTTGAGAAAAAGGATTCGTAGCCAGCAATGTTTGAGAATTGCTGGTCTTGACAGAATTTAGGGATTGGCAATTTGATGGCTCCATGTGGCCTCTGATGTATTCTGTGTGACGCACATGATGTTCTTTAACCCAACTGAGCAAACAAAAAAGTGGGAGAATTTCCTTTATAGACCAGATTTCTGGTTTCATTAGAATGACGAGAAGAGTTGGCACCACCAGAAAGCATTTCCACAAGACAGCCACTCCCACACTCCACTCTTGGGGTTAACACACCAGCCTGCTTCACTCAAGAACATTCCCAGTGCCACCCATGGGGGAGGGAAGGCGTGAGCTGGGTGGGTTGCCTGGGAGGGCTGTGAAGGAAGCCACAGGAGGTTGGATGGACAACCAGCTTGTGTAGGTCTTCTACACACGGAAGATGATGGAACCATGAAAGTTGTGTTGCCTTTGTCTTTTAGGAGAGGCATGAGGTTAGAGAATTCTGGCAGCCATGTGGAGGAAATCAGGACCCCAGGTGTCTTAGTCTGCTCGGGCTGATATCAGAATACCGTAGACTGGGGGTCTTAAACAACAGACATTTATTGCTTACAGTTCTGGAGGCGAGAAGTCCAGGATCAGGGCACTGGCAGATTCAATGTCTGGTGAGGCCCTCTTCCTAGTTCATAGACGGTATCTTCTCACTCTGTCCTCACGTGGTGGAAGGAGAGGGAGCTCTCTGGGGTCCTTTTATAAGAGCACTCATCCCACCATGGGGGCTCCACCCTCATGACCTCATCTCTTTCCAAAGGCCCCCCTCCTAACACCATCACCTTGGGAGTTAGGTTTCAACATATGAATTTGGGGGAGACACAAACATTCAGTCTAGAGCAGTAGGCAAGGGAGAAGTTGAAGCATCTGTGGAGTCTGGAAATGAGAAAAGAACAGGAGGGGCATATCTGGAGTGGTCAGACCATGGCAGTGATGGAAGAAAGACAGTGAGGATACCCTGGGTGAGCCCAGAGGCCACGGTGATGGGGAGGGGTGCAAAGTGGAGCCTACACCCCTTCCCCACCCCCAATGCACACGCCCCCTTACCCACCTGATGTTCCGAAATACTCGCGCACCCCCTTGTCTCTGCCACATGCGACACTGACAGCACCGCCTCCCTTCTCTACCAAGCCTGTGTGATCTCAAGGAAACAGGAAGTGCAAGAGTCTCTCCTCTTTGCAAAAATATTAAGGGGCTCTTCTCTGAGTAAATGTCCTCTTTAGGCCACTATCAAGAGACCCTCCTCAGTCCGAAGGCAGGTGCACACCTGCGAAAATAAACCGTGCTCAGACGGGTGGTTATGTGTCTCTGGACATCGCTGTCCTCATTGTGGAGGGAGGCAGCATTCGCAAGACTCGCTTTGCGGCTACACTTGGATTTTTGGTGTCATGTGAATCTGCGAGAAGGCAGTACCCATCTACTTGTTGCATTAGGAGCCACAAATCTGTGTTTATTTTTCAAAAATAAGACCTCAGCATTGTAATGTGGCCCTGCGCTAGTAATGGGATATAGATGGAGAATCAGGAAGCAGTGCATAAAGTGACCATTCCATGGTGTGGCTTTTGCCCCTGGGAAATTGCTGAAATGAACGCTCATCGCTGATAACGACACACTAACTGAATTTCACTCGAGGCAGATTTGTAGACTGTGTTGTTGAAATGGCATCTGTAGAAAAATTTAGACGTGATTAAAACTTATAGCCACTGCGAGCTTAGGGGACTGCTGTATCTCAGACAGCACTTACTGGGAGCAGTCCCGTGGGTATGTCCAGAATGTTGAGGGTTACATCCTCGTGTTGTGTGACTTATCGAACCACTTAGTCTTGCAGTTTGGCACAAAATCAGGTTTGCTAGTGCTCAGTCTGAACCAGAATGGCTGCTGTTCCCAAATTACGTTCTGCTCATAACGAGATTTATCTGCTTCATCCTCATTTACCAGGACAGAGTGCATTAGCTCTTGTGTTTTTTGTTTGTTTTTGTCTTCAAATTGTCCATTCTCTGGCTGTGGCAGACTGACTTTAAGTTAAAAGTGGACTTCTAAGTACACATTATAAACAGAAAAAGCAAATTATAGAACACACGTTTTGGTGGTGTATACATAGGGCACATGGAGTAGAGCAAACCGACTTACGTAACATTGGAGCTTCACTACAGAACGGTTCTGGTTAGGACCCTGCTTTCCGATAAAGAAATTGAGTCTCTAAGGGTCCAGTTACCTGTCACACCGCTGATCAGCTGACAAATAATGGAGCCTTGTGTGGACCCAGGACTTCCAGCAGCTTCTGTGTCTCTAGTGGTTGTGGAGTCAGAAAACAGAAATTGGTTTTCTCTCTGCCAGTTACTATGGATTTAAGTAAGTTATTTAATATCCGAGCCTTATTTTTCTTAGTTTCCAAATATTGTCATAGTAATATGTAAATTGTATAGTGTAGTGGTTCTGAGAATCCAGCTGGGCCAATGGGAGGCATTTCTGTTCTAGTCACCTTTTTTGACTACTGGGAAGTAATTTTTATTCATTATCTGTATTAATCATATGTATGGACATACATAAATCTGTGTGTGTGCGTACACACATACACACACACATGCACACACGTTATGTAAGTATACGGTTAGACATATATGCGTAAAAGTGCTGGGTGGTCACTAAATATTGAGCAGAATGAATTGTCGCTCCAGTGCCCTGGCCTTCCCACTGCATCCCTCAGATAAGACTAGCTGTGGCTTGGAAGGTCGCCTCTCAAGGCCATCCAATCCTGTGTTCTCTAGTTAATTGTGAAAATCTCAGAACCTGTTACATACCAGACACTCGGGCCATGAGCATCTGAGACGTTTCTGCTTTGACGGGGCCCAAGTCCAGGGAAGGGATACGGACGTCTAAGTTGTGAGACCGAACGCAGCACGTGTCAGAAGTAGACTATATCCACTGTTACACGTTGAAAATGGAGAGCGTCGCCCATAAATTAAGGAGCACAGAAATCAGCTCAGCCTTACGCTGTGGGGGGTTCCATCCTACCCCTGAAAACAAAAATGGATGAACAGCATCCTTGTCTGTATGGAAATCTTTTGTTAAAAAAATCAAAGCACATACTTTGTAAGCCAAACAATAACGCCAGATTTACGTGCTGTCTAAAGGTCGGTGTTTTCCGTAACAAGGTTTATTAACCCGATTTCTGGAGCGGGCAAGGTGGGCTTGAGATTTGGGGATGCTGAGAGAGTCTTTGGAGAAAATTCGTTGAAGGCTTTCTTTTCGACTTGATATGTTATTTCGTCCTCAACAAGAGCCTGTGTTTGGAAAGGCACAGCCTGAACCCTCCTGTGTCAGAGAACAGACCTGACTCCCCTTGTTTCCCCTCTTCTGTGTCCTGATCCTCACCTCTCTCCTCAGTTACCCTTCTGCGTTCCCTGTCTCTTCACGCTCCACTTCTTCCTGGCATAGAATCACTGTTTCAGACCCAAAAGAAAAGTCAAAAGGTTCAGTGTGGGTTTGGCTTGCTAAATGCGCTTGCAGGCCCCTAAAAAGCCAGACGCACAAGGTTCTGGTTCCTGGCCACCCCGGCCACGGCTCTCCTTGCCAGGCCTGTTAGAGGTCGTTCCTCTGAAAGCTGGGAGGGATGAGCAGGGGTGGGCTGGGCTGGAGACCCCAGACTCCAGAGTTGGGTGCTCGTGTCTGGACCTATCCCACCATGCCCTGCCTGTGTGATGTCTCTGTTCTAAGCCTTAGTTTCCAGTCCATGGAGGGAGGATAAAACTAGCCACCCGGTAGGGTAGCCTGAGGCGTCACTGCCCGCTGTTGGCTCTTTCTGAA